>NW_022279630.1:0-315728 GCF_009193385.2 Nasonia vitripennis | reverse complement strand
TCGCCGCCTGTCCCGGCGCCTTCAACATCGCCGCCGCCGCCGCCCTCCGCCAGTTCATCCCTCAACAGGCCAAGGAAAACGGTGTCGTTCCGGACGCAGGTCGCGTCCGGCACTGGCGGGGGAGTAGCTGTGGCGCCACGCGCTGGACAGCGTCGTCGCCAGCGCAAGCAAACGCTACAGCCGAGGCCTGACTTCGACTAGCGGAATACCGCCGGAGTCAGCCTCGAGTGATCGTCTGGCAGACGCCACGCAGTGGCGAGCGGGTAGCGCGCACCCGGTCGCCATTCTGGTACCGGCCGCCAGACTGAGCACACGCTCAAGTCATCAGTATTACCTTTTATTAAATAAAGTCTTCAGAGTAGATTAGTAGTACATCGGAGGCGTAATTTCTTTCCTCCTGTCCATTCCTGTGCCCACGCGACTCGTAAGCCCAGATCCAGTACTCTCTGGGCCGAGATAGAAAAGCCTAGCTTCAAAATATATGCATACTAACCTATGTTCACGTTCCGTCATCTTTCCGTTCCATTCCATCATCATCATCATATCAATAAATATTTAATTAACATAGTATAACGTCATAAAAAACAAAGTTTTAAACAATATTAATAATTAAAATTTGCTTATTTTGATGCATTCTTCGTTTTCCAATAAAATTAACTACATAAACTGTCTAAAAACTTTATATAAAAATTAATCAAAAATCTAAGATTTGAAATTTACCGCTTCTTTCAAGGCCACCAATCAATCTCGTTTTAGGCGGCTTCACTTTTCAGGTATCACTTATTAAAAAAGGGAATATAAAAAGCTAATCATAAAAAAATCTAATTACTAGGATCTAAAATCTAAAATCTCTGATAATTTCTTGTTGAAAATTATAATTGTTTGAAAAAGTTGATTTATCATAGATTCAAACTGTAGTTGCTGAATACTATAAATATCTAATTATGAGTTTAAATGATATTAGTTTAGGTGCTGCATTCTTGTGCTTAGTTGGTAGCAGTCATACAGGCGTCATTACTTTTTTATGAATTCGTATCAATAACCTTGTAAGAATCCCTTTTACTAACTTCTATAATGACCTTCAATTTATCCCCACTGACTTGTTACAATAACCTTGAATTAATCCCCCACTATCATACTTTGACCTTGAATAACATGGAATATAAGGAGCGCTACAGCTTCGCAGAGTCACTTTCTTTTCTTTCGTGTATACAAAAAAGTAAATCATGACGACATTAGTTGACGAATGTGTTACTTACTTGAAGTTTTTAGAAGAAGCAGCTAATCTTCTAAAGTCTCATAATTCAAAAGAGGTATTTGATCGATGGAAAAAACATTATAAGCTTGCTCTCAAAACTTTGCGAAAAGTCTTGAATAATAGCAGTCTAACAGCGCAGCAAAAGCAAAGTGCTTTAAACATTACAGCAAGAGTGGAGTGTATTCGCGTGAAACTTAATAATTTAGTAGTTAAAAAAGGTGGAACACTCACACAAAGTTTGAGTCAACGTATAAAATGGATTACTTTAGATAGTGCCTTTAAAAATCGCATGCGTACAAGCGTTATTGCTAATATTGAGCATATCGATATTAGTGCATTTTTAGATGACTCATCTCAGCTTTTTATAAGACGTATAAAGAACATTTTAAAAAAGTGTGGAAACGCTTAAAATATAAATACTGTTTTATCGTGTAAGTTTAAAAAGTTAAGTGCTGAAGGTGATATAATTGAGTTGAAAGATTTTAGTACATCTAATGCAGAAATTTTCTTATCAACTTCATTAAAACAGTAGTTTATTGAGAATGTTAAACTGCCTCTTTTAAATGCGATCGAAGAATTTCAAGATAAGGATTCCGGCTGGACATTAGATTCAATTATCAATTGCGACGCTGTGCCTCCCAACACAGGTGCGCAACACTTGACGCCTCGTACGCGCCAAGATTTTTCGTTAATCTCGGGATTTACTGTAATCGCCGGCGTTTGGGAGAACGTGGAGGAAAGAAGGAGGAAGTAATAACACAATTTATTAACTTGTATTGCACGTATATTTATCCCAGCCCTTCCTTACAGCGTGGTGGCCGTAGCCGCCCACACACAATAGCCACGCAGGGCTCGCCGTCACACCTCTACTCTCATATACGCGCGCACGCCTCGAGTCTCTCGCCTCTGACGTTGCGCAGTCTGACCCGTCTGCGCTCTCTCTCTCTCCCGCTTCCGAATTTCGGCTCGGCGCGATCCGCTCGAGTAGCGATACGGCCGGCGCGCTCGTTCTCTCTCTCGCTCTCTCTCTCTCTCTCCCGCACGGATACTCGCGAGCACAGCGCGCGCTCACGGCAGCGTTGTCGGCCGAACCAACGCGGCCCCCCCTCTCTACTCTCGAGCACGCACACACGTATCGGCGCGCTCACTAACAGCTCGCGCCGGCGGTCCCGGCCTGGCGAGGCCTAAACCGACGCCGGCGTAGCTATCGGTTGTCCCCTTCCTTCTCTACTCTCTCCCGCTCTTCTCGATGCTCGCGCGCACCGACTTTGCCGCGCGTTGGCAGCAAGCCCGACCTGCTGCTACCGAGCAGCGAGGACTTCTCGAACGCCCCGATGCTTCTCTCTCTCTCGCTCTCGCACACACACACTCTCCCGCGATCCTTCTACGCTACGCTGTTCTCTTCTTTTCCCGCTCTCGTGTACACTGGCCCGATGCCCCGCGTAGACGACGTCGAGGTGTACGCCCGCACCGTACACCGCTCTCTCGTCTCACTCACTCTTTCTCGGACACACTCGCGACTTTCTCTCTCTCTCTCTCTCTCGCTTCTCTCGGCGGCCTAATGGCTCGCACCGAAAGTATCCCGAGCAACCCAAGAATTCTTACCTGGTGTAGGAGAGACGAACACCAGTCTCTCGTCCCCCAGTGGAAGCCTCGCTAGCCCAGGAGGTGCTGGCTTCCCGTACTCTTTCTCTCTCGCTCTTCCTCTCTCTCTCTCTCTCTCTCTCTCTCTCTCTCTCTCTCTGCAGACAGGGGAATGAAGGCCTGGCTCCCGTTCCGGCTTCCTTCCTCTGGCTGAACGGCTGGATAGTCGTCTCCGGGGAGGGATCTCTTCCTCGGGGCGATGGTCCAGGTCGTGGCGCTGCTGCTCTCTATCTCTCACTCTCACTCTCTTCGTGATTCCCTCTCGCGTGCTCTCGTCACTTCGAAGTGTTGTCGACAAGGCTCGGAAAGGAACTGCCGAGCCGCTCCGCCGCGCGCGCTCGGCGTCTCGCCGTCGTCCGTCGGGCCCGGCTGATAACGTAGCCCGATTGGCTGCGCGAGGCGCGAGACGTGCTAATTGGCTGCTCGTTTCGCGCCAGCTCGAACCGGCGAGCTCCCCCCTTGCGTACGTCGGCCAGCGAATTCCACGAATTCCCGGGACGTAGTTCGCGTCCGAGAAAACGCGGGCCTCGCTGGAACCGATCGTCTTTTCTTCCTCGCATCGAGTGAGGTTGCCGCGCAAACAGCAAAGCGCGATTTGCTCGGCTGCGACGTACAACGTCGCAATCCCCCTCCCTTCACTTTGCTACCCCCAGGAGAGACGGACCCCATCGTAGGTCCAGGAAGAGGACCGTCCAACTCATTCCCATTGGAGTGGGTTTTAAGTTGGGCGGGGGCGCCACCCTACATCCTCCCACTCGCCCCGGGGTTGCGTTTGGAGCACAACCGCAACCCCGACTTCTCTTCCCTCTTGTCTTTCTTGTGGTACTCCTCTCTCTCTGGCTCTCTCTCTCTCTCTATTCTGCTCAATCCTCCCACCGTCCTCCGTAAATGCGCCGAAGGACGAGTTCCCTCGTCTCAGGTGATACTCCTTCTAAGCCTCGCAAGATTTGAAGGAGGATGTTCCTCTCCTCTTGCTGGCTATAGTTAGGGACCTCCCTGACGACGTGGATCGAGCGATTCGGGGTGTCCACTTCGGGGCGGAGACAGCGGAGACGCTCCCTCTCCTGCTGTTGGTATAGCTGTTGATACAGCTCTCGTGTCACCAGCCCTTCGACCTCGTTCCGATACGTCGCTTCCTGCTGCTGCCTTTCCTCTCGTATGCGGCGATCGTTCGCTTCTCGTTCCTCTCTCTCTTCCCTCTCTTGACGCTGACGAGCCTCTCGTTCTTCTCGGTGGCGATGGTCCCGTCTCTCCGGTTCCTCTCGCTGACAGCTATCGGGTTCGTCCCAGTTCTCTTCGGCGAAGTTGACGCCACTGGCCGTTTCGATAGGAACGTAACCTCCTCCTCGCTGTTGGCGGCTCCGAAAGGCCTCGGCGCACCGCGGACAGCTGGTCACCTGGACTCCGTGTCTCCCGCAGTTACCGCAGAAGTCACGGGTGATCCCTTTAGTACATGTGGTAACACCATGGCCCGGCTGCCAACAGTTAAAACAACTGTACGGGGCCGGGTCGATCGTCGGGTTCGTTGGAATCGGTCGGAGTCCTCCGAACCACGCTCCCCTTTCCTTTACAGGCAGGGTCCTGCGGTTGGAGGAGCGGCTCCTTGTTCGATCCGCCGAGCGATCTTCGATGACGTTCCTCGCGTCTCTTCTCTCTCTCTCTCTACCTCTCTCGTCGGAGCCGTTGGCCGCTGTCCTCGCCACTGGGACTGGTTGGTCTCGGGCTGGTAGGCAGGCCTCAGTCTCCTCTCTCGTCTCCCTCTGAATACGCCTCGCTTCTCTTCTTCGGGCGGCTCTGGCTGTGTTGCGTCGTGCGTTCCTTGCTGCTACAGCCTCCTCCCGGCTCATGTCGTTCTCCGGGGTTGCAGCAGATGCTGGTGGATCTGCTTCCATCTGCTCCTGGTCGACGAGCATGGAGGCAGCTTCGTCTCGTGTCCGCTGCTCCTCTTGACGGCAACGCTCGGCTTCCTCTCTCACCTTCTTCTCCTTCTCGCTCTTTCTCTTTCTCTCCTCTGCTGCGGCAGCGGCTCGCTCTGCTCTGAGCCGCTTTTCATCGTCGTGGGCCTCGCGCAGTCGCTGTTCCTCCTCTCGGGCTCGCCGCTCTTCTTCTCGTTCTCTGGCCTCTTTTCCTCTCTGCTCCATTTCTTCTCGCCGATTTCTCTCTTCCTCTTCTTGTCGCTCCTCTCCTCTCCTCCTCTCGTCTTCGTTGTTTTCCGGTATCTGGTTTACTTCCTCTGGATGACGGGTCGGGGACCAGTTATCCCAGTCTATCTCGGCCGTCCCAGAGTAGACACCGCCGAAGAATCCTCTGATCGGCGAACCCGGCTCATCGTCGTCCGAGCTGGACAGATATGCCGAGACATAATCTTCCTTTGTGAGCTGAGGAGGATTTTTGCTCTTCTTCTTCTTGTTCTTCTTGCTCTTCTTCGTCGGTGGACCCCCTCCCGAGTTTACTCTAGTCTGGCCCCTCGGAGTAGGGGCGGCAGCGGGAACAACAGGGGATTTGGCGACGTATAACTCCAACTCCCTCTGCGCCCGTCTGCTTTCCTCTGCCTCCGAGCTCTCTTTCCCTCGTGATTCGGCGGATGGCTTCTGCCTCTCCATCCGAATCCCACTCTCCTCCTCTCTCGCAACCTCCTCTCTGACTAAGCCCATACGCCGGGGAATTGCCCCTGTCGAGATCGCCTGGCTTAATCTTGTGACCGTCTCTGTCCTTGGCCTCTCCTCGTTGCTCCCATTTCGCTGCTGGCTACTCTCTGGCCTCGTCATCAGACCAGCTGTGGATTGGCGCAGGCGCAGCCTTGGTGTGGTCGCGCCGATCCTCAAGCTGGTTATCCCCGCCCCTGAACCCTGCAGAGGCGTTGACGACGTTGCGGGCGTTGGCAGTCTAGCTGGTGATCTTGCTACCTGGGCGAACGTTGGTCGTGGCGGTGCAATGTTGGTCGGTGGCGGGCCTGTCGGCACCGTCTCTCTCTCGTCCTCTACTCGTTTCATCCTAAAAACACAAATGAATTAGTATTTTTGCTTAGCCTTTCGCGGCGGGACCCAGCGCTTAAGTTCATCCACGTAAGCCTTTGTCAACCGTCGCGATTTTCCGTCACTGTAGCCTAGTACATAGACTATCGGGGATTTAACCTCGACAATCTCATACGGGCCTTCCCAGTGCGGAGCTAGTTTTTTAGAAACACTCTTGGCTGCGTCGGATAGGACATGGGTCTTTCGCATGACCTCATCTCCTACTTGAAATCGCGCATTTTTCCGCCCCTTGTTATAAACGCGTTCTTGTTTTTCGGTTGCAGCGCTCGTGTATTTCCCCACCAATTCTCGCAGCATATCTAATCTCTTCATCCTGTCCACCCACTTATCTGGCTCCCCTCTTTCCACGGGTTTTCCTCCCTCGATCTCCCGTCGCAAACTCAACACCGGACGAGGATGTCGCCCGTAGTTGAGAAACGCAGGAGAGACTCGAGTAGAAGCTTGCGTCGCCGTGTTAATGGCATGACGAAACTCGTGGAGATGCAAATCCCAGTCGCGATGATCGTTTTTTACATACATCGCGATCATCGTTTTAAGCGTGCCATTCGTACGCTCGACGGGATTTGCCTGAGGATGATAAGGCGGAGTGGTGATATGTTTCACACCGTAGACTTCCAACACTTTCTTCAAGTGTTGGTTGTCGAACTCCTTTCCATTATCGGTTAAAAAATATTCAGGGGTTTCCCACCTGAATAAAATCAACTCCTCCAACGCTCTGGCTACTGACTTCGCATCCGCCTTTCTCAACGGCTTCAATTCGATCCAGCGTGTAAACAAGTCTTGGAACACGACTAGATATTTGAATCGATTTTTGCTCGGAGGAAACTCCATGAGATCAGCTGCGACGATGGCCCAAGGCCGCTCGACGACTCGCCGTCCCATGAGCCCTTTCGCTCCGCTTTACGCCGTTTTATATTTTTGGCACTCCTCGCACGACTGTACGAACTTGTACACGTCGTGATAGACTCCTCGCCAATAGTACTCTCGAGCCACTCGGTCATATGTCTTCTCTATTCCCAAGTGACCCGAGGAAGGCGGACAGTGTGCATCTCTTATTACTCTCTCCTTCTGTTCCTCCGGCACTACTAATCTCCACGCTTCCTCGCGGTGTGTTATCGGGTCCAGCAAAGCATCCTTGTGCCAACGATAAAGCACTCCATTTTCGATACGCCATCCTAGGTACTTCTCCAGGAATTTTTCAACTTGTTCTCGCAATTTTAAATATTCCGGATCTTGTACCTCCTCAAAAGCGGCAACAGTGTCCTCGCCATTATCGTCGCTTCGGGATAACGCATCCGGAAAATGATTTAGTTCACCTTTTCGATAAATCACGTCAAATTGCCACTGTTGCAATTCAATTGCCCATCTTGCTAGGCGACCGCTGGGATCTTTCAAATTCCTCAGCCACTGCAGACTTTTGTGGTCTGTTATCACGCTGAAGTCGTACCCCTCAATGTACGGCCTCAGCTTTCTGATAGCCCAGACGACTGCCAAGCATTCTTTCTCCGTCGTCGTGTAATTTCTCTCGGCAGAAGTTAGTACACGACTAATATACACTATCGGGTGCTCGCCATCGTCATGGTCTTGAGTCAAAACGGCCCCGATAGCTGCGCCACTGGCATCGCATTGCACTTTGAACGGCCTTGTAAAATCAGGCCGAGCAAGTACAGGGGCCACGGTGAGCGCGTGTCGGAGAGCTTCAAAAGCCTCTTGTTGCTCATCTCCCCACTCCCATTTCTGATCTTTTCGCAGCAGTCGGACGAGCGGGACTTTGAGCTCGGATTCGCGCTCGATAAAGCGCGAATACCAGCCCAACATACCCAGAAATCGTCTTAACTGTTTGACGTTTTTCGGTGCTGGAAAGTTTTTCACTGGCTCTACCCTTTCGGGATCAGGACGCAGTCCCTCCTTGTCCAATAAGAAACCCAGCCACCTGATCTGTGAACAACAAAATTCGCACTTCTCCTCATTCACGACTAGCCCCGCGCCCGTGAGTCGCTTCAGGACAAACTCGAGCCACTCTAGGTGCTCTTCGAAAGTCTCCGTGGCGATCACCAGGTCGTCGAGGTAGGCGAACACTGCTGGCTCGCACGCAGGCCCAAACAAAGCATCTATTAATCTCTGTTGGGTCCTGGGCGCGTTACACAGACCGAACGGCATACGCTTAAACTGCCACAGGCCCGAGCCCGGCACAGAAAAAGCCGTATACTTCCTGCTCTCTGGCGACAACGGGATCTGATAATAGGATTGTTTCAGATCGATCTTTGATAGATATCGAGCACTGCGTAGCCTATCTGTAATCGAGTCCATATTAGGGATTGGATGCTCATCCTTAATAGTGACCCGATTCAAATCTCGATAATCGACGCAAAACCTCCACGTTCCGTCGGCTTTGCGGATCATGACAGGTGCGCTTGTATAATCGCTCGCCGATCTCTCTATGATCCCTTCTAGAAACAATCTCTCAACTTCCTCGACCGCGGCTTGCTGTTTTGCTGGAGATTCACGCCGAGGCTTATGCCGAATCGGCGTGAAGTCCATCAGCTCGATATGGTGCTCCGTAAGATGCGTGAGCCCTATCGATGAGCCTTGGTTTTTAAGGATCTCTTCCACGAGCTCTCTCACCTCCGCTCGCTCCTCCTCCGTGATAGTCGACAGGCCGGCACACTCCGCGTACACGGTAGCTTCCTCTTTGTTGTTTATATCAGCAAATGGTCGCCACTCGCCCTCTTCCGTACGCCACAAACCTCTTCCCAGTCGCACGTCGCAATCGAACTTCTTACAAAAATCCATTCCGAGGATCATTGGTTGTTCGAGCGACGGTGCAGCTTTGAAAGATATGGCTTGTTCTTTACCTCCTATATCGAGTATCATCTCCAATTCTCCAAGCACTGAGTGAATGTGCCCCGTGGCTGTGCGGAGCTTAGTTGTGCTCTTCGTTAACCGCTCCCGAAATCTCTCAGCGATTTCTGGACCAATCAACGATAGAGTTGCCCCGGGATCGAGCAGTGCCTGATACACATGCCCGCCTAGGCTCACTGTTAGGAAATTTCTATTTTCCGAGTTTGCTCCGGCCACCACTTCTCCCTCATCCGCACTTTCCCTCGTGCTAATGCCTGGTACAAAAAGCGGTTTTGGCGAGCTTTGAAGTCTTTCGCTACTCGCAGCGTTTCGTCTCTCGCTCTCTTTCTCTACTCCTAACGTTTTGAACCATCGGCAGCCTCTAATGTCTAATTGGACTGCGGTCAGGTCCCCCCTTCTTCTCTCTTCCTTCTCGTTTTCGCTCAGTAACCTCGTGGCCTTCTCCTCAACCTTTCTCAACTCGGCAAACCGACGCGCTTCTTCCTCGTCTTGCTTCTCGGTTTCGTCGAGCTTCACGAGTGGCTGAGCGAACGTAACTCCTCTAATCTCCTTTCCTCCCGTTCTTCCTTGTTCTGGGGGCGCCGGTTTCTTTATTTCTGGGCCCCCAACTTCAAGTTTCCCAGAGCTGTAGTTATCACACGACAGTCGGGGCACGAGAGTAAAGTGACGCCTTCTCGTCCGCACCACTGACAATGGGTCTTAGGAGCGTCCATAGTCCAGTGCGCAGGAGTTGAATTTGTATGCGCCGTCGGAGGAGTTGTGCAGTTCCTCGAGGTGTGCCCCTTCTCTCTGCATCTATAGCAGACTACTTCGGGACACTGTGAGGCGCGATGACCAACACGGTGACACGTGAAGCACGCGCCGAGAAACTCTCCCGCGCTCACGTTGGTCGGTCCTAATGGCGATTTACCCGCCCCCGCCGCTGGATTCCTTCCAGTGCGTGGCTGATTTCCTCCGCCCTTCGGTTTATTCGTCGAATCCTGGCTTGATGCCGCAACTTTTCCCGTCGACTTTGATTTATTACCAGAGTCGACGTTAGTGCTTGCGCTCGCGACTTTTTCCGACTCAGAAGCGGACGCTGAAATCGTAGCTTTCTTAGCTTTCGACTTCTTGCCCTTCTTCTGAGTCTCCTCACTTTCTTTCTCTTTGTCTACCGTCTCGACTGCAGCGACCTTAGGCTTAGTCACCCCTCCTGTATATGCCGCGCCGGGAACGTGCATCTTCTCAGCTGGCAATGGCGGAGCATAACGACTGTCCAAGTCTCGCTGCTTCTCCCACCGGCGACCATACTTCTCAAGATCTTCTAAGCTATCAATGAGTTTATCACCGATAGCCTTCCGATACTCGGGTAGAATATTGCGATACGCTATCTGCAACAATTCTCTTTTTGATGGGGATCGATGGAAGCGTGACACAATGTACTCAAATTTGGCGAGAAACGTCGTAATTTTCTCACCTTTGTGTTGCGTCCTCCTCCTCAAATCCTCCATTAAATCCTCCCTGTCATATTCAGTAACGTAGCGGTGCTTGAATTCTCGACAAAACTCCGTCCACGTCTGAATTTTCTCTCTTTTGGCTCGGAACCAACGGCCCGCCTCGCCCTGGAAAATACACGGCAACACGTTTATCCAGTCGACATCTAAAGCTCGAGTACCTCTTCGGCAATCACTTAACCTTTCCAAAAACTCTTCTGGGTCCTCGTTTCGGCCTTCGCCGGTAAACTGGAAACCCCAGTCTTTGAGTTTTTTTGTGATATCTCGGGCGCTGTCCATTCTCTCATTCCGAGAACCTCTCACCGAGAGTCTTCCCGTCGACGCATGATTCGAGCTATGCTCGAATTCGCTGTCGCTGCCGCTCAATAAACTCAAGCTTCCTCTCGGACTTCGTATTCTCGCGGCCCTCTCTTTCCTCTCTGCCTGTCCTCGCTCGCTTCTCCGGATCCTCTTCGCGCGACTCTCGCTCGTGTGAGGAACCTCCGACTGACTCTCCGAACTCCTGTCGCTTGGCCTCGTTCTGTCGAAGAACAATTTTCTCTCTTCTCTCTGGTTCTCTGACTGACTAACGGGCTCCGCTATTCTCTCATTTCCCCACCTCGGACACTGCAAGGTTGGCCGTTTTATAGCCTGCGTCGAGGTTCGTCGGAGACCTTCCGATCTCATCTCTTCCTCTCTACGCAAACTGTTTTGCTGGCGAATCACTTGGCACGCTTTGTTCCATGCTTCTTCGCGCACTTGTTGGAGATTGCGTTGATGCCGTCGTTGCACTTCTTCTTCCTCCTCCTCGATATCGAACTCATTCATCACGTGATTAAAAACGCGCTGGCCTTCAAGTTCGAGCTCCTCTTCAAGGGCCCTCTCTCTGGCTTGCTCGTAGGTCATTCCGTTCGCGCGGAGTTCCCCTATGCGAGTCACGCGTTCATTCAAGCGTTCGTTCGTTTCCCGATACCGATTTTCACTCTCTCTTTCGCTTTCAGCCGAACTTCTTCCCGCTCTTGAGCTTACTGACGAGCTTTCCTCATTTCTCTGCTCGTTACAGTTGGCTGTCGCAGAAACATTTCCTCCCGCTAGAGTGGTCGATGGCGTATACCACCGCTCTCTTCCTAGCGGAGGTCGGCTTTCGGCGACAGGAACTCTGCTCGAAATTTCTCTGAGTCCCGGTCGGGCGATAGGTGATTCGCCTATACCTCGTACTATTCGAGCCGAGAAATACTCCCACGCTCCCGGATGTCTCCCTGGCATGCGGTTCTCAAACCGGTAGCCACGCGGTGCTGGAGTCGGAGGCGATATCAAGTTCCCAATTACTGCCGAGGTAATCGGTCGTCCTGATAGCGCCGCCGTAGCAGTCACCAGGGCCGCTCCAGCCCGTGAAGTGACTACACTCGACGACGTCGTAGTCGCCACTGCCGTACTCGGTGGCACGTTTAAATTGACACCACTTCGGCGATCGTCTCCTCCGTTCTCGCTTTCGCTAGAACGTGGATGGATCAACCTTACCTGGTTGTCATTGTTTACTCTTCTCTTCTTTCCCTTCTTTGGTGGAATTTCTCCCAAAATACGCCGCTCTATTTCCTCGCTGGCTATCGCAACTCTCTCGCCTTCGATATCCCACTCATACCACGGCACTCCTTCCAAAGTCGGGTTGGCTTCCGAAATATACGCGCGCAATAATCGATCGCGACGAACCTCAACAGAGCCACGCAAACCAAAACCTCTGGCCTCGAGCTCTTCATCGAGTTCGTACTCTGTCAAACGGCCGATTTTAAATTTCATCGCGCGAAATTCGCGCGAGCTATGCATCAGCCGTTGCATTACGGCGGCATGCGTTTCGTTACTTGCCGCTCGATTCATCGCGCTTTCTCACTCTCACGCACGCTCTCTACGCTCCCAATTTCTCCTCCTCTCCACCTCGGCGATCACGAATTCCCCACAAGGGATGCCAATTGCGACGCTGTGCCTCCCAACACAGGTGCGCAACACTTGACGCCTCGTACGCGCCAAGATTTTTCGTTAATCTCGGGATTTACTGTAATCGCCGGCGTTTGGGAGAACGTGGAGGAAAGAAGGAGGAAGTAATAACACAATTTATTAACTTGTATTGCACGTATATTTATCCCAGCCCTTCCTTACAGCGTGGTGGCCGTAGCCGCCCACACACAATAGCCACGCAGGGCTCGCCGTCACACCTCTACTCTCATATACGCGCGCACGCCTCGAGTCTCTCGCCTCTGACGTTGCGCAGTCTGACCCGTCTGCGCTCTCTCTCTCCCGCTTCCGAATTTCGGCTCGGCGCGACCCGCTCGAGTAGCGATACGGCCGGCGCGCTCGTTCTCTCTCTCGCTCTCTCTCTCTCTCTCTCTCTCCCGCACGGATACTCGCGAGCACAGCGCGCGCTCACGGCAGCGTTGTCGGCCGAACCAACGCGGCCCCCCCTCTCTACTCTCGAGCACGCACACACGTATCGGCGCGCTCACTAACAGCTCGCGCCGGCGGTCCCGGCCTGGCGAGGCCTAAACCGACGCCGGCGTAGCTATCGGTTGTCCCCTTCCTTCTCTACTCTCTCCCGCTCTTCTCGATGCTCGCGCGCACCGACTTTGCCGCGCGTTGGCAGCAAGCCCGACCTGCTGCTACCGAGCAGCGAGGACTTCTCGAACGCCCCGATGCTTCTCTCTCTCTCGCTCTCGCACACACACACTCTCCCGCGATCCTTCTACGCTACGCTGTTCTCTTCTTTTCCCGCTCTCGTGTACACTGGCCCGATGCCCCGCGTAGACGACGTCGAGGTGTACGCCCGCACCGTACACCGCTCTCTCGTCTCACTCACTCTTTCTCGGACACACTCGCGACTTTCTCTCTCTCTCTCTCTCGCTTCTCTCGGCGGCCTAATGGCTCGCACCGAGAGTATCCCGAGCAACCCAAGAATTCTTACCTGGTGTAGGAGAGACGAACACCAGTCTCTCGTCCCCCAGTGGAAGCCTCGCTAGCCCAGGAGGTGCTGGCTTCCCGTACTCTTTCTCTCTCGCTCTTCCTCTCTCTCTCTCTCTCTCTCTCTCTCTCTCTCTCTCTCTCTCTCTCTCTCTCTCTCTCTGCAGACAGGGGAATGAAGGCCTGGCTCCCGTTCCGGCTTCCTTCCTCTGGCTGAATGGCTGGATAGTCGTCTCCGGGGAGGGATCTCTTCCTCGGGGCGATGGTCCAGGTCGTGGCGCTGCTGCTCTCTATCTCTCACTCTCACTCTCTTCGTGATTCCCTCTCGCGTGCTCTCGTCACTTCGAAGTGTTGTCGACAAGGCTCGGAAAGGAACTGCCGAGCCGCTCCGCCGCGCGCGCTCGGCGTCTCGCCGTCGTCCGTCGGGCCCGGCTGATAACGTAGCCCGATTGGCTGCGCGAGGCGCGAGACGTGCTAATTGGCTGCTCGTTTCGCGCCAGCTCGAACCGGCGAGCTCCCCCCTTGCGTACGTCGGCCAGCGAATTCCACGAATTCCCGGGACGTAGTTCGCGTCCGAGAAAACGCGGGCCTCGCTGGAACCGATCGTCTTTTCTTCCTCGCATCGAGTGAGGTTGCCGCGCAAACAGCAAAGCGCGATTTGCTCGGCTGCGACGTACAACGTCGCACAATATTCAACTAAATATGAACAAGTTAAACGCAATGCGAGGTGGTAGTTCATATATACCATTACCTAAATTTATTAAAGAAAAAAAAGCTTGTATAAATGTTAAAAATACAGACAATCAATGTTTTAAGTGGGTAATTTTGTCCGCGCTTCATACAGTTTCTCGCCAAGATCATCCTGACAGAGTCATTAATTATGTCAGATTTGATGGAGAATTAAATATGAAAGGAATTGAATTTCCAGTAGCTTTGAAACAAGTATCTAAATTCGAAAAGCAAAATAATGAAATTTCAGTGAATGTTTTTGATTTAGATGGCCGAGAGATTGTACCACTTCATCTTAAGTCGGAAAAGAAAGTAAATCATATTAATCTCATTTTGATTGAAGCTGGAAAAGATATGTACGATAGTGATGATGATAGTATCATGAATTGTAACGATTATCATTACGTTTACATTAAAAATCTATCAAGATTGGTGAGTAATAGTCTGACACGTACAAAGAAGAAGAATCACATATGTGACCGATCTCTACACTTTTTTTCTACCAAACAATATTTAGAAGCACATGTGGAGCAATTTAAGCTGATTAATGATTGCAAGGTTAAATTACCAAAAGTTGCTAATGATATCATAACCTTTAAAAATGATAGATTTAAAGAAAAAATACCATTTGTTATCTATGCAGATTGTGAATGTTTATTAATACCGATTAATGAGTCAGAAGATGATGAAGAAGTAGATGAACCAAAGAATACTACAGCATATCAAAAACATGATATGTTTAGCATTGGATATTTCTTGAAATGCAGTTATGATGATTCTTTATCTCGATTTAGCAGTTATCGTGGAGAAGAACCAGCATTGTGATTTACTAAGGAATTGAAATTAATAGTTGAACAAATAGATAATATATAATAATGGAAATCCTATACCAATGGAAAATCTTAGTTTAGAGCAACAAATATCTTTTACCGAGTCAGATACCTGTCATATTTGTGAAAAATCGATAGATCGTAGAATTAGAGTTCATAATCACTGTCACTTAACCTCAAAATATCGAGGATCTGCTCATGTAATTTGAACTATCAAGATTCAAGAATAATTCCAGTGGTTTTTCATAATTTAAGTGAGTATGATGCTTATTTTATAATCAAAGATATATCTAATTGTTTTCCAGGCAAAGTTGATCTTCTTCCCTTAACAAAGGAAAAATATATTGCTTTTACTAAGCATATTGAAAATAGTGTGATAAATCTCCGTTTCATCGACTCATTCCGCTTTATGGCATCATCTCTCGATCAATTAGCAACTTTTCTGAACGAGTTTAAAATACTAAAATCTGTTTTCTCAGATTTGGAGGCTAGGAAATTTCAACTTTTGACAAAAAAGGGTGTTTTTCCCTACGAATACATTAATTGTATGGAAAAACTAAATGAAACCTAGCTGCCTGCTATAGAGAAGTTTTTCAGTTCACTCACAGATTCAACAGTATCGCAAGATGATTATGCTCATGCGCAGAAAGTGTGGACAAAGTTTGAAATAACAACTTAGAGAATATTCAGATCTTTACATGAAAACAGACATACTACTATTAGCTGATGTTTTTGAAAATTTTCGTGATCAGTGTTTGACTGTATATGGTCTTGATCCAGCACATTATTATACAACACCTGGCTTCACCTGGGATGCAATGCTTAAAATTACTGGTGTTAAATTGAAACTGATCACGGATATTGATATGTTACTTTTTATTGAGCGTGGTATCAGAGGAGGATTAAGTCAATGTTCTCATAGATATGCTAAAGCTAATCATAAATATATGAAAGAGCATTATAAATGCGATCAAGATAATGTATATCTCATATATTTAGATGCTAATAATCTTTATGGTTATGCAATGACACAATCTCTACCATATGATGCATTTGAATGGGTTCAAGATTTTACAAATATAAACGTTCAAACTATAGACGATGATGCACTTGAAGGATATATCTTGGAAGTAGATCTTAAGTATCCTAAGGAGATTCACAGTATACATAATGATTTACCTTTCTGCCTAGAGCATATGAAACCTCCTGGATCCAAGCAAGAAAAACTTAGCTACTTTGATGAATAAAAACAATTATGTTATTCATTATCGAGCTTCAAACAGGCTTTAGCAAATGGACTTGAGCTTGTTAAAATTCATCGAGTGTTAAAGTTTAAACAATCTCAATGGTTGAAGCCTTACATCGATTTAAATAGTTCCATGAGAGCTAAAGCAAAAAATGAGTTTGAAAAAAATCTTTTTAAACTAATGAATAATGCTGTTTACGGCAAGACTATGGAGAATGTACGTAAGCATGTTGGTGTAAAACTCATGACAAAGTGGGAAGGACGATATGGCGTGGAAGCTCTCATTTCAAAACCAAATTTTCACAGCAGTGCAATATTTAGTGAAAATTTAGTTGCTATGGAAATGATAAAGACTAGTGTATATGTGAATAAACCTTTATATATTGGTTTGTCAGTATTGGATATTTCAAAGACTGTTATGTACGGCTTTCATTATGATTATATGTTAAAAAAGTATGAAAATAATTGTAAGTTGTTGTACACAGACACTGATAGTTTGATTTATGCAGTAACCTGTAATTATTTGTATGAAGATATTAAATAAAATATTGAACGATTTGATACATCAGATTATCCAGAAAACAATATTTTTGGAATGCCACGTATGAATAAGAAAGTTGTAGGACAAATGAAAGATGAATACAATGGAAATATACTTACTGAATTCATTGGATTGAGAAGTAAAATGTACAGCACACGTGTTGATAATGTGGATTTTTAAAGAAAATCAAAGGTATAAAGTCGTCAGTTGTGAAAAAAACTATTTGTTTTGATGACTTTTGTACACTGTTTGCAAAATCAAATAATTTTGAAAAGAAAGCAATCTGTTATTAGATCAAAATTACACAATGTTGAAACCATACAGCAAGAAATAATTGCATTAAGTCCGTACGATGATAAAAGATTCCTGATACCAGACAGCAATGAAACACTGGCTTGGGGACATAGAATAAAGTGAGTATAAACCTTTACAAAATCAATAATGATACATCATGTTATTAGAAATATTATGAGAAAATTTAAATTAGTATAAATTAATTTCAGGTTATTGAGTGCTGATAATAACTCAAGCAAACAAAATAAGAATCTACGTTTGAGTGATAAAGTTATGATTCATAATATGTGTATATGGACGTTTGCATATCAGAGTGCTCGACGTGGTTAATGTATGCAGGCTGCATGTGATCGTGAACGTTTTAGAATGAGGATTGAAAGAAAGGGAGTAATTATTAATCCAGTGCTTGTACAAAAAATCTCACAGTTTTGTTAATACTAAGCAGAAAAAAATATAATGGAAAGTTATGTGTGTATGTATATATATGTATATATATAAATAAATACATTAAAACGAAATTAGTTATAAATGTTGTTTATTAATTTTTTCCTCATTGCAAATCATTTTTACTTATCCAACTATTATGTGTATCATCGAATCCTAACCATTTTACATAGTAATTATTATCACGCTTTTTAACAACTTTTTCTATCAAATAGACATCCGGACACTTCGTTTTTTGTAGTTCTTCTTCATAAAAATCCTCCAGCTATCGGTCGATTTTGATAGTCTTTCAAGAGATAAGTATATGGACCCGTATGATGTACTCGATCAACAGTAAAAATCTCAATAGACCAGTTGGGTGTATAACCTTTCTCAAAAATCTGTTTACTTTTACTTACTCGAACTCTATCACCTACTTTGATTTTAGCACATTTAGATAATGGATTTGGAACTTTTCGCTTCTTGATATTGTCATATATACTAGATGCGTTATCAACTGTGACATTTCTAAGTTTAATGCCAATTGTTCGATGCTTAGTATCATTATATTGATTTAATAAACTTGATAAAATTTGCAACCATTTATGATTTCCATTCAAACTAAACAGTTTCCACATTCGAGTTTTAAGTGTACGATTAAAACGTTCACAGATTGAAGCTTTCAGATTACTGTAGGTAGAGTACAAGTGTATCGTTTCATGAGATTTTCAAATTCCTTATTATAGAATTTCTTGCCACGATCAGTTTGTAAATTTTTCGGAACGCGTCCTTGCTTCAAAATAGTCAGCATCGCTGCTGCTACATCTTTTCCAGTCTTCTGCTTGATTGGAACTGCCCATGCATATTTGGAAAAAATATCAATTACTGTGAGCATATAATTATAGTTCTTATTGTCTCGAGCGTAAGGTATCATCTCGACAAGATCAGCTTGCCACGTTTCATCAATATCTCTAATATCAACTTTTCTGCGTGTATAATTACGTCGAGCAGGCTTATGCAATTCTTCCATAACTTGATGCCGTTGATCCATAGTTTTAGAATTTTTTATAACCTTGTTTTTCAGGAAAAGAATTAGTGTTAATAGAATATTTCTCAGTACACTTCTTCCAGCTAGTAGAAGATTGGCTAACTTTTGTTTTCTGATTTTCAAATGTATTGTTATCAAGCTTTTTATAGCTTTGTTGTCCAGGAAAAGAGTAAGTATTCGTAGAATACTTATGTCGATCCATATTCACTTATTTTTTTTTTTATTTCAAGTAACAGTTTGTGCATTGTCTCAATCTTAACTGTAAGTATTCTTAACTTTTCATCAATTTCGTCTCTATGCAGCTCAACTATTTTATCTAAATTAGTAATTTCACTTTTTAGTTGTGATGTTGTAGCTTGAGTAACAGTGCGTAGAGTATTTAAGTTAACAGCATCACTTAAATCCTTAGGATCTGCTACGTTGCATAATCCTTTATCTTGTAAACTATATTGACCGTCAGCAGTGAGTTTATATCCAATTCCTGGAGGACCTCGAAGGCCCTCTGAGCTATTCAAATGCCGTCCGAACAGGTCAACACTCATAGTTCAAATAGCTTGTTTTCTACTCAACTACTCTTATTTATACTCTCATCTAAGTTAATTGATTATCAGATGTTTCAATCCATTATATTAGCTTCAAGGAGTTCTTCAATTATAGACTGAATTTCATTCACATGGTTTTGATTGCCAGCTGATGTTTCAGCTATTAAGAATCTCAATCGATAAACAAGTTCGTTTGGATCATCCCAGTATATATAATCAGTATTTGTATAACGTCTTGCAATTTTGAAGAGAGGGGGTAAATCTAAACCTTCTTTAGACGTACGTTTATTATCCTTATTGACTGACATTTTTGCAATGTAGTCGATGATTTTTTTTGAATTTGAATCACGTATTGATGATTCCTCCTCTTTGTAATATTTCTTATGTGCACTAGTTTGTTTAACAATTTTAGCATAGTCTGATAAATCAGTTTTATTTATATTAGTGGATTCGGGTTCTTTTTTAAACAATAATTAAATCAATAATTTTTATACTGTTCCCCGATAACATGATATCGGCCGAATGACGGCACTGAGACTGCACGGAATGGGCCACGCGTGACGCTCAGGTACCCCTGCTCCGGGACACGGAAATGACGGCATTGTACTGAGCACAATGACGGCACGCGGTGCAAGCATCGTGCCGGCACTTAAATTAACGAAAAAACAAAAAAATTAAAACCCTAACGGGGATCGAACCCTGAACCTTCCAGTTAGCAGGCTGGAACTTTACCACTCGACCACGAACACTTGTTACAAGTCATAGCTAATTGTGTCCTTATATACTGCGAGCAGCTGTCGATGTTAATAAAGTTGCAAGTTATTGTAATAAACAATTACCAAAATTATTATTAACGCGTTTAACAACATTGATATTCGCCACTTATTTCGTGTAAGGCGCGAACTGTCAGGCTGCTATAAATTCGGTAGTCATGAAAGAGTAGTCATAATAATATAATTAATAAAAATTGGCAAGGAACAAAGTACGGTGGATAAATAATAGCCCAAATTAACAAAATCAACAGCCTTAAAATATAATACATTGAAAAGCCTTATTTTGTGAATTGTGCGGCTGAAAATTGTCTAAGTTTCGCAGCCAACAAAGCCAGCATTCTGCGGGAATTTCGTTCCGACAGAATGCTGTCATGGCGAGCAGCACTCCCAGCAGGCATTGTGCTAGCACTCTGACAGCGCCAAATGTTAATAAATTTTGAACACAGTTC
Source organism: Nasonia vitripennis (assembly GCF_009193385.2). Taxonomy (NCBI): domain Eukaryota; kingdom Metazoa; phylum Arthropoda; class Insecta; order Hymenoptera; family Pteromalidae; genus Nasonia; species Nasonia vitripennis. The sequence continues at coordinate 295,633 of NW_022279630.1, read as the reverse complement.
CAAGGTATAATGCCGTCATGTAGCTCCTCAAAATGTCGTCATAATGCTGCCATGAGTGCCAACACGGCGTGACCGCAAAATGCCGACATTTTGCCTTCGTTCGTGCCGGTGTCATACAGCCGGCACTCATGGCCGTCATTCTGACAAAGTTTCTTGTCGTCGCAATGTGAGCACACGTGCTGGCACGCTGTGCCGCCAAAATGTCAACATTATGACTTCCCGAATGGCAGGAAAAAAAAATTGTTGAAAATTCCAACGAAAGATGTCTTGGGGACGTCACAATGACGGCACGAGCGGCCAGCATGCGTGACCCCAAAATGCCCGGCACGCGATGTTATCGGGGTTTGTTTCCCATAATAATAAACTCATTATCGTAGGAAAAAGGAGTATTTCCAATATAAAAATCATCAGATTTTTTACGTACACCATATATTAGATCTAATGCTTTTGTCTCACCTCTTCTTATCATCGTAATATATTTATCTATTACTAAATCTTTTTTATTACCTCTATTTAGTGTATTAGTATGTTTTTCTGTATCTACTTTTAAGCTTTCATCGACATACACTGGTTTTTTTTCTTCTTCGTCCACTACTTCCCTTTCTTCTTGTTTTAATTCATAATCATCAATACCATCATGGCTGTTTTCTTCTTTTTTCACTATACCTTTTTTTCTTAAAACTTTACTCTGCGTTTCTGTGATATCAATCAATTTTTCAAGTGGTTCAACAGTAGGTTTAAAAGTAGTATTTACCACATGTTCAGCATCTAATTTACTTAATTTTAAACTATTATATTTTCGTTTGATAGCTTCTCAAGCTTTTTCCATATGCTGAAGAATACCAATTTGCTCTTCAAAATTAGCCATGTTGACCTGTTAGTGTCTCACATTCAAATGTTTGATCTATTTAAAACTTGTTATATTTATAATGAATTGATCAAAGCCTTTTCTATATCTTCCATTTTCCATATTACAATCTTTATTAATTACAATAAAGCTATGATTATCAGTCCAGCAAAATCCACAGAAATCTTTAAAGCGCTGAAATGACATATCCGTATTAACGTGATCATTATAAATATGCTTTAGATTCATATCATCTTGACGGAATATAATTAAAAGGTTAACATTATCACGTACAAGATGCTTAGGAACTTGAGCATATGACTGACAGAGGTAGAAAGAATCTACACACTTATGTCTACCCATGCAAAAAATTGCTTTAACATTATCTTGTTTTTCACAGGCAATCTCATCAAATATCATTATCGAAATTTCTCGAGCTTTGTCTGGCGATACAACAAGATCATGTTCACTAATTGAACTAACGAGTTTCCTTAATAGCTGATACTTAGGTTGATTCAAAGACTTTGAATAAACGTAAATATTCTCAAATTTCAATCCAGTTGGATGTGTAATAAGAGATAACAGAGCATTTGTTTTACCACAGTTTGGCGGTCCACAAAAAACTGCTCAAAAAAGGCACTAGATTCTACCGACTATAATCTATCCGCGCACGGACGTAAAGACGTATGAACACGCGGCGATGATAGTAGTACTCAGGACGTGGATTCAAAAGGAGGAAAAGTCAATGAACACTCGCGGATTATTGTAAAACTTAGACTAACTGTTTATTGGTGCTTGGCTTACACAAGCGCACCAGACGGGCGCATGCCAGCTACCAGCATGTAGTCGAGGTGAGAGAGAGAGGAGGCTTAAAGTCGCCCGAATAAGCGAGAGTTGATAAGAACTAGTACTTACAGATGTACGTGGCCGGCACGGCCGTTCATACCCACGCGAAGATGGTCTCGGGCGGATTGTCCTCGGTTCGGTTGACCCCGCAACCCTCGCACACAATAATCGCAATCGCAGAGTGTCTATTCGCGAAACGGAGCGGAGCGAAGACAGACTCGAAATGGCTCGCTAGCGCAAGCACGGATTTACCTATGCCCTCTGATACACTGTTGTCAACTCTTGACAGCAGTGTGCGAGCAGGTGGCAACATTGTACGTTGCTGAATTTAAATCTCTCTCGATGCTTATTCTCTCTCTGTCTCTCTTACTCTCTCACACGCTGCGCCTTTAGTAGCTGTAACAACAGAAGTATTATACCGAATGTTGATTCTGTCCCGGAGAGACGTCGTAACGTGCTCAACGTGCGTTAATTGCACTGGCAACCGTTACAATGTCTAGTCCGAATTATAAATAAACTATCACACTAGATTGTGCCTTCTGATTTTTTCTTTGTAGAATCTCGTAACAAAGAAATTTCATGTTCAAGACTGTTGGCTACCAGTTAGATCTGATCGACAAAAGTTGTTTTGTTTTCACTTCTTTAATTTTCAATAAATTTAAATCATCTGTAATAACGCACACGCGTATACGTTATGACAAAATTTAAATATTCTTACGTGATTTAGAAGTATGTGAGATGTTCTTTTTCAACGGGATCGCTAAAGAATAATATAAATGTTTATACACTGAGAGCAATGTTCATTTAAAAATAAAAGAACTTTACAATTAATATATTACATGTCTAAAGATTAACTATAACTACAAAGTGTTCATACAAAATGCTTACTTAATTTTAAGTACTTAAGGTTTACTTAATTAGAACTGCCATCCAAAAGGATTGAAATAGGCCTGTGGCTGTTGTGCAAGCATTTGGTATGGGTTTATCGTTGGCGCTTGATTAGGTGCCATCGGCATTTGCCCTTGCATTGCCTGTAATATTGGCGTCTGTGGTGCAGCCATTTGTTGGGCCAGCATGTGCGAGGCAAACATCTGTGAAGCAGACATCTGTGAGCCAGGCATTTGCGGTAAAGGTATTTATTGTACAGGCATCTGCAACGGAGGCATTGAAGATACAGGCATCTGCAAGGCAGGCATTTGTTGTGCACTTAATGCATTAGTCATCAGAGTTGTACCCGCTTCAGTAACTTTTCCAGATGAAGCCGGTGCGGTGATCGTTGCCGTTGCAGGTAATTCTGCTGATCCTCTCGTCAGGGCTGTTGCCTCTTGCGTTTTTACTCGCTTACTGAGTCCATATACTGTCTGAAAAAAACGGTTAATAAATAGATTGTTTTATAGATCATAATAATAATGGGAATAAAATGTATACTAGCATTCTTCAGATTTTTTATTTCTTTAGAAACTTCATGATCATCCTTGGTCCAGTTCTTCCAGTGATTATACGGAACATAATTATATAGTCTCTCTTGTAGATAGAATCGCTGACGAGGGTGCGGTTCATAAGCTCCATATCCGACAGCTTGATGTTGAGGATTATAAAAATTTGGGTTGTCGTTCAGCATCGATTCCTCGACCACATCCATGACCTCTACAAGCAGCGATACCTCGGCCGCCACGACCAGCATTTCCTTGGCCGCTCCCAGCAGCATCCTCTGCACTAGCGTCAACAGCGGGTCCACCTGTAAGGCCATAAGCGTTACTTATATAGCGTAAAATAATAATAAAAAAATAATTAAATGACCACATTAGCAAATATTGGATACAATTTGAGGTATAATATTACGACGCTAGTACTAGTGCCATTTGCAGAACCACCAGCAGGGCAAGACCCATAGCCAGCACTGGAGCAAATCGCATTGCCAGCACCAAAATCAGCAGCAAGGTTACCAGCAGATCCAACAGTATTGATAGATGTATTGCCAGCAGTATTTTCACCATTGATCCTACCAGCAGGACCAGTCGCGTTGCCAGCATCAACAACAAGGCCACTGGCTGATGTAGCAGTATTTCCAGTATCGATGCCACCATTTGTACCAGTCACACTATCATCAATGGGGTCACCTACAGGTTCAATAGTAGCGCTAGCAGGATCAAACTCATTGTCACTAACAGGACCAACAAAACCAGAACCACCACGGCCACGTCCACCACGGCCACGTCCACCAGCCCGTTCAATAGTAAGCTAAAAATATTGATCATTTGAACAAAGGCTATATTTCAACATAAGCGACTATGGATCATTGCATATTATATGAAAACGTATCTGTGATTGTTACAATTTATTTGCATTACATCAGACGGTAATATTTATATCCAAATTTTTGTTTAATTCGACCAGTGAGGCCTTTTCTGTTTTCCAAGCCACATCGGCCTTATTTTGTGACTTTAGTCTGCGTTTCTCGTACATTCTGGGCACTTTACTCTGAGGTAGCCTAATAATCCGCAGTCACTGCAAAATATTTCCGTTGGATTAGGTTTCGGGCAATTTATAAACCGTGTTCCAATTTTTCCGCATTTATAGCAAAACGCGCGTTTTGGGCCTTCGTATTCTCGCGAGAAATGTCCGGAATTTCCGCAGTTATAACAGATCTGTATCTGTGTCATTGGACAGTTGTTGTTGTTATGCAGGTTTTTATTAGATGATTGGTTTGTTGGTTGTCTCTGGTTATTGTTAAAGCGTTTGTCGCGTCCGTCACCTAAATTATTTAATTTGTCATCGTCAGGCATGATCCTTTGTAAAGTCCGGTTCTGTATGTTCTACGCGTGCTCAATTTTGTTCTTTGTCCAACTCGAGGTTGGATAATTGTTGTCTAATATTACGCTGAGGGCGTTGTTCTCTATAGGCTAAGTCCGGTAGGAGAGAATCTTCGGCACTCGGGGGTGGTTTGTATGTTCTCGCAATCATTAGGCCTTTCTCTTTGCGTACTGCAATAGCTTCCAGTTCTTGAAACGTGAAGATTTCGGGTTTGTAATTTTGGTAGCATATTTCGGAGAGCAAGATTTATTTTTAGGACTGGTTCTAGTGGAGGTATCATGCGATTAAACATTGCTTTGATATACGTGAGGTAGTCGGCGACTGGCTCGCGTTCGCCTTCGAGCGTTTTCCATGAGCGCGAACTGAATATCTGCGTCTGTAAAACGTGCACGCCATGCGTTTTCAAACTGTTTGAACATGACCCAGTTATCCGAATTTATTCTGTACCACTGTAAGGCAACCCCTTGAAGGAAAAACGGCAATATTCCAAAGGTGCGATTAACCTACGCTCTGTGTTAATAGGCTGTTCGTTATTATTGTACGCGCCTCGATATTGTTGTCGATTATCGTTATTATTATTGTTAATTGGTAATTGTAGGTGAGACGGTCTAGCTATTTCGTTATTTAAGTAGCCATTTTGCCCCTTCGGTGGCATGAAATTATTAATTCTGGCCGGAATTTCACGTGGTGTCGTGCTAACATAACCATTCTCTGTATGTCTCGTATTTCTCGATAAATATTGTGTTTGTAATGATATTAAATTATCAGGATTGACTTTTCTTGTGCTAATGTAGAAGGTCGGTTGAAGGTAGCCTGGTTTTGTCTGTTAAACATAGCCGTGGATGAAATAAAATTATTTCTAGCTAACCTCGTTGTGCTGTTCGCTCGTGGATGGTTTATTATTGGCCTATCCTGCACGTTTTGGAAATTTGTCAAATTGTAACCATGGCCATCTAAAGTTAATGTTAGATAACCTGAGTCCCTTTGGCTATTATTTTGCTGATTATTTGTGCAGAATTGTATAGTGCCGAATAATACGCTGCGTCTCGGTACACGTGGTATCTATAGGGCTCGATGTTCGCGACGCGTGAAACGGTTGCTCTTGCGCCGTCGCTATAAGGCCTGATAAACTAGATGTTAGCAGTGAGACGTTAATTGAGAGCTGGTAGGGGGGCGGCGGATCGTTGTGCTCGCGCGCAGCGCCTGACGGTGGAAGTTCCTCGTCGGGTTGCACTATGCCCCTCTCAATGTACACCTCGTGTGCCAAACGCCTCTGCAGTTCGGCTAAGCTGACTGCTGTATTAAGTCCGCGGCTCTCAGTTTCGCGTTTAATTTCATCGTTCGACAATGCTATAACCTAATCATTGACTGAGGCCTCGCTAGCCATTTTGAAAACGTGACCTCGCACAGTCTCAGATATCCGAAATAGTATCGAAGTTCCCTCGAAGGAATTTGAGCAATCGATGTGTCGGTTTGTCGTGCGTACTGTAAACAGTCGCCGCTTTGTTCTTTCACATCTGTTGTACTACTCTTACGTACTTTTCTCGGTGTGTGCAGTTCCACGTATTGCCGAAATTTGTTTCGAGAGTGTTTACGTTACTCGACCCGCGAATTCGCGTTGATCGTCGAACGGCGCGGATACACGTGTCTCGCTGGCTGTTTGTAAGCCGCTCGGCAACAGTGTCCCTTTGTTTTTTTTCTCTATGATCGGAGGTACGTTTAAGTTCGTGCTCTAAGAATTTGTTTTCAACACATTGCGACCTTTCTCGACTTTGTTTCGTAGGAATTTTCCCGTTGTGTCGAGATTGCCTGCTGCGTGAGATATTAACCTTTTCTGTTCTACTACGATTTATTCAGTAATTTCTTTATTCTAGCGCACGTATTTTCAAGGTTATTTACGTGCTTTTTAAGCTTGCTACTTGTAAAATTATAGGAATCTATACGAGAAAAGATTTTTCGTAGCTAGCAATAGATATCCGAGAGAAATATTAGTTTTCAAGAGGTAACTAGTAGATATAATCTTAAATTAGAAAGCCAGAAATTTGTGTCGCTACAAGATTATTTTAGATATCCAGTCAACTACTCTACGGTTTTTAACTTCACGCAATTAATTTTCGCACACGCGCTCTCAAATTTTATTCACACTGGTTGTTTCCTTTGCCGATCACGATATTCTTTTCTATCAATCCATACGTTATAGGGCGCTAGTTTGTAACTGTAGCCCCTCGCTCGGGGCTTGGAAAATAACCACGTGAGCGCCAGAGTCTCGCGACTCTTTGTTTCCCGGCGGGAGGGAAACAAAGGGTGACGAAGCCCTTCGTGGGGTCTACCTATGTGAGCGTCTGATGCAGCAGGACCAGCGTGATGGCAGCTCGCCCGTACGAACGTCGTTGTTACACGGCTAAATTTTGCCGTGTTACAGTGTGCGTAAAAAATTCTGAAAAAAATCAGAATTACTTATTTTTCATTGCCTTTGCATTATATTATGAAAATTATGTCAACAAAAATTTACGGGCCAATTACTAATTACCGAAAAATAGCCTTTATTGGCCAACGATTAACCGAGACAAGATTGTCTTCTGCCGAAAGGAAGTGAAATACTTTGGCGTCCTGGTTAATCACGATGGTTTTCGGCCAGATCCCGAGAAGATAGCGCCTATTGTGGCATATCCAGCGCCGAAAAACCTAAAACAGCTAAGACTTTTCTTAGTATTGGCGTCATAGTATCGCAAATTCTTGCAAGAATTCACGACTGTCGCTGAACCGCTTTATCGCCTGACGAAGAAAGGCAGGAAATACGAGTGGGGGACGGAACAGCAAGACGCTTTTTAACAGGTGAAAGCGCTGATAGCGTCTGCACCGATCCTTTATCGCCCAGATTTCGAATCGCAGTTTGTGTTGCAGACGGACGCCAGTGACACCGGTTTCGGCGCGATACTTTTCCAAGTGATTAATGGAGAAGAGCGGGTATTGGAATTCGCTAGCTGCACTATGTCGAAAGTCAAGAGAAACTACAGTCTCACAGAGAGAGAATGTCTCGAAGTCATTTGGGCCATAAGGAAGTTCAGACCTTATATTTATATATATATATATCGATTTGAGGTCGTCAGTACCACAGTAGTTTGCAGTGGCTGTACAACTTGCATAATCCTACCGGACGCCTAGCATGATGGGCGCTCAAAATGCAGGGCCATGTCTACACTGTGGAGCATAGAAAAGGCCTGCTCGACACCATACCAGATGTATTGTCGCGTATGTACGAGGAAGACGCAGTACCAGTCGAAGCAGTCGGATGGGCAAGCGAAACCCAGGACGAATGGTACTGCGAAAAGGTCCGTGAAATACAGCTCCATCCAAGCAACGATCTGCTATATAAAATGTACGGCGGGAAGCTGTACTACTTCTGCCCAGATGAGAAATTGCCGGCGTCTATGAACGACGAGACGGCATGGAAAATCGTCATGCCAAATGAAAAGCGAGTAGAGATCTTGCGAGAATGCTACGACGAACCATCAGCCGGTCACCAGGGGCGTGAAAAAACTTGTGCGCAAGTCGCAATGTACTATTACTGCCCTGTATGTACACCGACGTGTACGACCATGCTTTATTTGTCAGGAATGTAAAGTCGAACAGCGCCCGCCAAGTGGACTGATGAGAAGGCGAGTGATTATCCTGCCATGGCAGATGGTAGCTGGAGATGTCATGGGGCCGAAAGTGAAAACCGCTCAAGGGAACGAATATATCCTTATATTCGAAGATTTGTTCACCTGCTGGATAGAATGTATCCCGATCAAGCGGTCGAACGCAAAAACGATCCTGCAGCACCTCAGAGAGCGGATCTTCATGCGGTACGGTGCGCCAGAGGTATTTTTGTCGGACAATGACACCGAATTTAAAAATAAGGTCATTGATCAATACCTCAGGAAACAAGGCATCAGATACGAGTTGACGATACCTTATCGCCCCCAAGCAAACCCAGTGGAGAGAATAAACTGCACCAGTAACAACATGCTGCGCACGCTGATCGAGGAGAACTATAACACACGGGACGAACAATTGAGCGATATCGCATTCGGGTATAACATCTTACCACATTCTTCAACGGGCGTGAGTCCAGCGATGCTGATGTACGGGACTTAGCTGCGGAAACCTGCTGCAGCGTGGGGCGAGCAGGACGCCGCCGCAGAAGAAGAGTTACAGCGACGCGCCAAGCGTAGACCGGTATCATACCAAGGAGGAGACTTAGTGATGAGACGAAATCACGTGTTGTCTTCTGAAGCGGAGCAACGCTCCGCGAAGCTGACGCCACCATATATTGGGCCATATAAAGTAGTGGAGATACGCGGCACCAATACATATCAGCTTGTTGATGAGATGGGAGAGCAAGTCGATTTTGTCGAAGCCTTTTTATTCGGCAGCGACGGACGAAGAGTCGCAGAAAAGCGAAGAAGGTGACGGCGCTCAACCACCGCGGGATGCGAGCGTAGACGCGGGTGCTAGCGAAGCGCTGTCGCGAAGCGAGCGAGACTTTGCCTGCGGACAGAGCGATATAGCGTCTGAAACAAGCAAAGTTGCAAAACGTCCGAAGCGATCGTAAAAGACGTGCATGGTCTTAACAAACCCTGTGACCAAGAAGAGAGGTCGTCCAAGGGAGAAGGTGTACACGGTTAGGCATGCGAAGCCTACGCCAAGGAGCCTACCCCTAGAGCTGAGGTCGACACCGTAAAGAGGAGGCCTGGTCGTCCGAAGGGTTCGCGCAACTGCGGGCATGCAACTACGAATACTAACACTTCGACGTCACCGCACAAAGGACTGCAAACCTAAGCTAGGACAATTTGTTTGCTTAGGTGATGAATCCTAGAGAGTTACAAGCTGCCTTTGAGCGGGTGATGGTCGCACTGGCCAGGGAGGAGACACAACCTTACGTAGTCATCTGTGAGGTAGGCGAGGGGGAGGATACATGGAGCCTCTTTTCACCTGACGACGAGGTGAAAGAGTACCTCGCATCGGAAGAAGAGGGCGAGGGGGCGTTAGTGGTGCGCAGCCCAGAGCCTCCTGCACTAGTTCGTGGCGAGGGTGAGACGACCGCAATATTAACAAATTTCTTAAAGTAATTCATATGTTAAATTATGACATATTAATAGTCAACAATTCATTATAATCCACTTCTTCATTAAATTCTTAGCCGATGGTTTATTTATATCTACTACTTTTAGACTATTTGGTAGAGCATTATATGTAATGATTGCTAAGTTAATACTTTTATTGTTACTGACTCTTTTATAACTTTTAGGTATAATTAAACTCTTTTTCCTATTGATACTTGTAAAACTTAAGTACTGGGTTTTGAGGTCGTTATAATGTAGCTTAATTTCCTTGAAGATAAAAAGTTGTTCTAGGTTTAGAGGGCTGTCATGGACGTTAAAACTGTTCTTATTAATTATCTTCAATATTTTTCTTTGTAAATTTTGCACCAGATCTCGATTATTTTGATGGATTATATGATGGAAAAAAGCATAATATATCATTCGTAGTGTTACCGTCGACATGATGTTTGATAGCTTATAAAAAATATATACTAAGTAAACTATTCAGCAATAATTTATTCACACCCAGCCAGTTATCAATGTCCAATAGGAATTTATTCATTGTACTTTGTATAAACTATATGACAATATTAGCAGTAATGGTAATATAGACATGGTGTAGAAGGACGGTCAGTATTGGCGTAGGGGTCCCGCTTTGAAATACACGTAAAGCCTAAACTACACTATAGATGTTACCCAGGATTATACAGGAGAAACCTGTAATGAACTATACCTTTTCCCTAAGATTTCACTCCTCCAATTTAACCCATTAATTTGGCATAAATCTGTAACAAAAATTAGTACTTTGTTAGCTGGTCAATAAAGTTAGAGCCTGGGAAGAATGGAGCGTGAGGAGGACGATACACAACCCCCACGAAGATCGGAGAGATTCCCTTTGCCGATACCTCGCAGAAGAGATATTCAGGCTTACCTGGCTTGCCAGACCATTCACCATCAGATGATGAAATAACGCTAGCTGTCAGTGATTTATGTATGTAGAGGGCCACACCTCCTCCGTTTCTGTTTCTGTCCCGTCTGTAGAGTAGGTAGTCATCCAGTGAAGGGATGGACGTAACCTTGTCGCCCAACCAGGTCTCGGTAACAGCTATTACGTGAAATGGAGAGCGAGTGGATAAGAAAAGCCTGATCATCTCAATGTGACCCGTAAGAGTCGCCTCTCAATTGGGCCCAGACGCTGCTCAATTTTGGAGATCCTCTCCGACACGATGTTCTGTGTCTTGAGGGCCTCCGTTTGTGCATTGCGAATGTCGTCAAGGGCACTGCGAATGTCCCTCAAGGCAGCCTCAACGGACGGCGTACATGTTGTCACACCGGCCGAGCGGGCTGGTGAGGGATTTCTCAACGTGTTCGTTGATGGTGGTGCTGACCTTATCTTTTGGTTCCCCGGCTACTGCTGTTTGGGAGTGCTCTTGCCTGCTGATGTTGTTGCAGTTACTCCCGTTGCTGATGTTGTTGCAGAGGTGGACCTAGTCCTCACTTTGGCACCCGCGGCGTTGTTTTTGACTGCACATGGGAGACAGGCGACGGTCTGCCTGTCATTCACCACGATGGCCTTCACGTTGGTTGTGTTCTGGCACCTGGCGTGGTAGTACAGACCACAAAACTCACACCTTTTGAGGTCTTTGTGCTGTATAGGTTGTGTACAGCTGCTGCATGACTGAAAAGGCACTTCCACACTCTTCTCGCCGGTTGAACTCATTTTTCGTCGATAACTTACTAGCAGTCGGTAAAGTAGATATTCGTAGGAGGATGATAAGTTATCGACGGAGTGAGAGAGTAGATGTTGTAACTCTTACGGCTAGATGGAGCGTTAGTGGAGAGAGTGTGAAAGTACCGACCTCGAAAAGTTTGAAGACGCCGTAAAGATTCTCCCGCGAGGCAGCAGATGTCACCACGATGTTGATTGCAGTGAGAAAGAGACGCCGTGCAAGTGAGAAATCAAGCCAAGCCAAGCCAAGCAGTTTTGGAGGTTGCCTTGTAGAAAGTTTTCAGTGGAAATGATAAAAGAGAAAAATTGCAGCCTTCGGCGATTTATATATCGACGTGAAGGTTGCAAAGTGAAGCGTGCAACTATCTACAACAGAAGAGGGCCCGAAGGCAAGGAGCAGCAGAAAAACAGTACAGAAAAAATGATGTATCAGCAGAGCTGTCAACTGTACTCATCAGAGAGAGAGAGAGAGAGAGAGAGAGAGAGAGAGAGAGAGAGAGGGAGATGGGCTAGAGAGAGAGAGAGATGGGCTAGAGAGAGAGAGAGAGAGAGAGAGAGAGAGAGAGAGAGATGGGCTCATAGACCGGAAGTTGACCAGAAGTGATCGGAAAAAATACAAAATGATCCGGAAGTGACCGAAAATAACCGGCAATGTACCGGAAATATACCGAAAATGAACAGGATTGACCAGATGATGCATATTTGCTTAAGTACTTTCAAGGGGTGAATGGGAAATAAATCAACAAATAGTTAATACAAATTTTACAAAGTTTGAAAAGTATTATTCATAAACTGTAAAAATCACATCAATAAATTCATTTTCAAAAATGTACATTTAAATAAATATTGGGTCGTGGAAAAAATAATTTTGGTTCTTTCTAATAGATGACGTTAAAGTTGTATATCTATAGTAATGCTTATTTAATGAAGCCACACTATAGCATGTTTAGAGGTTTAAATTCTATAAAATATTCTAGAGCACAAAGTAGCGTCATCCGTTTACTGATTCAAAAATTATTGCGCTTTGACAATGGAGATTCCGGAAAGCTACTTTCTTCACATTTTCTCTACTTCTGAAAAGGGAAAACTGCAGCGCAGGCTCATCGAAAATTGTGCAGTGTTTATAGTGATGAGTGCTTAAGTGAACACCAGTGTCAGAATTGGTTTACTCGATTTCGTTCCGGAAATTTCGATCTTAAAGATGAACCTCGCCCTGGTCGGCCAGCCGTTGTAAAAATCGATAAAATTCTTGAAAAAATCGAGATAGACGACACATTTCATCTTACAACATCGCTATGGAACCAAACATCGATCATAAAACAGTTTTGAACCATTTCCATAAGACTGGATACAAAAAGAAGCTGGATACTTGGGTTCCACACAAATTAACGTCAAAAAATTTAATGGACCGAGTTTTCATTTGTGAATTCCTGCTGAAACGTAACGAAATCGAGTCATTTTCGAAATAAATAATTACGGGCGATAAAAAATGGATCGCGCACAACAATAATGTTCTAAAGAGATCGTGTTTGAGACCCGACAAACCATTAATTGGACTGTTTACTGTCAACAACTGGTGCGATTGTAGCAGGCGATTAAAAAAAAAACGTCCAGCATTGATCAATAGGAAAAGCGTTGTCTTCCATTACAATAATGCTAGACCGAACATATCTTTAATGACTCGTCAAAAATTGAGAGAGTTTGGCTGGTAAGTTTTGATGCATCCACCGTATAGCCTAAACATTGCCCCGTCGGACTGTCATAAACAATTTCTAAAACGAAAATGTTTAATTTCAATATTAGGAAATATAAAATAGCAAGAGTTTGGAGTATTTTTGTTTTAAATTTATTTTTCGACTGTCATAGTTTTTTAATATTTTCAGTTTCAAAATTTTACCTTTCATTATAAATTAATGAGTAATTTTCGTACTTCAAATTTTTATTAATTAAAATTTTTACTTTCACCCCTATTAGAAATTGACATTAGGAATAAAGATCTTAACAAAACTTGAATTTTATTACTATTGCAATATATATTTTAACCAAGCGACGTTAGCACTGAGGTGAATCGCACTAGTCAGTTATTAGTTCAAACTAAGGTTAGAGGTGCGACGAGTCGTGAAGACTAGTCAGCCCAGTATAGGTTAAAGATACTCATCTTGGTCTAGATGTCGCACTCTAGAATCCGGCTGTAAATTAGGATTCCAATCCATGGGCTCTTAGCTCCTCGCCTTCTTGACTGGCAGAAAGTTCGAGGGGAGGCGTGTCGGCAAGTTCTCCTTTAAAACGGCTTCTCCGCGGCGAATGTTACAGCTTCTAAGCTGTCGGAGACATAGTGACAAGAAGGCGTGGTGGAGGGCCGTGGAGGCAGACTCCTTGTATCGAGAATAGGCTCTTCGACCGGGTAGGGGGGCCAGCTCTTGTTACCTCCTTCACAACTCGACGTAATTATTTTTCTTTCTTTTTTCGGCGGCGATCCGAAGCTTAAGCCAGGCTCACACCGTCTTGGATTTTTGGCTCACAGCCTCGCTCTATTTTGGATTTTGGGGTGACATGCCTCAAGGCTCATTGCAAAAGAAAGACGTTGGCTGGTACAACGATAAAATCCGGCTGAACAAAATCCACATTGGCGACATGCCTTTCTCTCGATCCATTTAAATTTTTCTGTAATTACAAGAAGGTATGAGTACAGACTCGACATAATTCAACAAGACAACATGTTGGCGAGTCTTCGCGCCGCTTGCCGTCTATAGAAGACTACAGGGCTAATCTAGCGCCACCATGCGGGCAGCGCTAGGTATTCACGCGTGCTCTGCTAAGTACTCACTCTCCTGCCGACCGCTCTCGAAGCAACAGCTCCGTCGCCCGAGTTATATATATATATATAAGAAGAAAATAAAGAGAGTTATATCAGAATATTAGAGCCTTGTTTAATTACGAGTTCTCCTCACCAACCATCCAACTAGGATTACTCTAACACAACACACATTTACTTCATCACCAATACAAACCACATATAATTGCAAGTGCGGAGGATACGTTCCTCGGCATGCTAGTGTCCGATACCAGCTTACAATTTTGGAATACTCACTTCCGATAGCGTAATTATGTTGACTGTAATTCCGTACTGTGTTGTTCCTGTCTTCTTCCATGTTATTCTCTTCAATCGTTGACTGCACAATCTTCTTATTCTTTAGCTGATCATCCACACCTTCATTCAAGATTTTCTCCATTCCTGATAGGACTCCTTGCAGTACCGTGAGATTGTATACAGCTTTCAGTCTATCAGTTATTCTTCCTCTCGCATCTCTGATTCCAGACGTGCTTGGCTGTAAGACGTCTTCAACGAATGTACTTGCAAGTATGGCTCTCCCTTCTAAACTAATCTCCTTAGATGCAGCGAAACCCCGGTCAGTACTGTCAGATACTCCGTCAAGCATAGCTAAATTCATCTTCGGTTCAGCAAGATCTACAACTTTTACGTTTCCCTCCATAACTTTAATTTCTCTGGATGGTATGAGAGCATCAACAGTGTGGTTCTTGGTCACCAATTCTTCTCGTCCATCTCTCGCAAGTACTCCTTACACATCTTTAACATCTTCCTGCTCCAACACTTCTTCCACATCCACAATAAGGGGACGGATACACCTTAAATTGTCAAAAAATTAGAAATTCAATTTTTTGTTTATATTTGTCCCAAATTGTTTAAAAAATGAATAAACTATTAAATATATTCAGGTATAATGTAAGAAACATAAAACCAGGTTTATATGTGCTATATTATCAGGTATGACATTTCTTCGAAGGCCAATTTCAGAATTTCCATTTTTCAGCTACCGCAGACTTACTTAAAATTTGGGCTTCGGAGAACACTTTTAGATATGCTTCAAACACATATAGTTTCCAGATAAGTGTGGGGTTTTGCAAAAAAATATTTTCAAATAAACACTTCTAACATGTATTAAATTCATGAAAAAAAAATTTATCTGATCTCAAAATTTCTTTTAACAATGACTTTAGTCAAGCATAAGAAAGTTTATTTAATGTTTATTCGCCTCCGTATTTTAGTCGCGAGGTATACCGGTAAATCATGAATTCAATCACTCTTGCGAACCCCAGTTTTTGGCTCTCGTGGCTATCTCCACGTGGTCTCGGGTATTCTCGTTTAGCAAATTATAAGTTTGTTACACTTCCCGGCTAAATTGCGAATTAATATGGCACTAATTATTGCGAATTGACACGGTATTAATTTTCTTTCTAGTCACTGAAATTATTGGCTAAGCAACAATTACGTGCAAGTTGATTTGCACGTGTTCGGAGTCGCGCACTTTTCGCTCGCATAAAATTCACTGTCTTTTCTGTGATCGGGTCCCACTAATTGGGCAGCCACTGTGACGTATGCTTTTCCGGTGTGATTAAGCCACGAACGCAATCGCTTAACCAATCCCGTTAATACAATCTCCGAAAGTTCACGAACGAATTCATACGGCGCACAGTGGCGTGTTTTTGGATTTTTGTGTCAAAATCGTAAATCCCTCAAACGAAATGAGGTAGGATAATGAAATTTGGTATGCTATAAGGTGAAGTGTTCTAGAATATGGAAAAAATATTCCCGATATTCAAATGTTGTTACATAACCTCAAAAATGGTGCTCGAACGTGGAAACTTTCGATATAAATGTATTAATTACCATGCGAAGCCTAGAAAAATGGACAAAGTTAATTCCTGCACATGTTTTAAATGTATTTTTTCACGCTAAATCAAACTACTATGGCTAAATTGCCATAGAATGTATGAGAAACAAACGCAAATTATTGCTTAAAATCGTGTAATTTGTGTTTTTCTCTTAAGGGGGACATCCTACGGCAATTTATCTACCGGATTTCGATTCAGCGTGAAAAATACATTAGAAAAAATATGTGTAAAAGTAGAATGAAAGTAGTTTCAAAACCCAAATAACTGCTAATGAGCATTTTAAATATGAAAATCGCGCCGTCTGGGCGCGAAGCTCTGCGATTGCGAACTCGATCCATTCTTCGCTGTTGCTGCAGTCGATCTTCTGTTTGGGGCAAAAGGAGAAAGAAAAAAAATGCTACGATTATGATAATGTTCATTGTGAGGATAATGATTGATTCGCAAATCGACGCTGTGCTTAAGTTCGGCACGGTGGCATGCTCGTATTGCCTAGCGGCATGCAATTCTTGGCGCCTTGCGGTCGCCCGGGTTTGTGTGTCTCAGGCTTTGCACCGCCGGCAGGCGCGTAGAGCAGCACGGAATCTTCAGCATGCTCCGCGTCATTCGCTCGCCGATTTTGTTTTTTTGGTGGACGTCCGCACGGGTGTCGGGGGGCTTCTAACTTCGTTCGCTTGTTCTCGCTTGCCTGGGGCTCGGCTACCGCTGCCATTACAAATCGGCTCTAACGCGTTGTCCCCCCCCCCCCAGTGCTACAATATCAACCTCGAGCTCTTGCTCGAGTGCGCTCGCTTCGGGCAGGTCGCACGTCGCCCCTTTGTTCGCGTTATCCCTCGGTGGTCGAGTAGCCGTTTCGTCTTCTTCGTCATCTTCGGGGCCGTAATACTTCTTAAGTTCTTTGGCGGCCAAGAAATCTTCTATCTTCCCTTTGGCATTTTGGACTGGAAGTGTTTGATCCGACCCACGCGATGATGGTATTCGGGCCGATGAAGGGCAGTGCGAGCTTTGCCGCTGCAGACGAGAGTGTATGACACCGCTTCCACACTAATTCGCCGACCTTAAATTCTGCAGGACGGCGTCTCTTGTCAAAATGCGCCACCTGTCGATCTTGCGCTACTTTTGATAATTCTTTCGCCTGCTCGTGCAACGCCGGGGGTTTAGCGAGCCGTTTTTACCACTGGCTGATCCCCTCTCACTCGAGCGCCTCTCGGTCTTTCTCGCATCGCAATGACGCAGGTGCATTTAGCTGCCTGTCAAAATTTAGCATCGCGGGCGACGCTCCGGTCGCCACGTACACTGTCGTATTATACCGGAACGCAATTTCGTTTAAGTGTTGGTCCCAGGTGCAGTGATTACCTTTGGCGTACGTCGCTATCTCTCTTTTCACCATCCGATTTTCCCTTTCTACAGGGTTTACCTGCAAATGCTACGGCAGGTTATAGGAATGTTGAATGCCTTATGCCGCCAGATATTCGTTTTTTATGTAACGGTTTAACTGTCCCCAAGAGACTGGATAGTAAGTCGGTTCCAGGATCAGGATAGGGGAAAGGAGCAAAAAAGAGCCTGCTTTTATATTCTCAACAATAACAAAATATATTTCTTAGTTAAATATTAGCATTTGGAATCAGTTGTTAAATCCCGGCTGAAACAAAAATCAATTATGCGTCTTGTTAAAAATACTTCGCCTTTACTAGTAGAATTGTTTAAACTAACGCGGTTAACAATTTACAGGAAGATATACGCGATTTCGTTACAAGAATGATTCGGTGTTCGCGGCTGTAGTGTATCGGTTTGGTAGCGGTATGCCGGGTCGGTGGCGAATTTTGAGGTTAGGAATTAATTCGGTACGTTGGAGTCATGTGCGCACGGCTACGCCGATCCGAATGTATCGTGTAACAACGATCTCGACCGCTCTGTGTGTGTACAGTAACGGCCGGGATAGTGTCACGGTGTTATGAGGTTATCCCTCGGATTTGTGGAGTCGTGAGCGCACGGCTTCACAAATCTTCGTCGCTTGTCTCGTTCTTCTCTTTATCCTGTGTGCCCACAGAGATAAAGCGAGTCGTGAGATGTCGGTGTAAGGCTGGCTTTGTTGGTTAGGAATTTACCTTTGTTTCACTAGGACGTGAGCGCACGACCGGGCGAATCGCCGGCGGAACTATTGTTACTCCCTCAACCCTGTGGGCTCACAGTGGTAGAGGGAGGCAGCAATGTGTCGGAATGTAGGTTAGGATTTTACGGTGGCACCAGGTATCGTCCAGGTGTGCTCACGTAGACGAGGCTCGATGTCGTTCGGGTGTTCCGGGTTGCCTCGTGTGCTCACGATGGCAATTCGGAGTTTAGGGTTTCAGTTTGTCTACCAAATCGTCACGTGGGCTCACGAGACAATTTCGTCGGCGAAGGTCTATCTCTCGCTGTTCCTTGTAGTAACGTGTGCGCACGATACGACCCGGAGTGGAGCTTAAGTAGAACTGCCCTTATAAAGGCGCGCGGTGCGGATGTGTATAGGTGCGTTCACGTATTCACACGTATTTACATGTTCGAGACTCGTGTCTCGTCACAATTAGTTTATTTTTAAACTCCATGCCGTTGTCAGAGTGAAATACTTTCGGCGCCCCGGAGCGCAGTATGACTCGCTCTTTGAATGCCGATAACGCGGCTTTTCCGTTAGCTTTCCGTAGAGGCACGCACTGGATTGTATAATCTTCATTGTTGCCTCGTCGGGCTTGTTGTCGATCCTACCAGGTTCTTTGTGCTGAGCTCCGCACTAGCCTGCCTCATCGCCTTTTCTGTCGGCAGACGTTGCCAACAGGAATAAGAGCGCAGGAGACTTTTTCGCGCCCTCGTCCGTTGCCTGTCTCTTTACTGAGACCTGCCGCTGTCGCGGCGCCAAGCTTCTTTCCCGATCTGCGCGGGGTTACGCTTGCCATGTGCCTTTTGGCACACACCTTTCCGTAGACCTCATTCGCGAGGCGAATTTCACCCCCCGCCTTCTTGCTGTTCTTAGAGGTCGTGCCGGAGTTCTGCGAGTGTGCGCCGGCCTCCTCTACGCGCTCACTTCCTCGTTTCCCTCCGTGCACTTTCTTCTTATATGGCCCTTTTTGTGGCACTTGTAGCAGATCGGTCCCTTTTCACTTCTGTTTTCTTGCTTATCTGGCTTGTGTTACTATGGTGTTATTAACATGGTGCGGTTTTCCTCCGCCTTTCAGCTCTTTCTTGAGTTGGTGGGCGTCTTAAATGCTACTGATGCCACTTTGGTGGGTTTCGTTGTGGTTGACTGTGCTGCTGATGGCGACGGCGTATAGAATATTTAGAGCTCTGTCTACGGTTGGAGGCGGTTTCATCTCTTTCATCATCCTTAGAAGGTAAGTCACATTGTTGCGCACGGGTTCGTGCGCGCTCTGGTATCTTTTCTCTACATCGGAGGCGTTGTTATAGCCGCCTGTTCCTTCCGTACTAGCGCAGTACTGCACCTCGGAAATCCTCCCATTTCTGCCATTCATCTCTGTTGTTGTGGTACTATTCGGCTGCCAGGCCCGTAAATACGTAAGGCAGTGCAGCTAGCTTTTCTTCATCTATCATCTGCACGCTTGCCATATTCTGCTCTAGCTGGCTCAAAAGTCTCTCGATTCGTTCTGCGCTCGTGCCTGCGAATTGCCCACTTGCGCACTGTTCCAACGATATCTCTTGGTTTCTGTCTATTATTTTCTGGGGTCGTCGAGGCGTCTAGCTTTCTTAACCCTCTTGCGAGTCCCCCTCTGATGTTACTGTCTAACCAGACGTTTTTCAAAGTTACAGACGTGCTTATATCGTCGCTTTCTCGGCAAAGGTTACTCTTGCCGGCGCGTGGCCTGGTGCGCTGTTTACCTAGATGCTGGAGGCACGACAGTTATATTCGTGTGAGTGTGAGAGGCCTGTAGTCATCACTTTACGGAGCGGTATCAATCCGCTTTTCGTACGACCCCGTGCGCCAGCGCGCGCGAAGTATTAGATGCTAACCCCGCGGCTCGCCGCTCGACGCGGCGAATATATCTATACAGTGTAGCTCGCGTTACTTTCGGCTCTCGCCGCGCGACGCAGCGAGCACACCTATATAGTGTGTTCTGGCTGCACACTTCGTCGCACGCGAGCTTGTCTCTCTCCGCGTGTGCCGTTCGTCCCCCCTCCGCGCGCTCCGCTCGGCTCCCCTTCTGCGCTCGCCTTAGGTCTGACTTCGGTGCGGCGCGACACGGCGATTTCCTACTGTGTGCGCTGTACTCCGCACACCTACTAATTTGACTAATCTTGAGCCTGCCACTCGGCTCACGAAAATCTCCTGCCGAGCCGCTTTTCTTCTGGAGTCTTTCTCTCTCTTACTCGCACTATACACAGTGTTTGACGTCTCCGTAACTCGACGACAGTTAGCGCGGCGTAAACACGCTTCGTTTACGCCTGCACCGCTTACTCGCGGCGTTCTCTCGCCCGCTACGATGTTTGCGCGATGTTGCCAGCCACGCTTCGAATTCGAAATTTATACCGGTGATTTAACTTTTATTTCTTTAAACGATTTTTCGCGATTTCCTGGCGCCGCTGTACGCAGTTGTAACAGGGCGTTTCGACAGACGTTCGTGCGGCCGCGAAGATGCCGCACCTTACGTCGAGAAGGTCCTTTTCCTGGTCGGCTTTCCCTCGATGACGGCCAAGTGATAGCGAGCGGACGTTAGCCGTTATGTGCATCGTTCGAGTCGTCGAAGCGACGTGTTCGTCGTCGAAGACGTGTTTTGATTTGGCTCCCAGCGCTGCCTTTACCCTGTGATTTGCTGACGAGTCACCGCTTTTTATAAATTGATTACTGATTTTTCTCCTATCTATCCGTTGCCGCATCAATTAAAACAACGCTCAAATGCGCTTAAAAATGTGCCTGAAATGCTGCGCTAGTGTGTGCAAAAGTGCTGAGAATTGTATAAGCGGCTAAGGCCAATATTCAAACTGTTAAATAAGCACTGGCTTTTGTCGCGTTATCGTTGCTCAACACTGTCTCGATAATTTTCGACACAACCTACACAACTGTACTCGATATTACTCGAGATTTTTAACCAGCAGAAACATTGTGGAGACAAAAGACATATAAAGCGATTTCGCCTACCTCGTCGAGCATAATCGCAGGAAAATCAACGCGTCGAGGATCAACCAACGTCTTACCTCGAACATAAACAAGCCGTCGCATGGCTACAAAAGCATGGACAAAACACCCACGGAGCCTGCTGGTGACTCGCTTGGCTCGGAGTCGATTAAAAATGGTGACTCGTCCTCCGGAGAGCCAACTAAGGACAGCCTGAATAGCAGCAGTCACGACATCGTTGCTAGCAAAACCAGTGAAAGCATCAGCGAAAGAATCAACAGTTTCGACACCTTAGAGGATGAGGCTAGTATGGGCTCTTCAGATGTATCGATCATTGCCTCATCTGGTTTAAAATCGCGCTCGCGCAGAAGCACATTCGCACCATCACCTCTTCTACAACCACTGTCAGACGCACGGTCATCCCCGCTCCTTGGTGAATATAATGCAGGGGAGACGAACTTCGGCTGCCTTGAATCGGCCAGCACTCCGACTACAGCATCCTTTCCGATGCTCAACACTCGCCGTCTGGATTCTTCCCTGCTCTCCTTACTGGTCCGTGAGACGGTAGAGAGAGAGAGAGCGATAACCTCCCACCAGTGGTCGATCGTGTCCAAGCTCGGGGAGATCGCTGGTTCCCTAAGTGTTTCGGCATCCTCAACACAAAGAATTGGCGGTCTCGAGACGAAGGTGAATTCGCTCGAGGCCCTGCTGGTTGAGCGTAACAGCGAGATGGTGGCGATGTCCAGAAAGTGCGTGAGACTGCGGGAGGTCGTCGATCTCACGAGCGACAAAATAAAAGCTTACACCCTGTCTCTTGCCTCCTCTGATGGAGCTACTGTCGTGCCTCCGTCAGTGTCATCCACCGACCATTCGAGGATCCCTGCCCAGGGATCTGCTAAAAAAAATTAGTGCAATCAGGCACAGTCTTGTCCTGTAAAATTTCGCGTGGCTTCAAACTCGAGTCCGGTGCATGACGCTGCCTCTTGCAGACACTCGGATATACACAACACCGCGAATGACATCAGGCCTTACAAAAAGAGAAGGCACATATAATAGAAGATATTTGATAAAAGTATATATTTAATAAAATTTTTTCATATAATCTTAGTATAGACTGTATTATAATGATAAAATATAATATCTACATATTTATACAAACAAATATAATTTTTTAGTTTTTTATTCTTCCGAAACATACTCCACAATAAAGTATAATAACTATCATATGGTAAACGTGAAGCAAGTGGTTTTTTTCTAGTTTGATACATAAAAATACAAAAATTTCTATTACTTACAGTGAACTATATATTAGATTTACTATTTATCAGCTAATTAAGTAACTCGCCAACACTTGTAATATTGTGACTTTCGTGTAGATCTAACCTGTACGCACATGAATCAAAATATACCAATAAAAATATGTTATATCTCATATTCAATATTCTTTAGTATTTATACTTTTACAGGAAATTCATAAGTTAAAAGAAAAAGTTAAATCCACTACTGACTTATCAAATTGTCAATTAGGAATCACAGAATCGGCAATGAATAAAATAAAAAATTTGGAAAGTGAACGTGCAAAATTGGAATCAAAAGTACATAAAATGGAAGCTGAACTAACATCATATGAACTTTCTCAAGAAATATTACGCCAAGATAAAAATGTGGTAAAATATAAATATATTTGTAAGCTTAATAGTGTTTAAAAATAACAACTTTTCGGCAAACTTGCATTTTAACTTTCTAACGCATTATATTCAAAAAGAGTTAACTTTTATGTCTTATATTAATGCAAAGCTTTTTTCATGCGCAACGGTAATAGCCTTTTTACATTCTGCATTAAAAATTTTCTCGCTGATATTTTTCTGTTCATCATTATTGAGCGATAGAAAATTATTTTATACAAACGAAGAGGCGGGAAAGTGCCCCGATGGGAAGAACATAAATACACTTAATTATTACATACACACTATGCGTTGAAACAATACTCCAATTATATTATCTTTCCAATTTACGCATGAAGACACATTTTTCACTCTTAGAGCAATAAATAAAGCATTATTCTTTTTACATTTTGTTCTGATTCCAGATCTCTCAGAGAAACCCTATCGAAAAGTCTTAGATGAGAATCAGATGGGAATCAAAAGTGATTTTGGCACTATTTCCAGATGAGAATCGAGTGAGCCTTATATGATTCTCATATTTTTATTCGATTCTCATCTAACGATAGCCAAATGTTATTTTGTTAAATTTTAATTGAGACTTGTTTCTTACTAACTTTACAAATCCTCGCAAATTCTTTACAATTCTAAATAAAGATTTAAAAAAATAAGATTTGACTTCGAAAAGATGGGAATGAAATAAGAATCAAATTAGAATTAAATGAGGATCAGATGAGAATCAGATCAGAATATAAGAATCAAGTGAGTATCAAATAAGACTCACTTGATTCTTATCTAAAAATCACGCCAAAATCACTTGATTTTCATCTGATTCTCATCTAATGTTTTCCAATTATTAATAAAATATTAGTAGAGCGTCTGTGGCTCAGTTGGCTAAGGCGCACACCTAAGTCAGCTGAAACTCGCTCGTTCCAGAGGTCGTGAACTGAATTTCCGACTAAGTCACTCAATTTTTCTAAGTTGTTTGCTCTTGACTCCAACTGTTTCAAAGCAAATATTTTCCATAGAACTTGCCCTAAGCGTGATTTTAGGGTTTCTCGTGCCTTGCACAGGCACAAACCTGAAGAAATGCAAAAGAGTGGCAGAGTCTGATAAAGAGGTCAGTAAAAAAGGCAAGCTGATCAAATGCACATCATGCATTCCGAGATAGCACGAGTGGTAATGGTGATAGATTCGTGTATCATCTGCATAAATTATGTAATTTAGAGGAAGAGGGAGGGGGAGAGAGAGAGAGTAATACAGACTAGTGCAAATTCAAGTTTTGTTAAAATCTTTTTCCTACTATCAATTCCTAATAGAAGTGGAGGTAAGAAATTGTAACTAATAAAGATTTAAAACACGAGATTAGGCATTGATTTTTGATGAAAGGTAAAATTTTGAAACTGAAAACATAAAAAAACAATGACAGTTAAAAGAATAAATTTAAAACAAAATTACTCCTCATAATACTTGTTATTTTATATTTCCTAATATTTCAATTCAACATTTTCGTTTTAGAAATAGATTAATTTCATAATTTCAGTTTTCTAATTTTTGCCTTTTATGCTTTAATTTTTTCGAATTTTAACTGATTATCATGAAAATGAAGATGCTAAAATTTTAGTAAACAAATAGAAAAATATGATGCCGTGACTCTTGGTGGCGGTTGTCTCGACTCGCCGTCCGTCCTGGTGCTGGAGGCACGCGTTTCCGTGCGCTTTTGCTCGAGCTGGCTCACCTCCTCTTGCAGACTTCTAACTGTTCGCTGCATTTTTTCCCAGGTAATCTACCATGCCTGGTGGCATCGTGTACTCTTGTACGTCCATCTCCACGATGCAGTCTTTAAACTCGTCCTTATCCACTCCGGCTTCTTCCTGTACATTTTCTGGTACGACGACGTTCTCTTCGACGGCGTTGTCTAAAGTTCTCTGTAGTCGTCCTTGTGTTCCTGGGTCCGAAATCAGCTCTTCCAGTGGATGCGGATTAATGCCCATTCTTTTCTCTTCTGCACAAGTGGTCTCCAAGAATGATCTGCGGCTCTCCGCTCTCTCTTGTTTTACTGCCGCGGCTTCTAGTTCGCCCGTCGGCTCGAAGTCCGACGGGTCATATTCGCCCATCAGCCACCTGTGCAGACGCACCCATTAGTCCTCTGCATTTCCGTCCTGCCTTAGTCGTAGGCTCGACAATGTTTGTTGCAGCTCGCTGGCGAGGTTCAGTACCCAGTTTCCAACGTCGTCTTCCATGCCGTTCAACATTATCTGGGTTTCTTCTGATTTATTTACTCTGCGCACGCTTTAGCAACAAGTATTGCTCGCTAGAGTCCAGCGCGCGTGTGCATGTGTTTCGCAATTCATAGCTGTGCGTTACGCTCGCTTACGCCGTTGTGTCCCCAGTCGGTGCGACAAGTAGCAGGAGGTGAGAAAAAAAAGAAAACAAAAAGATGACACAAATCCCGCTTAACTTGTCGCTCGCTAAATTCGTAACCGGAAAAAAAAAATAAATTGATGTTGTGGTTGTCGACCTCGCGTCGAGTCACTCGATAATCCGACCGGTGACACTGCCACTCCTGTTACTATTTTACAGGAATTCTTACAATTTTTCTTATGCTGAAAATGCGAAAATGCCTAACTAACACACGCTCTCGACTCCACGCTTTGTGTGTGAGTACGATCGCCCCCCGCGCTCGGCGGCCAAAATTTGTGCGCGCAATTTCGAACCGTTGCGCGCCTATCTGAAGCCCTGTTTATGCCAGTGCGGCAAGCTCGACTCGAGTATCGAGCCCCACGGCGTTTTCAGTCCGATTATTCAACCCGGAAAATTCGTGAAGAAATAGAAAAATTATTTGCGACGTCTATTCAAGTGGACTCTATTTACATAGACTTTTCTAAGGCATTCGGCCGGGAAGACCATGGCAGGTTGCTGTCTGAGCTTTGGAATGCTGGTGTTCGGGGCGATGTTTTTAGGTTGTTGTCGTCGTACTTGACCGATCGGTTTCAGAGGGTTCGTATTAGCAATTGTATCTCTCCATCTGTTCTGGTGTCGTCCGGCGTGCCGCAGGGTTCGCAATTCGGGCCTTTATTATTCTGCATCTTCTTGGTCTTGTGAGCGTATTTAATTTTAGTTTTTAAGAAGAGTGATGATCATTTACAGATCTGCGCCTGTATTTTGACAGCAGATCACAAATAAAGATATATAAAAACGGGTCTTTTTTATGCACGTGTTAAGAAAAATAATTTCATTCATTAAACAGAAAAGTACAAAAACTGTATAGAATTATATATGGAGTGAAAACAATTTTGATATGCAAGCAATACATAGAAAGAAAATGAGACTAAGTGGCTAACAATGTACTAAATAAAAGCTTAGATACAGGTGTATATATACGCACAGACACATACATCCATACGGCGAGAATTCGGTGAGGCGAGGCTTTGTAACGTAGTCTTTAGTCAGTCGGTGACCGTACGAAAAACCTACGTTATAGTTGATATATATTCTACTAAAACTTCCGCATCTTTTCCTTTACTCCATGTATAAAAATTCTGCGTGCCTATGTGCTTAGACCTTCCTGACAGTTTTCTTAACCTCAAAGCAGGTTTCTTAACCAAATGGTTTCTTTGGTTACTGTACATAAAGCAATTGATTCGGCTTCAGTAGATGAAGTCGAAACACACGACTGCTTTTGTGACAATCAAGATACAGGTCCGCCGTTCAATTGCACACCATTCCAGTCGTGCTTTTGCTATCATTTATATCCTCCGACAAATCAGAATCACTATATGATACAAGTAAATTTTCATTAGTACTACTAAAAATTATTCCCTTTTCGATACTTTCAGATAAATAACGAAACACGTGTTTTACACCATTCCAGTGACTCTCATCTGGGTTTTCAGTAAACTTGCTCAGAACACCTATAATATACGCCAAATGAGGCCGTGTTGATACCATTAAGAAAAAAATGTACTAATCATTTCTCTATACGGAAAATTACGCATAGATGATTCATTCACACCCTTTTGGAATTTTACATTTGCATGGCGCAGCGGGACAACTGATTGGCGCACAGTTATTATGATTAAATTATTCTCAAATTCTTCTGATGTAAACGCTTTGATAAATTTTTGACATACCTAAATTACGGTTTCTAACAATTTGCATACCATCAAAAAACTCGGCTTCAAAACTTTGAGATTGAAACTTTTTATTCATTTTAACAATTAGATCATTCATTCTTGTTATATTGTTTCCATACATAAATTCGTCGTCTACGTACAATGCAATATAAATTACACAATCTTTTGTCTAATATAATATAAGCATGGATCAATTTATGATTGTACAAAGCCATTATCTGCAAAGGAAACGTAAAGTTTATAATTACACTCTTTAGAGTCTTGTTTTAGGCCATACAAGCTTTTTCATAACGAATAAACTTTACTATTTAATTCAAAACTTAAGATTGTTTCGTGTACACCGCTTCCTTTAAACACAAATTCTGTTATTTCATAGTCTTCGGCTGCAGCAATTGACAATATCGTACGCAGCGTACACCGTACACTCTAAACGCCGAGGTCGAAAAGTGGACGCTGCAGAGTCAGAATTTACTGATTTCTACTTTTAAAAAGTAAAAAGTGCAAATTTTCAATTTTACAATAAAAGAAAATGTCGTTTTGATCTTTAAAATGTCAAAATACTAAAATTTCGACTTTTAGAAAGTACAAAATTTCCACTTTACAGAAGTTAAAAATTCAATACCGGCATTCAAAAAGTTAACATAATGAAATTTAGACTTTTGAAAGGTAGGAAGTGCGAATTTTCGACTGTACAAAAGTCAATAATTCAACAATGATATTAGTAAAGTCAAAATATTGCAATTCCAACTTTTGAAAAGTAAAAAGCGTGCGTTTTTTACTTTAAAGTAAAAAATTAAACACCGCAATTTATGAAGTCAAAGTAATAAAATTTCCAAATTTGAAAAATAGAAAGCGTAAATTGTTTACCGTAAATTCCCTACTGAAAAAAATCAGATGACAATCAACTGATAATCAGCTGATAATCAGGTCTAATGAGGACATAATGAGGGCCAGTACTGGTGTTACCATCAGGATGATAACACAAAAACTCTATCTGTGAGCTCCAACATTTGTATTTTTTAACAATTAAAAAAAATTTGTTTAAATTAAATTATTGAAAAACAAAAATATTGGAGCTCACAGCAAGAGTTTTCGTGTTATCATCCTGATGGTAACACCAGTACTGGCCCTCATTATTTGAAATTTATAAATTTTACTTATTTTAAACAACTTATAATAAATATATTAAAGGTTACAAATTTTGAATGATTATCACCTGATTATCTTCAACATTTTATCTCACATAAACGCATATTTATAACAATCAGCTTTTATTTATAGTCTCTCGAACTGATGTTACAGACTTGTGGATCTCGAAGGACTAGTTGGCAATAAACAAAAACACTCTCAACCGTTAACTTGAATTAATATGCCGTAAGAAAAGGCTTTGATATTTATTGAAAGATAGAGTGTATTTACAAGTGTTTAAACTACGGAAAAGAAATGAAGGCTACAGTGTTAAAAGTACTGACGCGTTAGCAAACGATATTGTTTAACGGTCGTCACTGTGAGGCGAGTCCTCATAGCTCTTCGGCAATACGATAACTGAATAACACAGTCGGAGAGAGACAGAGTAGGAGCGAGCGAGCGCGCGTTGCCATGGCAACCTCATTGGTGCCGTGCGGGCTAGCGAAAAGCGTCGAATTTGAACTTAAGGTGACAAGCTTCTCGAACCTTCTCGCTCTCTCTCTTCGCATATTAAACTAATATTCGAACAGCGTTATTAAAAATACTGAGCCGAAATCACCTGATAATCAGCTGACGTTTTGGCATGATTATCAGCTAATTATCAGTTGATTGTGATCTGATTTTTTTCAGTAGGGGTAGTAGAAAATTTAACTTCGACTAGCTTTATTATTATTATTATTATTACTATGAAGGGGGGACCACCAAGATCCCTGGCACTTAGGCTGTAAACCCATTGTACCACCCTTCGTCATGGCATCCCCTACGCAGGTAAGCCTGCCCTTCTCCAGAAGGTCAATATGGCTCCCGCGTCGAGTGGCCTAATCTCTTCATACGTGTGGAAAAGCTCCCCCAAGCACTGATGTCTGAGCTGCGCAAATTTTGGGAAAACAGTCAGTACATGGGTAGGCGTTTCTTCCGCTCCCTCGCACCACCTGCATATACCCGTAGTCTCCTTCCCCATCTTTAGACCGTGGTACCTTAAGCGGATGTGCCCGGTCACTATCTGTGTCAGGTGTCGGGAGTTATTTCTGCTGCCTCCTGCGATCCACTTGGTCCAGCCGACATTGGTGTCCTGTCCCATTACCGCTTTGGCTTGTCTGCATCCTTGAGTTCCTTGCCATTCCTTAGTATGCTCCCTCTCAACCCAGCCCCGGATTTCGCCCGTTAGCAGGCACCTTGCGGCACCTGTGTAGGGCTCCGGCCCGATTGGAGGGTGTTTAGCTCCCAAAGCTGCAAGTCTAACTGCTATTTCGTTACCCCTGATCCCGGTGTGCCCTGGGAGCCAGAACAGCCTTGACCTTGTTGTTGTGAGCGGTCATCTGATTTACAACCACTTTGCATTCACAGACCAGTCTGGAGGTCGTCCTATGAGCCATAAGTGCTCTAAGTGCCGTCTGACTGTCTGAGCAAATGGTGATAATTCTATCCCTTGCGCCTAGTTCAATGTTCCTCTGAGCGCAGGTCAGTATAGCGTATATCTCGGTCTGGAAGACCGTAGCATACCGCCCCAGGGAAAAGAAGGTTCCCCTTCCATCCCTTTGGCAGTAATACCCCGAACCAGTGTCAGTCTCTGCCCTAGAGCCATCTATGTACCAGACGTCCTCAGTTCCTGGTAGACTGTCCCTGCGGGCCTTCCATTCTTCTCTTGTCGGTATCACGACCCCGTATCTTCTTCCAAAGAAGTAGTGCGGGGTCATCATATCAGTTTTGATGGAAAATTCCGACAAGAGACCCACCCCACCCGGGAACCGGGTGTGCCTCGTGCCTTGTGTCCATTGTCCGTACGCATTGAGTCTATGCGCTGCCTTAGCAGCCATCCCAATGATAGTAAGATGGAGTGGTTCCACCTTCACAAGGATTCCAAGTGCCTTGGTAGGCGTGGTCCTATAGGCCCCTGTCGCCCCCCCCTTAGCACCTGCCCCTGAGTTTCTCTAGCGGTGCCCTAGAACCCGCCAGCTCCGCCCTTGGCCACCAGACCAACGCGGCGTAGGCCAGACGAGGTACCAGGACGGCCCTGTATAGCCACATCATAATCCGGGGACTTAGTCCCCATGTACTGCCAAATGCCCTGCGACATGTCCAGAGAGCCACCAGGAATTTATCGCACTGGGCCGTGAGATGCTTCTCCCAGGTTAACTTTTTATTCAGAACAATGCCGAGGTACTTAGCTGAGTCCTTTACCTGTAGGGCGACTCCAGAGTGTTTGGGTGCTCTGTAGGCATCTAACTTGTACTTGCGAGAGAACGGGTTAACGGGTTAACCGAAAGTCCCGCCGAGCAGCACCATCTCTCCACTTTCCTTAATGCAAGCTGCATGGCGTCCATGGCTGCGCCAATTTCACTTCCTTTTATCAGTATCAGGGAATCGTCCGCGTAGGCTTGAGCATAGCAGCTCCACCCATTCAGCGCTTCCAGTAGCCCATTTGCCACCAGGCACCAAATGGTAGGCGACACCACCCCGCCCTGCGCGCATCCCTTACTGACCTTGCCGGAGACCGTTACGGTTCCGAGATCACAGTCCTGCATGTAAGCATGCCCTGAAGCCATTTTATTAATGGTCCAGACATCACATGTAGTCCTGCCTCTTTGACAACTGCTTCGATAGAGGTGCAGTTAAACGCTCCCTCTGTGTCTAGAAATACTCCCACCATTACCTCCCCCCTTTCCAGCTGCTCCTCAATGCGCCAAACGCCGAGTGTAAGGCAGTCTCTGTAGAGAATCCCGCCCTATATGCATGCTGGTTAGGGTGAAGAGGAAGCATGGTTAGGATAACACAAAGGAGTTAAGACTTATAGGTCTATAATCCTTGACGGTGGTGTGACTTGACTTCCCTGTCTTAGGAATAAACACAACCTTGGCCGTTTTCCATATTTCAGGTACATGAGCCAAAGCTACACTTGCTCTGTAGAGCTTTACTAAGGGGCCAACCAGTTCCTCCAGCCCCTCTTGAAGGAATGCCAGGTAGATTCCGTCGATGCCCGGCGCCTTGAAGTGTTGAAAGTTCCTTATGGCCCACTTGACCTTTTCCGGTGTGACGCCCATGCCGCCCTCTGCTGCCAATTCCTACCCGAGCTCCCATCCCCCATCTCATGAGAGAGCCGAAAGCCCGGGAAGTTGGCTTCCAGAAGTAGTTTTAAACACTCCTCTTCCGAGGTTGTGTATTCTCCTGTAGGCAGTCTGATTGCTTCAAGTCATACCTCAGGATTTTTCGCGAGTATCCGGAG
The DNA here is from genome assembly GCF_009193385.2 of Nasonia vitripennis. Taxonomy (NCBI): domain Eukaryota; kingdom Metazoa; phylum Arthropoda; class Insecta; order Hymenoptera; family Pteromalidae; genus Nasonia; species Nasonia vitripennis. The sequence continues at coordinate 264,309 of NW_022279630.1, read as the reverse complement.
GAGTCTGGCCGCGTCAGGATATCTCTCTATATCCTCGCAGTAGTCCCTCCATCCCTTGATTCTTACCGCGTTGATGCGGTTTTTATATAGCCTCTGGGCTTCTCTGTGAATCCGCCAATCGACACTATTGCGAATATTCTTGGCCCTGTTAAAGGTCCTCCCTGTTTCACGTCGCAGATCCTCTAGCTCCCGGTTCCACCATGGGGTACCCCATGTTCCCTTTGGGATGGTCCAGGGATAGCTTCTCTGGAAAGAGATGTTTACTATCTCACCTAGCTCAAATGCCCAGTGATCAAGGTCATCGGTTGTTCCAAAGCTTCGTTTGAAGGATTGAAGCTCGTTCCTAAGGTTTTCCCTAAAGAACGCCCAGTCTGTTTTAATGGGATTCCTAAAGGCCCTTGTTTCCGAGCATCTTTCCTTCCATTCGAATTGGATATATCTTTGGTCGGGCAGTGAAGGTTCGTTAGATACCCGCCCGCTGCTCACCCACCCCTCCATTCCAACTGTACACAGAGTTAGGTCAATAACCTCACTTCTAACCGAATTGTAGAAGGTAGGTTCTCTGCCCCTGTTCATAATACACAGACTCGTCGTTACCAGATACTGCAGCAGTGCGTCGTCCCTGCCGTTAGTATCCGAACTGCCCCAAACTATGTGATGAGCATTAGCGGCGCATCCCAGTATAAGAGGAATGCTTCGCTGTCTGCAGTGTTCAACAAGATCTTGTACCTCCCTTGGTAGGGGCTCTTCCTGAGAGTCGTATGGGAAGGAGCCAGAGGCCACCACAACCTCTCTCTCAGAGTCCCCTCCTACAGGAAGTTTGATCTGTATTGCCGTGAGGTCCCTGCTGCACCGAGCCGGCAGCAGCAGAGTATCAAAACCTTTCACAAGTTGTGACGAGATTAGCTCGTCTTCACTGTGCACAGAATCCTCGCCTCGCTCTCGTTACTGGAGTCGCCCCAATGGCAGTAATTGCTAATATTTTGGGTGATTGTAGTAGTAACGAGAGGAGAGAGGAGTCGTGGCCAGCAGCTTCATCGCACGTCAGTCACCGGAGCAGACGACGCAATCGCACACTCGGCTGACCAGTGCGGCAACTCCCGGATCCGAGCAGCGCTGCTTTAACTCCCGCCAACGGAAGCAAGCGCGCCGCGACCACGAGGCAGCAGCGCTGGAGAGTCGGCAGTGCGGAGAGGGGGAAACCGCACGGCCAGCAGCACGACGGGTCAGCAGCTGCGCGCGCGCGCCGAGTGTATAGCTATACGTATGCCGAGGCCCGACTGCTTTGGAGTGGAGGGAGAAGACCCGATTGGCAACCGATGGAGGTGCGCCTGCTAACATCTGAGATAAATGTGTAGAGGGCATAAGCCCAGTTCATACTGGCGCCGTTGTACGCGGCTCAGAGCCAGAGATATAGTGAAAACAAGGGCGTGAGAGAGTGAGAGAATGAGTCGCGGTTCGAATCGCGCGCGTATTGACTTCTGTATCGACGCCTGTTTAGTCGCCTGCGTGCGAGAAATATCGATTATCGACAGGCCCGAAACCTGGAGTAGATCCCCCCCGGTTTTGATTAACTGCACGAGAGAGTTCTTCGCGAGTTCGCTTTTCTTAGAGTACGAGACATCATCAGGAGGAGAGGAAGTAACAGTTGTGGTGCGGAAATTGGTAGCCAGGTTAGTAAGACTCATGGTGTCGAGAACTCGTAGTGAAGCTAGTGGCCGCCGGGAACGAGCATTCATTGATGCCACGTGGCGCGAGAGAATTTCGAAGTACGCGGCGCGACGAAAATTGTGTGAGTGAGAGTGAGTTCGATAGTCGGAATTAACGCATTCTATTAGAAGTTGAGTTGTGTAATTTGTGGTCAGAAAAAGAGTAAATAAAAATTCTTTCTTACTTTAGTACTTAAATATCGAGCAAAGTGTTGTTTAGTCCCTAATCACCCGCTATTTCGCATAGTCGTAAGACCGAGAGTATCACCCGAAATACTTTTTGTTCGTCATCGGAACCTCCTCGCGAGGGAAAGAGCTTCTCAGCCGCGGTAGAAGACGAGAGTATTGTGTCGCGGGCAAAGTGTAGTTCGGTCTGGCGCCCTGTTATTAATAAATTCGGCCGGATTATTCTTTAATTGTCAACGTTGGTGTTCGGGAGTTGTTCGCTGGGCCCTCCATCCCAGTGAGCATCCGCCACGTTACAAAGTATGCACGCCCTGGGAACGCTGCACGTGGGGTCTCTATAGATCCGACCAGCACCCCCCAGACCCCTGATCCTCCCCGCAACTAGCCAAGGTTCTTGTATTAGGCATATGCCTGTGTGCATCTTAGCCATGCGCCTGACCAGTGCGACCGAGGCGCCTTTTCTATGATGCAAGTTTATTTGTGTAAACACTATCTCGTCGCCAGCCATGGTGATTAGGATGGGACAGTGTAGCTCTGTTCGCGCTGCCCCCGGAGACTCTCATGAACCCTGACGGTAATCCGGACTAGGCCCCAGTGACGTTGAAAATTGCACTGCCGGAGCAGCATTACCGAGGTTTCGGGTATGCTGAGCACCAGAATGGTTCCACAGTCTGGCCCCTCCCTGCTTTCGGTACTCAGCACCCTCCACCTACTAATCAACAGGTCCGGATGCCTGTGACTCACAAGGAAAGGTACCCAACCCGAACTCACCGATTTTGATGATTTTCATATATGTTGTAGAACATAAAAAAATAAGAGACACGTATTTTTTTTTTATCGGCTAATTTTCACTTTTAAGGGGTAAAAACCTCCCCTAAAATTAACCCCCAAAAAGCGTTTTTTTTAAATATCTCGGCTTAAAATTAATATTTTTCAATGAAACAAATTGGAGGTTATTTCTTACAAAAAGAGCAAGTATTTCATGGTGATTTGAAGAGTAAGGGTAGCATCCCCTATTTTTTAGGGGTTGAAAACATATATTTTTTGGCATAATTTTATAATAAAAATGTTTAAACCGACTAAAAAAATTGGAAAAAATGTTTAAACATCCTTAATAACAAAATTTAGTTGACGTCTTTCGGTGTTTTCATAAATATTACCCCTAAGGGGGTAAACCACCCCTAACACAAAATAACTGTAAATATGTAATTCAATACATAATATTTCGTAGAAAGTTTGTATATAGAGGTTTTCGAGGTCGCTGATTACAAATCTGTAATCAGATTTTGAAAAATCAAAATGGCGGAACCAATAGGACGGAAATATCGAAAAAAAATTTTATATAATAAAAAAGTTTTAAACGACTAAAAAAATTGGAAAAAATTTGTAAACATCTATAATAAACAAATTAAGTTTTTCGATTTTTTCATAGATACTACCCTTTAGGGGGTAAACCACCCCTAACACAAAATAACTATAAGTATACTTCAATCCATAATATTTTGTAGAAGGTTTGTATATAAGGGTTTTCGAGATCGCTCTTTGCAAATCTGATATCAGATTTTGAAAATTCAAAATGGCGGAACCAATGTGGTGGACGAAAATGTCGAAAAAAAATTTTAACTTTCATAAAAACTTGTTATAAATGTGTGATCTTTGTAGCCTGTACATGTGAACTAAAGAGCCTTAAACCCTAAACCCCTGAAGAACAAATAGACTAAATAGTTGTGCTTTTTAACCAAACCACCTCAAATTCCTAAATTTGTAAACAAGAAAATTCTGTGTGTGAAGCAGTTTTATAATTTCCGTAGAAATTGTTATCAGAATGTTATTGAAATTCCTTTATTGTAAATTCAACTTATAATGTATTTTTGTTTATAATATTAGAGTATAATAATAATCTACAATCTTTTATCTTTTGCCATAGTGCATTTTTTGTATTGAGCATAAAATATATTATTTTACGATGTTTTTACAATAATGGTAGTCCTCATAAAAGTGTTTAAAGCACAATGCTTTTTTGCACCAACCACATCGTACAATTGCAATGTTTGTGCACCCTTCTATTTCACAATGTGTTGCACAAGACTTTCCAAAACTGAAATCTATAGGATTATCAAATTTATCTGGTTTTTCATTGACGTAACCGCTTTTATACCAGGAATATTTAAACAAATCTATATATCTCGGTGAAGACAGTTGGTTGTGAACCAATGATTGAAGTTTAATTATATTATTTCTCACATTTAATTCATATCATGATCCATTAACATTACATTATCAGAAAATGTTCTGACAAAGTTTTTCCAAATACGGAATCCATAGACATCAAGTGGTTGTATTTTTCCTGTGGTTCCAGTTGGAATTTTTTTATGTTAATAATTTTATTTTGTGGCATCGTTTCTTCTATAACTTTGTCACAATGACCACTCCAAGAATCAAGTAATAGTATTGAGTGATGGCCTACATAGGGATAAAATATTTTTTCCAACCAGATTTTGAAGTGATCTGCAATTAAACGACTTACTAATTAACTGATCAACGATATTACAATGTAAAAATTGTTATTAGTTCCCTTACTTGTTGTTAATTTTCCAGATTTGGATGCTTCCACGTACACGTTTTCTGGTCTAAATATGTTTTGTTCTACAATAGGGCCAAACTTGCCACTTGGTTCCTTTAAAACAAGAAATAGCGGTGAACAACAGTTGTCCAGTAGCTGATATTAGTGGCTGTATAGTATAACTATGCGTTGTTGCTGAAATTGACTGTACCAGACATTGCACTTGCTTTTCTCCTTCTACTGCTAATGTTCTTCCAGAATGCATTTCTTTCTGAAATCCGCTCTGATCTGTATTATACAAATTTTCGAGTCCAATCCTTGGTATACACGATTTAACGTCATCGATAAATGCTTCAGCTTTAGCCGTAAGTTCTGCACTACTTTCTAGTGTTTTTCTCGTTATGAACTTATTTATTTTCCTAGAAACTATTCGGTGTGCTTGCTTAAATTTGAGTAACCAATGTTTAGAAGCTTTGAATCTAATATCATCAAAACCAATTTCTTTTTTAGCTTGTAAGGCCCATCGAATTATATCTTCATCATGGATAATTGAACCACTTTCGAGAGCTGCTTGAAAATTATCCAGGGTATACTGACAAATTTGTGCTACTTTTTCTCTATACGTGCCACCTTTATTAATTGAATGAGCTCAACGACGTAGCTGACTAATAGATGATACTTTTTTGAATCTGTTTTGCACTGTTTTGAGACTTAAATTTTGCTTCGTTTTGCTACTTCTCCAAAATTCTACAGCTCTTTTTTTGTATTCAAAATCTAGTTCTTCATTATCTGCTGTACATTGATTTGTTGGTGCTATATCCGGATCAGGAAAATGATGTTGCACTTCATCTTCAATTATTTCCGCATTATGGTCTTTATACTCTTCTTGAAAATCCAAAGAGTCATCAGTAATCATTTCTACATCGTTGAAATCATGTGTTGCATCTATTAAAATTTCTTTTATTTTTTCGGCCAACTCTGTTTCGTGATAATTCGTGACACTATCTGGTATGTTTAACGCTTGAAAGTATGCTAATAATAAGTTTAGAACGTTTAACGGATTAATTTTCATTTTTCAATCTAAAATGAAAACAAGCGGTAAAATTTATACAAGCTGTGTTTTTGCATGTAAGGCACGACTGCTACATTTCTACCAGAATAAAACGAGTGAATGTAAATTGAATCAAATCATTAATTTATGCATTGGAGAAGAATTCTCGTTCCACTTTGTGATGTTCGGAAAACTCTATTTTTGGTTTTATTCAACTTTTATTCACTTTGAAATTGAATAATGTAAATCTATATAAAATCACTAAAGAAAATTTTCTACAACTGTATGATACCACTGACAAACAAAAAGACGTACTATTCGTACTTTCCAGCATCGAACTAGAATACCCACAAAACTCACTCACTGCCTAAAAAATAACACAGGCAGCTGAGGTAAACACTCGATGAAAACAATCTAAAAAAAGAACATACTGACTCGCACATATTGTCAACAACTTTTATGAGTGAAAGACATTTATCTGTGGAATTATCATTGAATGTACGATAACATTCATTAAACTAATGAATGCATATAAAATTCCCTTTCAATAACAACGCGTTCTTTAATTGCAAATGAAGTTCGAGTATTAATATTCTTTTATGTATTTTTACCAATAACAAAAATTATCATAGTAATATAATAATAATAATAATAAGAAGAAGAATAAGCATAATTGCAATAGCAATAATAACAGTAATACTGATAATAGCAATGATAATGAAAAATAATAATAATAATTAGAATAATATTTATTATTAAATTTAGATTTTTTGATAAATTCATTAAATCGTAGCAAATAGTATTATTATGGAATTCCAGACTGTAAATATTTTACTATAGATACAATAATCATTACTTCGAGAATTCATCTAAAAAACTTTCGGCTTACGAAATAATTGTAACAATGAAAAACTCCCAAGTTTGACAACATTAAATTTTATTACAAAACGCAAAAGAGTTTGATAAACTAATTTTATTAACCTATGTTTTTACATTTGCAAAAAAGTGTGGACTTTTTAAATTTATAAAATTATATAATTATGCAATTTATGAAATACTTTATAATTTATGAAATTACTTTTGAAATTATGCTAATTTATAAAAGCAGAAAAATAAATAATCTTTGATTGAAACATAAAACGAGACGTTATTTGTTACATACAAAATGATAGAATAAAATATCGGTAATATGTCTATACTCCTGTCTACGGTAAAGCATAGGCCTTCGGCTTGTCTGGAGGTTAGGGGTTTGGAGTCGTTTGGTTAAAATGCACAACCATTTAGCCTATTTGTTCTTTAGGGGTTTAGGGTTTAAGGCTCTTTAGTTCACATGTACAGGCTACAAAGATCACACATTTGTAAACAAGTTTTTTTGAAAGTTAAAATTTTTTTTCGATATTTCCGTCCACCATATTGGATCCGCCATTTTGAATTTTCAAAATCTGATAACAGATTTGTAATCAGCGACCTCGAAAACCTCTATATACAAACCTTCTACAAAATATTATGGATTGAAGTATACTTATAGTTATTTTGTGTTAGGGGTGGTTTACCCCCCTAAGGGGAAGTATCTATGAAAAAACCGAAAAACTTAATTTGTTTATTATAGATGTTTACAAATTTTTTCCAAATTTTTTAGTCGTTTAAAACTTTTTTATTATATAAAATTTTTTTTCGATATTTCCGTCCGCCATATTGGATCCGCCATTTTGAATTTTCAAAATCTGATAGATTTGTAATCAGCGACCTCGAAAACCTCTATATACAAACTTTCTACGAAATATTATGTATTGAATTACATATTTACAGTTATTTTGTGTTAGGGGTGGTTTACCCCCTTAGGGGTAATATTTATGAAAACACCGAAAGACGTCAACTAAATTTTGTTATTAAGGATGTTTAAACATTTTTTCCAATTTTTTTTAGTCGGTTTAAACATTTTTATTATAAAATTATGCCAAAAAATATATGTTTTCAACCCCTAAAAAATAGGGGATGCTACCCTTACTCTTCAAATCACCATGAAATACTTGCTCTTTTTGTAAGAAATAACCTCCAATTTGTTTCATTGAAAAATATTAATTTTAAGCCGAGATATTTAAAAAAAACGCTTTTTGGGGGTTAATTTTAGGGGAGGTTTTTACCCCTTAAAAGTGAAAATTAGCCGATAAAAAAAAATACGTGTCTCTTATTTTTTTATGTTCTACAACATATATGAAAATCATCAAAATCGGTGAGTTCGGGTTGGGTACCTTTCCTTGTTAGTTAATTCACGCACTAGGTCAGATGAGATTTTGTCATGAGATTCATGTTATTTTGCAAAATCGCGTATTTCGACACATGTTTTTTCACGTGTAATATTGTAAAATTTTTACATGCAAAATTTTGCATATTCACGTGTTTTATTACATGTCTTTTTACGTGTTTTATCACATGTTTTTTACGTATTTTATTATATGCATAATCACGTGTTAAATTATATATCAAATCGGTTTGAAATAATCATATGATTTACCATATGACTATATTTGCAATTTGATATTTGATAAAATATATATTTATACATGTAATAAAACACGTAATAAAACATGTGATTAGACATGTGATTAGATACGCGATTTACTATATGTATATTTTTAGTAGGGTAAGTTAATCAGTCAACTGATGTTTATAATAAGTAAACTCGCAGATAAATCAAGAAACTCTTTATAAATTTATTTAATTTTAGACTACCAAAAAACGCTTGCTTTGCTTGCGATTTACAAATTAATTGTGATGATATTTAATTATTTGACGTGTCATTATTAAATATACTCTTAAATATTAGATGTACACTCGATGGTAGTTAATTCTTGTGGAACGATTTTTAAATACTCCAATGAGATTGTCAGATTGATAAATTCTAACCAATCAAAAGCACGACTTCAAAAACGTTCCACGAGAATTAATTACCGTCGATTATAGATGAATATATTCAATCTCCCAAAAAAACTTTATTCAAAAGTGATAACCTTGGCAAGAAAAAAACTAATAAACGTAGTGAAATCTCTAAATATTAAAATATCAAGTAAATTTTTTTTGCTATACGCAGGATATCATTTTTTAGGAAAACTAATTTTTGCTATACGCAAGATATCATTTCTTGGGAAAACTAATTTTAACTTTAATTTTATATCTTAATGAGTACAGCAAAAAACATTTACTTGACATTTTAAGATTTAGAGATTTCACTACGTTTATTAGTCTTTCTCTTGCCAAGGTTTTCACTTTTGAAAAAAGTTTTTTTGGGAGATTCCACATCTTTTACAAATTATATCCTCCTTGCTATTGCACTTCATGAAATATTGATCTATTCGATAGACAGTAAGATACTATTGCTTTAGACATTGATCGCATAGCGCATATAATCGTATAGCATTATTATATACATATAATCACGTGTGTCGCAGAGTAGCAGACGAATATCGGTAAAGTAGATGAACCACTTTAACCACTGGTGTATAATACCTAATATAATACTCACCGGAAGTCAGGTGACCGGAGGAAACGAAAAAATCGGGAGAGGATGGAAACTTTGAACGAAAAGAAATATACCGAGCAAATTTTCAACTTGCAATATTAAGTTAATAACTTAATATTTTTGGATGAATCTTTTTAATCATGAAAGATTAGGTTAATATATTCAAGTGGATACCAACAGATTGCGCATACGCGCAATAGTAATGAATTTTTTTAAGGTTAAGAAAACCCAATTTCAAAGTATATAGGGTTGCGCCGTCAACAAATCGTACTTCGTACTTTTTCTTGCCAGCGCGGCGCTGTCGCGCCCCTTGATACAGCCAACATCCTATAAAAGTAGTTATAGCTTCTATGTACACACGACCAGTTATAAAATTACAGAATAAACTAGATATTAATTTTTAATATTAAACAATGTTTTCAAACTCTTTGTAATTATTTGACAACAGTATTAATTATATTAACAAAATCGAACAATAAAATAATATTAATTGAACTTTTTTTTATGTACATTTCTAATATAATATAAATTGTAGGATTTTAACAATCATAACATTCATATTCTGTAATGAAATGTAATACATAATACAATATTAACTTTTATATTAATTGATAACTATATCTTAAATCCTTAGCAAAAAAGATAAATAAAAACAACTGAAGATAAAAGTTATATGAACTGCAGATCATAGGAGAAAAAATGTTGAAATTGAGACAAAGACAATAGTAATTTTTTGTTGTCTTTAGTTTTATTTAGTTAGCTAGATTCTGCAGTTGGATTTTTTTTCAGGTATCAAATTTTACGATTTTGAGAATAAATAAAAAAATTTGTTCGAAAGATCGAGCTGTTGTCGCTCGAATTCGAACGTATTAGCCTGCTCGCACGGCACCGATAAGGGCGTTGCCATGGCAACGCGCGCTCGCTCGCTCCTACTCTCTCTCTCTCTCTCTCTCTCTCTCTCTCTCTCTCTCTCTCTCTCTCTCTCTCTCTCTCTCTCTCTCTCTCTCTCTCTCTCTCTCCGCCTGTTGCGCGAGCGGCCTTCTGCCGCTCTCGCTGATTGTATAGTCAGTACGTATTGTCGAAACACTGTGAGCGCACGTACTCGCCTCAGTGTCGTCCGTAACAATATCGTTGTTCACGCGTCGGTACTTTAATACAAAGGTTTCATTTCTTTTCCTTAGTTTAAACACTTGTAAATACACTCTATATTTCAATAAATATCAAAGCCTTTTCTTACGGCATATTAATTCAAATTTACGGTTGAGAGTGTTTTAGTTTATTGCCAACTAGTCCATCGAGATCCACAAGTCTCTAACATTAGTTCGAGAGACTATAAATAATTAATATAACAGACTATAACTATTAATAAGTGAAAACAACAGTTTTTCATAGTTCAAAAGTTCGCCGCTGACGTCGTCTGCTATCCCCAAATTCCTAATCGCGCGACATACGAGCGCGCGAGATCTAAAATCTCAGCGCTCGTTACACCCCCTTCCAGACGCTGCGCAGTTCTCGAAGCAGCTCTGCAACTCGTCGCACGACCTGCTGATGATGTTGAAAATAAATAAATGGACAGGTAATGGAAATGACAAAGAACATGGGTTTCAGGGACCTCCGGTTACTATTTATTTCACCGCAACTGTACACTCATCTTCTCCCCGCTTCACTTCTTTGACTCTAGAAGAAGGGCTTAAAGAGCCTGGAAGCAGAAAAGTCCTGAAGCCGGAGACCTTTCCAAAAGACAGGACGAATCGCGAAAAATTCTCAGAGACGCGATAAAAGAGAGGAAGCATCGCTGCTGGACGAAGATCATCGACGACGTCGAGAAAGATCCATTCGGCGATGAATACGCGATTGTTACACGAAAGATGGGCGAAATGAAACGCACGAAACCCATGGAAGCTAAAACGATGGAAAAAATAATAGATGATCCCGACACATCCCATCAGACCCAAGACAGAAGCGGCGGAACAACTAGTGCCTGGTGCAGGGAGTTTTTAGCTCGCGGTGGAAAAGAGCGAAACTTGTACTGATTGAAAAATCGAACAAAGAAGCAGATACGGATACTTCCTATAGGCCACTGAGTCTTTTAGACACAATGGGAAAGACGGGGGAAGCACTGGTTAAACCACGAATACTAAGTGCTGTACGCAAAGCAGGAGGCCTTTCCGATTAACAGTATGGCTTTAGAAAAAGACGATCCACCATAGGGGTCGTTAGAGAGGTAACAGACACGGTAAAGAAAGTAGAGGAAGTTAGACACGCGACTAGAGACATCGTGATTCTGGTAACGTTAGAAGTAAAAAACGCGTTCAACTCGGCAAGGTGGACCACATACTTGCTGCCTTAGAATCATTCGGTATGCCGCGATACATTATACGTCTTACGGAAGATTATCTGAGAGACCGGGTTATCAAGTATGACACGAAAGAAGGGCGCAGAAGAAGGCCTATAACTGCAGGAGTTGCGCAGGGTTCGATCTTGGGGCCAGACTTCTGGGGTATCTTGTACGATGGGCTTCTGAAACTCGAAATGCCGGGGGACGTGATGCTCGTTGGATACGCCGACGACGTGGCCGCGGTTATAACAGCACGGAATGTGGGCATCGCGCAAGCAAATTTAATCGCGATCATGAGCAGAGTACTATGGTGGATGGCGAACCACGGATTGACTTTAGCACTTGATAAGACCGAAATTGTCCTATTGACAGGAAAGCGGATACAGACCATCATACCCACGAAGGTAGGCAGCGAGACTATAACGACGAAACTATCAGCCAAGTATCGGAATAACTATAGAATATAGGAATAACTCTAGACACGAAGTTAAACTACGGGGAGCACCTAGATCGCGTCTGTAAAAAAGCCACGACTAGAATAGTGCAACTTAGCCGACTCATGGCTAACGTCCGTGGGCCTAGGCCAACAGTTAGGCGGCTACTCATGGTGACCACTAACTCTATTCTGTTATATGGAGCAATGGTGTGGGCCGACGCTATGACTATGAATAAGTATCGGAAAAAGATTATGGCGGTACAGCGAAGGGGGGCCCTTAAAATAGCATGCTCCTACCGGGCGGTCGCGGCCGAGGCATCGATGGTAATCGCGGGGGTAATCCCGGTAGATCTTCTTGCGATTGAACGCAAGCGGATCTACGAGGCTCGTTTAGCGTCGAATAGCACCTCCATTGCAGCGGAAGAAAGAGAAATAACAATGCGCAATTGGCAGACTAGGTGGACCGATTGTTCAAAGGCTAGATGGACTAGGACCCTTATAAAGGATGTGGGCCCGTGGGTGGACAGGAAATGGGGGGACGTCAACTTTTACCTTACCCAGTTTTTCTCATAACTCTGGTTGTGAGTACCAAAATTTTTATTTTCTAATCATTTTATTTAAACAAAATTTTATATCGAATGCTTAAATGTGTTGATTTGTACCAAACTGTGCCAAACTGTGCCGAAATTATGCTAACTTGTGCCAAACTGTACCTATGTCATGCCAAACATTGCCAATATCGTGCTAAACTGGCCCAATATCCAGGAAAACTGTACCAATATCATGCGAAACTGTGCCATAATGCACGAAAATTGAGTAAATAATTGTAATAAAACTAATTATGCCAAACTGGGCCAAAACTGTGTCACAGCTGTGCCAAAACTGTGCCAAACTGTGCCATAAGTGTGTTAAATGTCCAAAATGTTCACGTTTTAGCACAGTTTGGCACAGTTTTGGCACAGCTCTGGCACAGATTGGCATATTTTTCATTTCCACTGGGGATGGTTATCATTTAATTGACTTTTAGAATAAGAATAATTTCCAATTTCTTTTAAAATAAGTACATCCATAGTATCATAAATGTATCATAAATTGTCGTAGAACAGCAAATAATCTATTTTTCATTTTCATTTTCGTTAGGTATTCCTGCTCTAATAAATTGGTTTAAGTGATTTGCAGCATCAATTTTTTCACGTCAATGTTCTCGCCAGTCATAAATAACTATATGCATGGATAACTTTTTTAATAATATAAAAATTTTATGTTGCTCACTAGATAATAATGAGACAACATACTTTTCTATTTGTTTACTAAAATTTTAGCGTCTTTATTTTCATAATGATCAGTCATTGAATAATCAATTTAACTAAGCGGCAAAAATTTATAAAAATTAAAATTATATTAAGGTATTATATTGAAAGTCATGCTTCGTGGGGTGCGTGGTAGCATATGGCCGAGTAAATTGCGTACGTTATTATAATAATAATAATATTTATTATTTTATTACAATATTTTAATGTTGTAACTGTTGAATAAATATAAGTGTATTATATTTTATTTTAAATATATCGTGTTTTGAAATATTATTTATTGCTTTACATTATTATAAATATAATTATTTTGAATTAAAATGATATATTGTATACTTGAAACTAAAAAAATTAATAGAATTTTTAATTGTTCTGTTTTTTTAAATTCTTAAACAAAATAAATATAATTACTTAATATTGATTAAATGTATGTTTTAAAATATAAGTTCCAATTAATTATTATTAAATTTATAAATTGATAAAATTTTATTTTTAACTAATTCTAATCTCTTATTTATTATACTAGGATTAGATCAGCGTGCTTTGCGCTTGATAAGTTAGATTTCATCTGGTAATAATTTAATCATTTTTTTAATACTTAGAAAAAAATTTAATTCATTATTATTTATAATCATATTTATAAAAAAATGTATATGGGACGTTCCACGTCAAACGTAAAAAGGCTCTGCCCAAATTTCCTTTTGATCTAGAAATTTTTAAATATATGGAAAATTTAGGATTTTTTATGTGCTTTAAATTAGTGAGGGGCATTTTTTAAAATTTTGTTCCCAGACGGAGCTACGCGTTCCCTAACCTTAAAAAATTACTATTTTACGAAATGATCAAGCTGTCAGAAATCACAGGGGCTCAGAAAAATTCTAAGCAACGACTATTTTCATGTATTTTGAGCTGCTGAACAAGAATGCGGCGGTATTTTTTACCGATACCTCAATCGTTCGTCCATAACCTCAAAAACACCCCCCAAAATTGCTTTTTTACGCAGTTGAGAGGTTTATCCTGTGATCGACGGGAGGAAAATTATTGACAGAGAGTATTTTTATGTATTTTGTGCTGCTGAACACGAAACCGGCCGTCTTTTTTACCGATACCTCAAGCGCTTGTCCCTAACCTCAAAAAACCACCCAAAATGTCTGTTTTACGCGGTTAAGAAATTTACATCTAGAGAAAAATTATTGACGAAGGCTATTTTTATGAATTTTAGTCCATTAAATTTGATCACTAAGCTAAATTTTATTTTGCTTCCTCCTAGAGGAAGCTTTGTAATAGTAAAATTTGGGTTTCTTCAAAACTTCTAGAAAATACTTTTTAGTGTGTTAGAAGTTCAAATGAAGTGTTTTTGGAAAATGTCCGTATGGATGTGTATATGTGTGTGTATGTATACCGTAATATTTCTGGAACTACTTTGCCAATATCAATAAAATTTGACATGCATATATATTTTTGGATTCTGCATCGATATAACCATTTATTGGATCACCAGATCCCTTCGTGAGAATCATCAATTTGGATGCTTCAAGCATGGCCTGGAATTTGTGGTGTATTACACATACACACGCTATGCGTGCCTCTTTCACCAGCCAAAACACACCATTTTGGACGTAGTTCAGCGAATTTACTAAAGCTGATAAGAAATTGTGGACATTCTTCTTTAAAAGTTAGATACAATACTTTAATATCACATAGTAGCAATCTTTTTGGAACATACTGAGTTTCACCATTTTCGTTAATTTTAACTACATCTTTCTTATTCGGCATAACTCGACTGGTAATATCAGATTCGTAAAATTTGTTTACCTCTTTAATTGTAATTTCGGGTAAACTTTTCCCTTTTTTCGGACCAGGAATCGCTAAGATACCGAATTCATCTTTCAAATCTCTCGCCTTTTTTGCAATTCTTAAAGAGACATTAAACTCTGATTCAATATCGCGTAATCCCACACAGCATGAAATATTTCCGAAATATTTCGGAAATATTGGAACGAAATATTTGAAATCTTCCAGGAATCTTTCGACGAAATAGTTCTGAAATAATGTTATGTCCCTCGAATTCCTATATTGAAATATTTTTTGAAAGAATTCAGAAATATTTCTGAAATTTTTCACGAAATATTTCAGAAATATTACTGCAATAATATCATTTCATAAAATGCCCCGCCTTGCAAATCTCTCATAAAATATTTCCTTGAAATATTTCTGAAATGTTTTTAAATTATTTTGTGGCACGCAGTCTCCTGGGATTTGTATTTGAAATAATTCTGGAATATTTAAGCAAGCTTCCGTAACATATTTCTTTAAAATATTTCTGATTTATTTCTGAATTATTTCAGTGTTTAATATTTACTGGAAAATTTGCAGTAAAATAATTCCGGAACATTCAAGAAAGCTTTCATAAAATATTTCTTTCCTAGATTTGAGAAACACTGAAATGTTTCTAACAAGGAAAGGTACCCAACCCGAACTCACCGATTTTGATGATTTTCATATATGTTGTAGAACATAAAAAAATAAGAGACACGTATTTTTTTTTATCGGCTAATTTTCACTTTTAAGGGGTAAAAACCTCCCCTAAAGTTAACCCCCAAAAAGCGTTTTTTTTTAAATATCTCGGCTTAAAATTAATATTTTTCAATGAAACAAATTGGAGGTTATTTCTTACAAAAAGAGCAAGTATTTCATGGTGATTTGAAGAGTAAGGGTAGCATCCCCTATTTTTTAGGGGTTGAAAACATATATTTTTTGGCATAATTTTATAATAAAAATGTTTAAACCGACTAAAAAAAATTGGAAAAAATGTTTAAACATCCTTAATAACAAAATTTAGTTGACGTCTTTCGGTGTTTTCATAAATATTATCCCTAAGGGGGTAAACCACCCCTAACACAAAATAACTGTAAATATGTAATTCAATACATAATATTTCGTAGAAAGTTTGTATATAGAGGTTTTCGAGGTCGCTGATTACAAATCTGTTATCAGATTTTGAAAATTCAAAATGGCAGAACCAATATGGCGGACGGAAATATCGAAAAAGAATTTTATATAATAAAAAAGTTTTAAACGACTAAAAAAATTGGAAAAAATTTGTAAACATCTATAATAAACAAATTAAGTTTTTCGATTTTTTCATAGATACTACCCTTTAGGGGGTAAACCACCCCTAACACAAAATAACTATAAGTATACTTCAATCCATAATATTTTGTAGAAGGTTTGTATATAAGGGTTTTCGAGATCGCTCTTTGCAAATCTGATATCAGATTTTGAAAATTCAAAATGGCGGAACCAATGTGGTGGACGAAAATGTCGAAAAAAAATTTTAACTTTCATAAAAACTTGTTATAAATGTGTGATCTTTGTAGCCTGTACATGTGAACTAAAGAGCCTTAAACCCTAAACCCCTGAAGAACAAATAGACTAAATAGTTGTGCTTTTTAACCAAACCACCTCAAATTCCTAAATTTGTAAACAAGAAAATTCTGTGTGTGAAGCAGTTTTATAATTTCCGTAGAAATTGTTATCAGAATGTTATTGAAATTCCTTTATTGTAAATTCAACTTATAATGTATTTTTGTTTATAATATTAGAGTATAATAATAATCTACAATCTTTTATCTTTTGCCATAGTGCATTTTTTGTATTGAGCATAAAATATATTATTTTACGATGTTTTTACAATAATGGTAGTCCTCATAAAAGTGTTTAAAGCACAATGCTTTTTTGCACCAACCACATCGTACAATTGCAATGTTTGTGCACCCTTCTATTTCACAATGTGTTGCACAAGACTTTCCAAAACTGAAATCTATAGGATTATCAAATTTATCTGGTTTTTCATTGACGTAACCGCTTTTATACCAGGAATATTTAAACAAATCTATATATCTCGGTGAAGACATTTGGTTGTGAACCAATGATTGAAGTTTAATTATATTATTTCTCACATGTAAATTCATATCATGATCCATTAACATTACATTATCAGAAAATGTTCGGACAAAGTTTTTCCAAATACGGAATCCATAGACATCAAGTGGTTGTATTTTTCCTGTGGTTCCAGTTGGAATTTTTTTTATGTTAATAATTTTATTTTGTGGCATTGTTTCTTCTATAACTTTGTCACAATGACCACTCCAAGAATCAAGTAATAGTATTGAGTGATGGCCTACATAGGGATAAAATATTTTTTCCAACCAGATTTTGAAGTGATCTGCAATTAAACGACTTACTAATTAACTGATCAACGATATTACAATGTAAAAATTGTTATTAGTTCCCTTACTTGTTGTTAATTTTCCAGATTTGGATGCTTCCACGTACACGTTTTCTGGTCTAAATATGTTTTGTTCTACAATAGGGCCAAACTTGCCACTTGGTTCCTTTAAAACAAGAAATAGCGGTGAACAACAGTTGTCCAGTAGCTGATATTAGTGGCTGTATAGTATAACTATGCGTTGTTGCTGAAATTGACTGTACCAGACATTGCACTTGCTTTTCTCCTTCTACTGCTAATGTTCTTCCAGAATGCATTTCTTTCTGAAATCCGCTCTGATCTGTATTATACAAATTTTCGAGTCCAATCCTTGGTATACACGATTTAACGTCATCGATAAATGCTTCAGCTTTAGCCGTAAGTTCTGCACTACTTTCTAGTGTTTTTCTCGTTATGAACTTATTTATTTTCCTAGAAACTATTCGGTGTGCTTGCTTAAATTTGAGTAACCAATGTTTAGAAGCTTTGAATCTAATATCATCAAAACCAATTTCTTTTTTAGCTTGTAAGGCCCATCGAATTATATCTTCATCATGGATAATTGAACCACTTTCGAGAGCTGCTTGAAAATTATCCAGGGTATACTGACAAATTTGTGCTACTTTTTCTCTATACGTGCCACCTTTATTAATTGAATGAGCTCAACGACGTAGCTGACTAATAGATGATACTTTTTTGAATCTGTTTTGCACTGTTTTGAGACTTAAATTTTGCTTCGTTTTGCTACTTCTCCAAAATTCTACAGCTCTTTTTTTGTATTCAAAATCTAGTTCTTCATTATCTGCTGTACATTGATTTGTTGGTGCTATATCCGGATCAGGAAAATGATGTTGCACTTCATCTTCAATTATTTCCGCATTATGGTCTTTATACTCTTCTTGAAAATCCAAAGAGTCATCAGTAATCATTTCTACATCGTTGAAATCATGTGTTGCATCTATTAAAATTTCTTTTATTTTTTCGGCCAACTCTGTTTCGTGATAATTCGTGACACTATCTGGTATGTTTAACGCTTGAAAGTATGCTAATAATAAGTTTAGAACGTTTAACGGATTAATTTTCATTTTTCAATCTAAAATGAAAACAAGCGGTAAAATTTATACAAGCTGTGTTTTTGCATGTAAGGCACAACTGCTACATTTCTACCAGAATAAAACGAGTGAATGTAAATTGAATCAAATCATTAATTTATGCATTGGAGAAGAATTCTCGTTCCACTTTGTGATGTTCGGAAAACTCTATTTTTGGTTTTATTCAACTTTTATTCACTTTGAAATTGAATAATGTAAATCTATATAAAATCACTAAAGAAAATTTTCTACAACTGTATGATGTACACTGACAAACAAAAAGACGTACTATTCGTACTTTCCGGCATCGAACTAGAATACCCACAAAACTCACACACTGCCTAAAAAATAACACAGGCAGCTGAGGTAAACACTCGATGAAAACAATCTATAAAAGAACATACTGATTCGCACATATTGTCAACAACTTTTATGAGTGAAAGACATTTATCTGTGGAATTATCATTGAATGTACGATAACATTCATTAAACTAATGAATGCATATAAAATTCCCTTTCAATAACAACGTGTTCTTTAATTGCAAATGAAGTTCGAGTATTAATATTCTTTTATGTATTTTCGTTTCCCTCGATCGGCTCTTTTTTTGCTCACCGGACAAGCTTCCCCTAGCGAAAGAGAGAGAGAGTATTAATATTCTTTTATGTATTTTTACCAATAACAAAAATTATCATAGTAATATAATAATAATAATAATAAGAAGAAGAATAAGCATAATTGCAATAGCAATAATAACAGTAATACTGATAATAGCAATGATAATGAAAAATAATAATAATAATTAGAATAATATTTATTATTAAATTTAGATTTTTTGATAAATTCATTAAATCGTAGCAAATAGTATTATTATGGAATTCCAGACTGTAAATATTTTACTATAGATACAATAATCATTACTTCGAGAATTCATCTAAAAAACTTTCGGCTTACGAAATAATTGTAACAATGAAAAACTCCCAAGTTTGACAACATTAAATTTTATTACAAAACGCAAAAGAGTTTGATAAACTAATTTTATTAACCTATGTTTTTTCATTTGCAAAAAAGTGTGGACTTTTTGAATTTATAAAATTATATAATTATGCAATTTATGAAATACTTTATAATTTATGAAATTACTTTTGAAATTATGCTAATTTATAAAAGCAGAAAAATAAATAATCTTTGATTGAAACATAAAACGAGACGTTATTTGTTACATACAAAATGATAGAATAAAATATCGGTAATATGTCTATACTCGTGTCTACGGTAAAGCATAGGCCTTCGGCTTGTCTGGAGGTTAGGGGTTTGGAGTCGTTTGGTTAAAAAGCACAACCATTTAGCCTATTTGTTCTTTAGGGGTTTAGGGTTTAAGGCTCTTTAGTTCACATGTACAGGCTACAAAGATCACACATTTGTAAACAAGTTTTTTTGAAAGTTAAAATTTTTTTTCGACATTTTCGTCCACCACATTGGTTTCGCCATTTTGTATTTTTAAAATCTGATATCAGATTTGTAAAGAGCGATCTCGAAAACCCCTATATACAAACCTTCTACAAAATATTATGGATTGAAGTATACTTATAGTTATTTTGTGTTAGGGGTGGTTTACCCCCCCTAAGGGGAAGTATCTATGAAAAAACCGAAAAACTTAATTTGTTTATTATAGATGTTTACAAATTTTTTCCAAATTTTTTAGTCGTTTAAAATTTTTTTATTATATAAATTTTTTTTTCGATATTTCCGTCCGCCATATTGGATCCGCCATTTTGAATTTTCAAAATCTGATACAGATTTGTAATCAGCGACCTCGAAAACCTCTATATACAAACTTTCTACGAAATATTATGTATTGAATTACATATTTACAGTTATTTTGTGTTAGGGGTGGTTTACCCCCTTAGGGGTAATATTTATGAAAACACCGAAAGACGTCAACTAAATTTTGTTATTAAGGATGTTTAAACATTTTTTCCAATTTTTTTTAGTCGGTTTAAACATTTTTATTATAAAATTATGCCAAAAAATATATGTTTTCAACCCCTAAAAAATAGGGGATGCTACCCTTACTCTTCAAATCACCATGAAATACTTGCTCTTTTTGTAAGAAATAACCTCCAATTTGTTTCATTGAAAAATATTAATTTTAAGCCGAGATATTTAAAAAAAACGCTTTTTGGGGGTTAACTTTAGGTGAGGTTTTTACCCCTTAAAAGTGAAAATTAGCCGATAAAAAAAAATACTTGTCTCTTATTTTTTTATGTTCTACAACATATATGAAAATCATCAAAATCGGTGAGTTCGGGTTGGGTACCTTTCCTTGTAAGTTCCGCAGCTGAAAAAATTCTAAGTTCGGTAGGAAAAAAATTATTTTTAGAACTATGTTTTTTATGCGTTTCCGAAGATTTCCGATCGTTCTAGATTGTTCTCAAATAAAGCATTAAAATTTTTTTTAAGATTTGCAAAAACTGGCTAAATCCCACAGCTGAAAATATTTTAAATTACATGGGAAAAATTCTACTTGTAGAACCGTGTTTTTTATGCATTTTAGACGATTTTGCATCATTCTACGTATTTACTACTTGAAACATATAATTCTATTAAAACCCCGCGCGCATTCAAAATGGTCGTAGCCTACTATATCTGCTTTTTGAATTTTGACTCGACCTAGAGTCATAGACACTGCAGGACAAACACAAATACACATGCATGGCATCCACTACTATGCGGCTAACCTCTCACCCGCGTCGCGTATTCGCAACTAAGTTATTGACAACAAAGTGCGGTGATTGTTGTCCGTACCCGTAGTCTAAATATTCGTTGTGATATTTTCTACACTGCTGACAACTTCTCAAGGGTTTTTTTTAGTAAACTGCAAAGGACTAAAAAGTGAGAGCCTGGCACTATCTTTCAGTGTAAACCTGTTGCTGCTATCAAATAAGTCTTGCTTTTTACATAATATTTTGTTAATTCTTCTAAGTGGCAAAATATCTTGTTGCTTTGTGTTTAAGCTAGCTTCTATTTATTTCAGCTTATTGGAGATATTGGCATCTAGAGGACCGTTTCGTGCGTATATGCTGAATTTGCTTGGGCAAGAGTTATCATGGTGAGTCTGATCATTTATTTAATTAACATCCCAAAAAACTATACTAGTTTCTATTATTTATTTGCGATGTGTTTCATTTGTTATATTTTAATTTGCACCACAAACGCAAAATGTCATGTGATAATTGCCCTTATTTTACTATTCTTGAGTAAAGTTGAAAAATTTTTATACAGTTTCATTACACGCTGAGATTAGGGAATAATTCTGCGTTGATTCTCATGTGATATTAGTACAATAATTTCTTTGATTTTACTTTAATTACTCAGTGCACCACGTCCGTTACTCTATAAATTTATTTTAAAAATCAGAAATATTTTAAATTCAATAAAGCTTAAATTGGAAATTGACGTTAGAAATGTATGCTAAGCACAAAATAAATTATACTTATCTTCCATTACAAAAAACCGGCGATCTCTATGTGTCATTTATAACCAGTGACGTGATTCTATAAGAATAATCACATTTCAGTGTAAGATCTGTTCAAAGGTAATATACTGAATATTTGATGTTATGGTTTAGTATGCACTATAGTGAATTATGCATCTAATTTTTACACATTATAATACATTTTTTTCTTTTTCCTTTTTTTATGGTAAATCACCAAATAAAATTTTGAAGCATTTGACTACATTGTTTCAGAGATATAAGAATTAAAAAAATTTTTTAAAAATTGAAACCTTGATATCTTACGAACCATAGGGGCTTGAAAGTTTTGCAATGAACTTAGCCAAAACACATAAAATATCTACTTTTTTCCGAAATCTCAAGTGCAATAAGGCCTTTTTGCGTCCGTAATCGAGGCACAAAAAAACTCATTTTTTTCAGTTTTCGATTTATTACTGAAAAAATAAGTAGTCAAATCACTTGAAATTTAAATAGGATATAGTTTGACACGTGACCCATCGACATAATTTTTTACGCGAGGTTATGACGTTTAGTTTTAGAGATATAAATTTTAAAAAATCACCTTTTTTATTTTATCTGCCGAACAAAGCGGTCGATCCCGAGGACCAAACGAAGAGAAGTAGGTAACTTTATTCTCTTTCAAATGCATTATAGCTGAATTGTTTGTAACAATGAGATGATTAAAAAAAACGCAAAATAGTGTTTTTTAGAAATCAAAAAATGGCCATAAATAAATATAGTTGAGAAAATAAAAAATAACCGTTTTTCCGGAATATAGAGTCCAAAAATATATATCCATGTCAAATTTTATTGATATTGATGGAGTAGTTCCAGAAATATTACGGTATTATATAGAAATATTACGTGAAGTTCAATGAAACAGTCATGGCAAGTTACGTTGTAAGTATCTTGAGAGTTGTTCCTAATTGATCATTATATAACTTAACTTTAAGTTAAGTAAGCCCTTTATTGATAAAAAAATGTTCTTGCTTCATTATGATTAAATATAAAAAATTTGACTTTGGTTGATTGATCTCAGTTCTTTTTTATCTGTTATTCCATTGCGGAATATATCAAACTCGCCTAACCTTTTACTTTTTTAAAAGTTAATTTTTTTTTTAGAGATTTCAGTCCTTTTTAATAATTTTTTTTGAGTATTTCATATTGTTGGAATATACAATAAGTATATAGTGCACCTATGTACTATAGTATATGTGACCGCTCTCCCCCTACTCTTGACTAGCTTCAAGAAGCTGCATATCGTAGCTTTCAGAGCTCGCTCCTTATGCGCCAGTCTGGCCAAAATCAAGTGAAGCTTAAGACGTGTTTTATTCAGAATAAACTCTAATTAGTTTTATCCTGTGTTTCTTATTTACTACCTGGTCCCATTATATTCCGAAACATATTTCTCCTAAAAATAAAATATAAGCATCTTTAGCACTTTTCGACCATGGCTTTATTGTAACATTTTTATCACAATAAAATGAAATCACTAATCGTTCTGATACACTATCCTCAAATGATTTTTTCACCTACACACCAAAAACCACAGAGCGCTCCTCCTTGACCTCATCATCGGCCACCATGTACACCTGGACACCGCGTTCAAACGATTTTTACACCTTAACACCAAAAACCACATAGCGCGCCACCTAGACCTCGTTACCTGCCACCTTATACACCGAGACACCACCCTTGAATGGTTTAAGCACCAAGACACCAAAAACCACGTTGCGAACTACCCAGACTTCATCATCGGCCACCCTGTAGACCTGGATACCGCATTTCAATAATTTTTACACCTGGACATCAAAAACCATGAAGAGCACCACCTAGACCTCGTCATCGGCCACCCCGTACACCTAGACACCGCCCTCGAATGATGTATTTACCTAGACATAAAAAATTACGAAGCGCATTATCTTGACCTCGTCATCGGCCACCCCGTACACCTAGACACTACCCTCGAATTATTTCTACACCTAGACACTAAAACTACATGTGAGCGAGCATGCAGAAAACCGATGAGAAAGCAATATCCATCTGTATATTGATGTGCGACCAACTTCACGGTCCTAACACTTGTTGCGGCTAACTTATGGGTCCTAACATTTTTTTATTTGATTTGAGCATTTTGTGAATGACACACTCGTGTATTATATGATGAAAGGTAGCTGTTTTTATCAATATTTTTTTTTGTAAATCTTAGTTTGGCATAATAAAACATGATATAAGTCAAAATGTATTAGAGACAACAAAGAAACGCATTTATTTCTTTGTAATGAAAAATGCGAACCCCAACATAGAAGTAAATAGAAGCGCGGCTTTGTCTGTTTCTCGAACTCGCTTTCGTGGCGCTGCCGCGCCACTTGATAACAATTTCAACTAGAAATAACTTTTATATTTTTATTTCAATAACAAAAATTTCAGGACGTTTTTCACAAAGGTAACAGACAAACATGCTGTTACATTAAAAAGTTATAAAGATGTTCTAAACTTTATAACTTGTAAAAAAAATGTTTGTAGTCAATTCTCAACCGATTATTTGGGTAGATGCAAAAATGCCTTGGAGTTTCAAAATTAAAAGTATATTCAATTAAAAAATTTTAGATATAAAAAGAACTTTTTAGAAATTAACTCTCGCCACGTACACTCTCTCCTCGCTTTTTGCCCCACTTCCTTTCACCCTCTCTTACATTCGCATACACTCTAATTCGCCGGTTTTTGCATTCGCGTCACAATACGTACGCGTATTTCTCAACTCGACTCCAAGCAACTTACTTCCGCCTCGACGCCTGGTTCGATAATGCAGCCTTCTGGTCCGCGACCCCTCGGCGATGGTCATGTCATCATTTGCCCTTCTCTCTCGGTCAAACCTCTCCAAGAAATTTCAGGTCGTCTATCGAACTGATAGCTCCTCTTCAGCAGTGCGTCCCCACGGAAACAACAGCAACTCTGCATCCTACTGTACAATATCTCAAGCAAACTGTAAACTCTCACAATCTTGGCACACAAAACGTCCCTTGACCGGGAGGAAAGCACGCTTTTCACCGCTCTTTCCGGTCTTCCCTATTCTCGCGGTCTTCACGTGAGGACCCGCTAGGCAAATTCCAAAGCGTAGAAGCTTCGTACAGCTCGCGCTTCCCTGCTTTCTGTTGTCCCAACGGTGCGATGCTTGGCTTGATGCTGATTGGCCCGTGCGCTCATTAGCAAGTTTGGAATCGAAGTCACAGTCAAGTTAAAAACCCTCAGTAACGTAGTATACTATTTTTATGAGTCTCGAAATACTGAAATACTGGATATTATCTCCGAGCAATTAGCTATCTTTTCTCTGCAAAAGTTATTCTTACAGGCATATGTTCTTAAAGTCGTGCAAGAGTAGAAGTAACATCAAAGATATACTATAGTCTAACAATCAGAAACAGCACTCAACCCCATTGCAACTGAACGCGAGCAAGATTGCAGCCTTGTGTCGCGGCGTCCGATAAAGAAAATCACTACTTCGGTAGGATGAAAGAGCGGAACTTAGTGAGCCAATATCGTGCGACTGGCACTTAGCTGCTCTAGCTAATGCGATACTTTGCCTGCCAACACAGGTGCGCAACACCTAGTGCCTTGAACGCACTAGGATTTTTCTTGAACTGTAGGATTTTGCGCGATCGCCACGTTTGGAAGAACGCTAGAAAAAGGGGAAAATAATATTTACAGTTTATTGCACTCTGTATTTCGCCGAGTCCTTCCCTACAACGCGATGGCTGTAGTGCCTCCCGCGCAAAATTAAGCCACGCAGGGTTTATGCTGGCATGCTCACACATGAGTCGCGCTCGCGTAGCAGACGGCAGGCCGCAGGCCCAGGTCCAGTCCACTGAAGACTCTCTCTCTCTATTTCTCTCTCTCACGCCGATGCTGCTAGTCGCCCTGGTCCTCTCGATTCCTGGTTTTCTTACTCTCGTGCTGATCGGGATAGTCGCTAGCTCGTTTAGGCGTTAGTACTTTCTAGTGCCAACGCGCAGCACCTGTAACACGCGCGCACTCTCGCACGCTCGGGAGACTTTCACAATTTTCCGCTCATCGGCGACCTGGGGTCGACGAGCAAAGGAGAACGCGTTGACTCTCTCGAACGTCGACGTACTTCGTCGACAGTCGGGAGAGAACTGGCGGAATCTCCGCTTGTTCTCGCGCTCACTCCCTTCTTCTTCTTGCGGGGCCCAATTGGCTCGCAGTCCGTGCGGATAACGAACCACGCATCAACGTCCACTGATTGGCTTGTGACATGCGGAAGACCAATCTTTCTCTCAAGCAAACGTTGACGGTTCGAACGTCGATCTTGAGGAAAAGCTGGCGCCGACAACAAGACGACTCACTTGTTTTTTTCGCGCACTCAGGGCTTTGACGCTTTGATCGAGATTCCTCGTATCAACGCGGCTGCGACGTTTGCAATGTCGCACTAATCACAAGCACACGTGGCCATGAGAAAATATTGCAATTTTACTTCAAATTTATCCTGCTCGCAGTGGTATGTTTAAGGGTAGTGCTTAGCTTTCAAATTTTTTTCCTGGAAATCATTACTTGCAGTATTTCTTTTAAAGTTGAATATGTTCTAGAGTTGTCATTTTATTAGAGGTAGGCAAGCAATTAAAAATTTTAAATTTATAGAATTAGCTAACTGCTGATTGAGTTGCCGAAAAACGATAGTGTTAACTATCGTGCGCACTTGTGGAAAAGTATCTGCAAGGGCTTTTAACGATCCAAAACTGCTAATATGACTGAATCTAGCTTTTTAATCAGAACAAATAAGCCTTGTATTAATTAATAAATTTAATTATATTTTTATTTTCACTTTACTTCCCTACCAACGTCTATCTTAGATTAAAAACATTATTCTGAAGCTGCAGAAGCATCTAAAGTTTATTTTTTGCTCTTGAAAGCAGACATTAATTTAATTTTCAACCAAGACGTAGCTTCATGAATTTGTAAAAATATTATAAAAATTTAATCATTTTCATAAAAAAACCATAAAACTACATAGAAACTTTATATTTTACAGTTTCTAAACTTTCTGGATCGTTTAGGAAAAGTAATGCAAATGGATGATACATCGCATGAAGTAGGCATTAATCTTCAAATAGAAGCACTGATCGGACGAGTAGAACAATTAGTACGATTGGAAACTGATAAACTAGTTGACAAGGTAATGCAAATATTGATAATTGTAGTTTGAAAAATATTTTTAGAGAGAGAGAGAGAGAGATTTTATAAAAAATAAATACGTAGTAAAGTAATAAATTATGATGTTGAGTGAGGTGAGACTGAGATGACTGTGGAGATAATAAGCTATGTGTTTTCAAGGGTGGAAAAGTAGTGTCCGGCTTGTTTCTTGAAGTGTGTAATGAATCTATTGTCGCGGAGCTGTGAAGGTAGTGTATTACATAGGTATGAGGCGCTTATGTGGAATGAGTTCCTCAGCATCTCTGTAGCAAAGGTTGGGATGTCCAGAGGTGTCACCTTACCCCTAACAGGATGAAGTGCGACGTGGAAGTCAAAATAGGCAGTGATGTATGATGGTACTGCTGTGTTAAACAGTTTTCTTAGAAAGCAAGCCATGAAGTACTTCCTACGTCCGGCGGTGGTAAGCCACTGCAACTCGCATCTGTAAGGGGTGATGTGCTCGTCCCTTCTTACAACATAGATGTAACGGATTCCCGTGTTCACTAATCTCTGCAGTTTAGTGTCCAGTTCTTGCGTCAGGTCACAGTATACTAGCGAGCAATAGTCTATTATTGGAAAAAGAAGCGCTTACACGAGATGTTTGCGCAGATTATGAGTGGTGCTCTTTCTGAAGAAGTATAGTCTATATACATTAGAGAGTGAGCACGCTTACACAATTGTGTGACATGCTCTTTCCAGATTAATTTAGAATCAAGCACCACCCCTAGACTACGCACAGATGATTCGTAGCTGTCCTGGGCTCCCCCTATATGCATAGAGGTATTAGCTACAGATGGTAAAGCATTTATGTAGTAGGGGGAACCCAGGACAATCGCTTTGGTTTTGAGAACATTTAGCTTAAGATGATTTAGCGCAGCCCAACCCGCTATCCTATCGAGAAGCAGAAAGAGTACAGCTTTCCAAGGAGTTTGATGTGACACACGAAGTCAAAAAGAATAAGAAGTGTTACCCTGCTAAAAATAGTCTATAGAAGTAGATTGAAATCGATAAGATATCATATTGAATTGAATGGTAAGTCTTAATCGCCATTTTCGCATTAAAACTAGATTAAATTCGATAGGGTCAATAGAAGTCGATTCAATTTTATATGAAAAACAATAATTGAAATAAATAGATGGAAAACAGCAATTAAAATCCATTGATTTCTCTATAGATTTTAATCGATTCCCATTTACCCAATCTAATTTTATCGAGTTTTATTGTAAAAATCGTGATTAAGACTTACCATTCAATTTGATAAGAGGTCTTATCGATTTCTATGGACTTATTTTAGCAGGGTACCTTCTTCCTGTTTATACCAAGCCTGACATCATCAGTCAACTTAATCAAGCCAGACTGTGTACTGTGTCCAGTGCGGAAACCCGTCTGAAAATCGTCAATGAAGAGTCTTGACTCAAGATACTCGTAAATCTGCCTATGCACTAGCCACTCCAGCGCCTTGGACAGAAAACAGAGGAGGGAGATCGGACGATAGTCAGTTAGAGCTGTTGGTGAGCTGACTTTGTTCAGCGCACGCACTAGTGACATCTTCTAGTCAGAGGGGAAGCATGACTCACTCAATGACAGGTTGAAAATATGACGGAGTAGAGGAGCGAGTACTGGCAATGCCTTATGAATGACGATCTGTGGGATGCCATCGCTGCCTCTGGCCTGAGTGTCAAAGTGCGTTACTGCAGCCAGGACGTCCGATTCCGTTATCTCCCTGAAATTAAAGTGCTCTGGGGTATCCAGACTCTCTAGGGTACGCAGATAGTCCTCAACAGCAGGAGCGAGCGGATCGTTGGAAATTCCGCTGAAATGCACGTTGAGGTCTTTAATGGAGAAGCGAGAGGGGGTGTTCTCTTTGGGAGTGGTGATTCCAAACTTCTCAAGCTCTCTCCAGATCTCGCCGACATCAGTCATGGTTGACAGGCGTGAGTAGTCATAATTCAGCCTGGCATCCTTGACCTGTCTATGAGCATCATCCCTGGCTAATCTATAAAAATATAGGTCTAGAGGGAGACGTGATCTGCGAAACCGTCTGTAGAGTCTGTTTCGTTCTTTCAAGAGGTCACGAAGAGCCGTGGTGAACCACGGGTGACGTTTCGGTCCATGAGTCACTGTACGTAATGGAGCGAGGTGGTTAATGGCGTTAGTCAAGTTAGCGTTTAGGATGGCAATGCATTCGTCAAGTGATGAAATAGCGAGCGATGACCAGTCACATGCACCAAGAAAGTTCCTTAGCTTCTCAGCACAGATTCCCTTGTAGTGTAGTGTCTGTAAGAGTATGTTTTATGTACGTGGCGTGGAATCCGTACGTCGAGAGTGGCCGTGATAAGGTCATGTCCGTTTATGAAAGGAGTGTCTGTCTTCCAGTGTGAGAGCAGGCGATCCTGCTCATCAATTAAACAGAGGTCAAGCCAGGTGTCGGACTCCTGTTTATGATGCGTAGCACCGTAGGAGACCGACTGAAGGGAGTTCTCCTCAATGAGGGCTGAACTTGGCATCTTCAGATGAGAAGAGTTGGTCGGCGTTGAAATCGCCCATGATTAGCTTAGTCGAATAATTATGCATGAGTGTAGTTAGTTTTTGTATGAAATCATTGCCTTGGATGAAAGGGGCATGGGATGGACGATAAACGACGCCGACAAAGATGGGCATGAATCCCTTTGCGGAGATTTCACAGAAGAGATACTCCGGCTTTCCTGGCTTGCCCGACCAAGTGTAGTCAGACGATGATATAACGCTAGCTGTGAGTGAGTGATGAATGTAGAGGGCCACACCTCCACCGTTCCTGTTTCTGTCCCGTCTGTTCTGCTGTAAAAGGTTACTCGAGAGAGTGAAGAGAATATTAATAACGAGTATTATTGCCCAGAGCGAAACAGAGTACGTGCTTATCTTACCACCAGCGCCGCCGAGAGAGAGAGAGAGATTTTTTAGATTTAGATTTAAGTGTTTTTTTATTGTTGTACATTGTGTTGTACATATACAATTATAGTATATTATAAAAAGAATAAAAATTTTGTGTAAGGGTGCTAGTGCGTCTGAAGAGTGTAAATTGGAATGAAGTGAAATGAGATGAATGATAATGTGTGTATGTTTGTGTGATGTTTATGTGTTTTCCAAATTAAAGAAGTAATTTTTAGCTGCTTGTTTAAAGTGTGATATGGATAGTGTGTTGCGAAGATGAGATGGAAGGCTATTCCAGAGATAGGAGGCGCTGATGAAAAATGAATTCTTTAGCGTCTCCGTCTTGAAGGACGGGATGTCCAGTGGAGTCACCTCACCCCATACAGGCCTGAGCGCGACGTGGAAATCAAAATATGCTAATAGATAAGTAGGTATTGGGGTGTTGAACATTTTTCTTAGAAAACAGGCCATGAAGTATTTCCTACGTCCGGCGGTGTTAAGCCATTGCAGCTCACGCCTGTAAGAGGAGATGTGCTCGTCCCTCCTCACACCGTAGATATAACGGATCCCCGTATTGACAAGCCTCTGCAGTTTTATGTCAAGTTCCTGAGTCAGGTCGCAGTAAGCAAGTGAGCAATAGTCAATGAGGGGAAACAGGAGTGCTTGCACTAAATGTTGGCGCAATCTAAGGCTAGTGCTTTTCCCAAAAAAATAGAGACGGTACATTAAAGAGTGAGCACGTTTACAAATTTGTGTAACATGCTCTTTCCACGTAAGTTTGGAGTCAAGCACCAGCCCCAGGTTGCGCACCGATGATTCAAAGTTGACCTGGGCTCCCGCTATATTTATATAGGTGTTAGCAGTAGAAGGTAGAGCGTTTATATAGTAGGGGGGTATATAGACTTCCAAGGGGAAGGAAAGCGTGCCTCGCTCAAAGACAGGTTGAAAATTTGACAAAGTAAAGGAGCGAGTATTGGCAATGCTTTGGTGATTACAACCTGTGGGATGCCATCACTTCCCCTGGCCTGGGTATTGAAGTGTGATACTGCAGCCAACACGTCCGACTCTGTGATAGCCCTGAAGATGAAATGTTCAGGGAGGTCTAGACTCTCAAGAGTTCGCAGATACTCCTCAACAGATGAAGCTTGAGGATCATTTGAGATGGAACTAAAGTATTTGTTGAGAGCATCTGGAGAGAACCGAGTAGGTGGAGAAGATTTAGAGGTAGTAATACCAAGATTTTCAAGCTCTCTCCATATCTCTGCAACGTCGGTCAGAGTAGACAAGCGTGAATAATAGTAATTCAGCCTGGCCTCCTCGACCTGTCTATGAGCGTCGTCCCTTGCGATTCTATAAAAGTATAGATCCCAAGGTAGTCGACTTCTGCGAAAGCGTCTGTAGAGTTTAGTCCTTTCAGTTAAAAGGTCACGAAGAGCCGCGGTGAACCACGGGTGACGCTTACGTCCAGGTGTCACAGTCTTTAATGGGGCGAGATGATTTATGGCTTTCGTGATGTTGTCGTTAAGGATGGTAATGCATTCGTCAAGTGATGGCGTGGTGAAAGATGACCAGTCACATGCACTAAGGAAGTCCCTTAGCTTCTCAGCACAAATTCCTTTGTAGTTTCTGTAGGTGTATGTAGCAGGTACGTGGCGTGGAATCTGTACGTCGAGTGTGGCTGTGATAAGGTCATGTCCGTTGATGAAAGGAGTGTCTGTCTTCCAATATGAGAGCAGGCGATCCTGCTAATCGATTAAGCATAGGTCCTGTCTGTGATGGGTTGCACCGTATGGCACAGAAGTAAAGGAGTTTTCGTCGATGAAAGCCTTGATCGAGTTGGCGTCTTCAGACGAGGAAAGCTGGTCTGCATTAAAGTCTCCCATGATGACCTTCGTGGAGTAATTGTGCATATGTGTTGTTAGTTGTTCAATGAAATTAGATCCCTGGATAAAGGGAGAATGAGGAGGGCGATACACAACCCCCACGAAGATGGACGATATTCCCTTAGCTGTGATTTCTCAGAAAAGATACTCCGGCTTACCTGGTTTGCCCGACCATTCACCGTCAAATGACGAAATAATACTAGCTGTCAATGAGTGATGAATGTAGAGGGCCACACCTCCACCGTTCCTGTTTCTGTGCCGTCTGTACAGAGTGTAGTCGTCCAGTGAAGGGATGGACGATATCTTGTCGCTTAGCCAGGTCTCAGTTACAGGTATTACGTGGAAGGGGGAACGAGTGGACAAGAAGAACCTGATCATCTCAATGTGACCCGTAAGGAAATTCGCATTGAAATGACAGACCCTTAGGCCCGCAGACAGAGACGCTTTAGAAGTAGATGTGGATGAGTTTAATGTTTTAGATGGTGGTTTTGGTGGGATGATGTGTATGTGTTTTAGTGTGTGGTGTCCGTGTTGGCTGTTAGCGGCGTGCGGGCTAAAAAAGCTTCAAGATCATCATCTGTATTGATGATGGTGGCCCGTTCGTTGTCCTCGCCAGAATGGATGAAGATCCTACCGTTCCTCACGAAAGAGCGGCATCCCCTTCTCTTCTTTGCCTCCAGCCTGGCCTTGACTCGCAGCTTGTGGATATCTGGAGGAAGCAGCTCATTGATGTTGATGAGTCCCTGGTGGTCTGGGCAGAGAGCTCTCGCTTCCTCCAGTAGTGCATCATCCAATTCACTAGTGTGAAGCTTGCGTTTCCTGGCTTTGGCCACTATGATGGAGCGGGCCAGCGCACTGGAAGAGAGAGAGTGACAGCTAGAGGTGGGAGTCTGCTGTCACCTTGCGCATTGATGTTCTTTGCGTCAAGTCTCCCCATGATCCTGACGGCTGCCACGTTCCGCTTCAGGACCGTGGGATCCAGTGCAGCCAGGACGGAGAAAGCCAGGAGTTGCAGTGACGTCTCCTGGGTATAGGCCAGGCCGGTGATCACCACCACATTGCCCGCAGAGCGCTCCTGCCTCCTCTTGATCTCAGCCAGCTCGCTGCGGCGGTTGTTGATCTCCTCCGAGGCCGGAGCAATGCTGTTGTTCTGCTTCACTGCGGAGCTCCTTGACGACAGTTCTTGGTATTGTGCCTGCAGCTCAGAGATGGAGGACTCGACATTGCTTAGCCGAGTCTTGAGCGCAGGTAAGTCATCAAGGGCTTTGAGGCGTTTTTCTAGGGTGCCAAGATTCGTGAGATCCTTTCAGACACGGTGTTTTGTGCCTGAAGGGACTCATTTTGGACCCTCCTGATGTCGTCCAGTGCCACGAAGATGTCCTTGAGGGACCTCTCGATGGACGTCGCCTGTGTTCTTGCAGGCGACTGGATTCTGGAGCCGGCAAGAGATGAGGGCGCAGACTTATTCTTCTTGGGCACACCTGTTACAGGCGTGCCCTTGGCGGATGTGTTTGCCGTTGCTGCTGTTGCTGCCGCCGATTTCGCCCTCGTCTGCGTGATCTTGGGCGTGACGACGGCGTATTCACCTGCACAGGCAGCACAGGCGAGTGTGGGAGCATCTCGCATCATTATGGACCGTAGAGCGACGCAAATGGTGTGGAAATGCTCGTTGCACAACTCACAGGTCCTCATTTTTCCCCTGGCTGCTTTGTTGCAGTGAGCACACGTAACTGGCGTTTCGGCATTCTTCCCACCAATTCTGCTCATTTTAGACGATGTTATGTCTCTGTCGATAACTTACTGTGTTTGATGATGGTGATCCGTCTGTCCAACAGGTGGCTCCACGTGGATCACTTAGAGGGAAAAAGAAACGCCGTGCAACGAGGAGAGAAGCCGTGCGTGTTTGCAGGTTATGTGTCAGCGACAGATATTGAAGCAGGAAAAAAGCAAGTAGGAAGTTGCAGCCTCCAGTGAATATTATATCACGTTGAAGGTTGCAGAATAGCGCATGCAACAAACTACAAAAGAATAGGCCCGAAGGCAGTGTGCGGCAGTAAGAATGCAGAGAAAAATAAGCAAAGCAGAGCAGGACTTTGTGTACTCACGTGAAGTTGGCAGAGAGAGAGAGAGAGAGAGAGAGAGAGAGAGAGAGAGAGAGAGAGAGAGTCTGTCGTTGCTTTTACGAACGACTGAGTTTGGCGGATTCTTCTCTGGGACGTGTAGTCTACACCACTAGCTACGTAACGTTCACTTGGCCTTCATATACAAGATTATTTTTTCAAATATCTGGTAAACAAAAAGTGTGCATGGACCCGGGATAACCTACATAAATTTTCTCTCGCGTTGGATCTGCCACCTTACAGATTTTTTTTGTATTTATTCATTAACCATATGCCTTTAAAAATCATTCAATGAAGACAACTGGCGTTGCCTGTACATAGGGATAGGACACAAACTTGTGTAAGATCAAAATGGAGGCCGAGAGTGCAGGACGTACCATTCGGATTCCAAAAAATAATAAGTAATGTAAAAATATTAAATAAAGCGTTTGTTATTCGTCCCAGTCATAAAGATGTAAATCTAACTTCAAACTTGGACAAAAATCTGTTAATAAGGGAAGTAAAAACAGTAGCAAATAAATAAAGAGGTTCAAAATGTATGTCCAAAATAATCATCAAGAAATCGAAAAAAAAGGATAGTATATAAAATATAACGAATAAGGTTAATCACTACTTAATAAAGAAAAAAACTATACAAACAAAAAGAGTAACAAAGCAAAATAATAATAATAAAAAAAGAAATAATTATAAGCTGTAAGGATGAATAATTCGTGCAATATAAGAAAAGAAGAAATGCTAAATCTATGAGTAAGTGTTGTTGGAATAAATGACTGTGGTAACCTCGATGATAATAAACTAGAAAATGATATGAATGCAAGAAACAGCGATATGAGAAAAATAGCACAGTACTTTCCACATAAGAATCCAAGAACTAGCCTACAAACAATCATACTGGAGACAAGAAATGATATTTACAAAGGTATTCGGGAAAACGACAATAGACTTTTCATAGATTATCAAATTTGCGGAGTCTTTGATCACATAAATGTTAAACCTTGTTTCAACTGTGGTAGATGTGATCATAAAGGAAAAAACTGCGAGAATCAAGTTACTTGCTTAAAATGTTCTGGAAACAACAAGACAAATGTGTACAATCAAAATGTTTATAAGTGCCCAAATTTTTCATATAGTAACAATAAATTTAAGAATATGTTATAGAGAATGGTTTCCTCTATAAGCCATAATTCCTTGATAGTAATCCAAGAATATTAATTTGGACTTTAAACAATAAATGATCTCTACAAGCAATATTTATTAATTAATAATGGTGCCGACGTTTTGAAAGAATTACATCTGTTCTCTTCAGGGCATCTAGAAATTACAAAATTTTACACTAATCACTAAAGTCTTGAAACAAACGAATTTGAACTACTAAAAAAAACCAACATGTCATACCCATAAATTATATGAAACAAAAATTCGTTGTCACATGTCAACTACAAGCACAGTTGTCCAGGGTATTGCTAAAATTTAAATCGTCAAACACGTTAAATGCACAGATTGTAGGTTAGTTATAACAGTTGTAAGTCGTTATGTTCCAAACTTACGAAAGATCGTCGCACAGAGATGTTTATTGTTGCTTGCAAGGATGTCATGCTGTGAGCAACAGTGTGACGTATACTGTTAGACAGATAGAGTGCTGTTATACACTCGCTATGCAAAGTCGCTTGTCACATAATCATATCGCAACATAATCAACAGAATGACTGACACCAATTTCCTAAAAAACACGTAGAAAAATGCAATAGATACCATAAAAAACATCGCGTTCTCAAAAAATAATCTTCCCTCTTTTTTGGAAAATATAAATCTAAATAATATGTGGTTCAGAATTTTTTTTTCAAAATTAATTTTAATTTTTCTTTTTCTGACTCCTAATTAGTAGCTGCCACCATCTATCAATAATTTATATGGTCTCTAACAGATGTAGCTGTAAACTTGCGAGTTACGATATGTTACATCAAATCCAAAATGGAAAAAGTTAAACAGACACCACTCTTCTCAGTCCTTTGCGCGTAAATGAATTTAGCTTTTATTGAAGAGTAGTTCACATTTGCTGATCTGTGTCGTAATTATGATGACAGATCATAAATAGAAATTTGATTCTATGTTTGAAATATGTTAATATAATAAAAGAGGTCTGGGATACCAAGTAGTGGAAGAATATTACAATAATAATACTTAGGTATTTTGTTTCAATTGCAAAATTAAATATATTCAATAAATAGTCTTTTTAGAGAGAATATTGCGTAAATTGCAAATATTCTTGGTAACAGAAAAATTTATGTATTCGCTTTGACTTTACAATATATTTGTAAATCAATACACTTTTCGTTTGCGTTATTGAGTCTAAATCAGAATTTCTATAAGTATGATAGATATTTTAATTTATTCTAAGTTATTCTATCTGATACGCTTTAGTTGCGTTATCAGATTCGACTCGACAAATTTATAAGTATTTTGAAATACGGAAATGTTTCTAAGTTTTACTTACTCAAGGCGTAAGTTGCTCATGAGTAGGGACTAGGCGCTTTAGTTGCGCTTGCGCTTAAGTTGTGCTTCGGCTAGTGAGTTCAGATAGCCCGTACAGGTCCTTATATAGGCAGCGGAGAGAGCGGGTATTGAGCCGCCGAAAAAACTATTACATTCATACCTGCACACGTATACTCACACCTATATACATACATCATTCACACAAACATATTCCAATGCACGCGCCGCGCCACCACTGCGCTCGCTACTCCTTTTCTCGCCCCGCTGCGCTCGCCGCTCGCTATATACAGGTATACGCGCGTGTTGCGCGCTCTTCCCCGCTCTATCGCTGTTTCTGCTGGCACCGCTGGCTGAATATTCGCGGCTATCTCAAGTGTCATGCGAGAGTCTTTGTCCGCCTCATATCAAAGTTCATATTCGCAGAATGTCTTTCGGTTTTCTCTCGAGCCTTTCATAGCCGAGCTTGTTTGCATCCCGAGACTTGATTCGTGGTAATCGGTCTTTTAATTCGCTAATTTTACACACGGCCAGTTCCGATGTGCGCCTCTGTAAAGTGTACATTTACACTATTCGATTATAAATTTAACACTTGAATGAAAAATAATATTGCGCACGCAACAATTACTCCCAAAAGAAATGACGAGTCATAGAACTTTTTGTTTACCTTTAGATTTGAAAATTTGAAAATTGCATTTTTACAATTTGAATCTAATAAAGAAAAGTTACGAAAGGCAGATTTAATGATTTGGGATAAAGCTTCTATGATTCTTAAATTAATAGTTTTAGGAGGAGACTTTTGGCAAATTCTACCTGTTGTAAAGAATATTAGTAGAACTATTATAATAGCAGAAACTATACAAACATCATACCTTTGGTTACACTTCCATATTTAAAAATTGAATGTAAACATGCATTTACTCAGTAGAAAATCTGCAAAATTATTATTAAAAATAGGAGAAGGATAAATAGAAAAATTTTAAATTTCCGAAGTATAGAAAACAAAGGATATATGTTCAAAAATTTTTGGTTACAGCATAGATTATTCATTAAATAGTGTAATACTT
The DNA here is from genome assembly GCF_009193385.2 of Nasonia vitripennis. Classification (NCBI taxonomy): domain Eukaryota; kingdom Metazoa; phylum Arthropoda; class Insecta; order Hymenoptera; family Pteromalidae; genus Nasonia; species Nasonia vitripennis. The sequence continues at coordinate 226,642 of NW_022279630.1, read as the reverse complement.
ACTTCTCGCAATGATTACTCTTATATTTTAAATTATAAAATCTTAAATCAAACGAAAGGAGAGACAAAAACTTATTACAGTGTAGATAGAGCAACCTATCAAGGTGTTGATAAATTTAATGATCAAGTGGCGCGGTAGTGCAACGAAGGCGAGTTTGAGAAGCAGACGAAGCCGCGGCGCCGCATCAAGTCTCGGGATGCAAACAAGCTCGGCTATGAAAGGCTCGAGAGAAAACCGAAAGACATTCTGCGAATATGAACTTTGATATGAGGCGGACAAAGACTCTCGCATGACACTTGAGATAGCCGCGAATATTCAGCCAGCGGTGCCAGCAGAAACAGCGATAGAGCGGGGAAGAGCGCGCAACACGCGCGTATACCTGTATATAGCGAGCGGCGAGCGCAGCGGGGCGAGAAAAGGAGTAGCGAGCGCAGTGGTGGCGCGGCGCGTGCATTGGAATATGTTTGTGTGAATGATGTATGTATATAGGTGTGAGTATACGTGTGCAGGTATGAATGTAATAGTTTTTTCGGCGGCTCAATACCCGCTCTCTCCGCTGCCTATATAAGGACCTGTACGGGCTATCTGAACTCACTAGCCGAAGCACAACTTAAGCGCAAGCGCAACTAAAGCGCCTAGTCCCTACTCATGAGCAACTTACGCCTTGAGTAAGTAAAACTTAGAAACATTTCCGTATTTCAAAATACTTATAAATTTGTCGAGTCGAATCTGATAACGCAACTAAAGCGTATCAGATAGAATAACTTAGAATAAATTAAAATATCTATCATACTTATAGAAATTCTGATTTAGACTCAATAACGCAAACGAAAAGTGTATTGATTTACAAATATATTGTAAAGTCAAAGCGAATACATAAATTTTTCTGTTACCAAGAATATTTGCAATTTACGCAATATTCTCTCTAAAAAGACTATTTATTGAATATATTTAATTTTGCAATTGAAACAAAATACCTAAGTATTATTATTGTAATATTCTTCCACTACTTGGTATCCCAGACCTCTTTTATTATATTAACATATTTCAAACATAGAATCAAATTTCTATTTATGATCTGTCATCATAATTACGACACAGATCAGCAAATGTGAACTACTCTTCAATAAAAGCTAAATTCATTTACGCGCAAAGGACTGAGAAGAGTGGTGTCTGTTTAACTTTTTCCATTTTGGATTTGATGTAACATATCGTAACTCGCAAGTTTACAGCTACATCTGTTAGAGACCATATAAATTATTGATAGATGGTGGCAGCTACTAATTAGGAGTCAGAAAAAGAAAAATTAAAATTAATTTTGAAAAAAAAATTCTGAACCACATATTATTTAGATTTATATTTTCCAAAAAAGAGGGAAGATTATTTTTTGAGAACGCGATGTTTTTTATGGTATCTATTGCATTTTTCTACGTGTTTTTTAGGAAATTGGTGTCAGTCATTCTGTTGATTATGTTGCGATATGATTATGTGACAAGCGACTTTGCATAGCGAGTGTATAACAGCACTCTATCTGTCTAACAGTATACGTCACACTGTTGCTCACAGCATGACATCCTTGCAAGCAACAATAAACATCTCTGTGCGACGATCTTTCGTAAGTTTGGAACATAACGACTTACAACTGTTATAACTAACCTACAATCTGTGCATTTAACGTGTTTGACGATTTAAATTTTAGCAATACCCTGGACAACTGTGCTTGTAGTTGACATGTGACAACGAATTTTTGTTTCATATAATTTATGGGTATGACATGTTGGTTTTTTTTAGTAGTTCAAATTCGTTTGTTTCAAGACTTTAGTGATTAGTGTAAAATTTTGTAATTTCTAGATGCCCTGAAGAGAACAGATGTAATTCTTTCAAAACGTCGGCACCATTATTAATTAATAAATATTGCTTGTAGAGATCATTTATTGTTTAAAGTCCAAATTAATATTCTTGGATTACTATCAAGGAATTATGGCTTATAGAGGAAACCATTCTCTATAACATATTCTTAAATTTATTGTTACTATATGAAAAATTTGGGCACTTATAAACATTTTGATTGTACACATTTGTCTTGTTGTTTCCAGAACATTTTAAGCAAGTAACTTGATTCTCGCAGTTTTTTCCTTTATGATCACATCTACCACAGTTGAAACAAGGTTTAACATTTATGTGATCAAAGACTCCGCAAATTTGATAATCTATGAAAAGTCTATTGTCGTTTTCCCGAATACCTTTGTAAATATCATTTCTTGTCTCCAGTATGATTGTTTGTAGGCTAGTTCTTGGATTCTTATGTGGAAAGTACTGTGCTATTTTTCTCATATCGCTGTTTCTTGCATTCATATCATTTTCTAGTTTATTATCATCGAGGTTACCACAGTCATTTATTCCAACAACACTTACTCATAGATTTAGCATTTCTTCTTTTCTTATATTGCACGAATTATTCATCCTTACAGCTTATAATTATTTCTTTTTTTATTATTATTATTTTGCTTTGTTACTCTTTTTGTTTGTATAGTTTTTTTCTTTATTAAGTAGTGATTAACCTTATTCGTTATATTTTATATACTATCCTTTTTTTTCGATTTCTTGATGATTATTTTGGACATACATTTTGAACCTCTTTATTTATTTGCTACTGTTTTTACTTCCCTTATTAACAGATTTTTGTCCAAGTTTGAAGTTAGATTTACATCTTTATGACTGGGACGAATAACAAACGCTTTATTTAATATTTTTACATTACTTATTATTTTTTGGAATCCGAATGGTACGTCCTGCACTCTCGGCCTCCATTTTGATCTTACACAAGTTTGTGTCCTATCCCTATGTACAGGCAACGCCAGTTGTCTTCATTGAATGATTTTTAAAGGCATATGGTTAATGAATAAATACAAAAAAAATCTGTAAGGTGGCAGATCCAACGCGAGAGAAAATTTATGTAGGTTATCCCGGGTCCATGCACACTTTTTGTTTACCAGATATTTGAAAAAATAATCTTGTATATGAAGGCCAAGTGAACGTTACGTAGCTAGTGGTGTAGACTACACGTCCCAGAGAAGAATCCGCCAAACTCAGTCGTTCGTAAAAGCAACGACAGACTCTCTCTCTCTCTCTCTCTCTCTCTCTCTCTCTCTCTCTCTCTCTCTGCCAACTTCACGTGAGTACACAAAGTCCTGCTCTGCTTTGCTTATTTTTCTCTGCATTCTTACTGCCGCACACTGCCTTCGGGCCTATTCTTTTGTAGTTTGTTGCATGCGCTATTCTGCAACCTTCAACGTGATATAATATTCACTGGAGGCTGCAACTTCCTACTTGCTTTTTTCCTGCTTCAATATCTGTCGCTGACACATAACCTGCAAACACGCACGGCTTCTCTCCTCGTTGCACGGCGTTTCTTTTTCCCTCTAAGTGATCCACGTGGAGCCACCTGTTGGACAGACGGATCACCATCATCAAACACAGTAAGTTATCGACAGAGACATAACATCGTCTAAAATGAGCAGAATTGGTGGGAAGAATGCCGAAACGCCAGTTACGTGTGCTCACTGCAACAAAGCAGCCAGGGGAAAAATGAGGACCTGTGAGTTGTGCAACGAGCATTTCCACACCATTTGCGTCGCTCTACGGTCCATAATGATGCGAGATGCTCCCACACTCGCCTGTGCTGCCTGTGCAGGTGAATACGCCGTCGTCACGCCCAAGATCACGCAGACGAGGGCGAAATCGGCGGCAGCAACAGCAGCAACGGCAAACACATCCGCCAAGGGCACGCCTGTAACAGGTGTGCCCAAGAAGAATAAGTCTGCGCCCTCATCTCTTGCCGGCTCCAGAATCCAGTCGCCTGCAAGAACACAGGCGACGTCCATCGAGAGGTCCCTCAAGGACATCTTCGTGGCACTGGACGACATCAGGAGGGTCCAAAATGAGTCCCTTCAGGCACAAAACACCGTGTCTGAAAGGATCTCACGAATCTTGGCACCCTAGAAAAACGCCTCAAAGCCCTTGATGACTTACCTGCGCTCAAGACTCGGCTAAGCAATGTCGAGTCCTCCATCTCTGAGCTGCAGGCACAATACCAAGAACTGTCGTCAAGGAGCTCCGCAGTGAAGCAGAACAACAGCATTGCTCCGGCCTCGGAGGAGATCAACAACCGCCGCAGCGAGCTGGCTGAGATCAAGAGGAGGCAGGAGCGCTCTGCGGGCAATGTGGTGGTGATCACCGGCCTGGCCTATACCCAGGAGACGTCACTGCAACTCCTGGCTTTCTCCGTCCTGGCTGCACTGGATCCCACGGTCCTGAAGCGGAACGTGGCAGCCGTCAGGATCATGGGGAGACTTGACGCAAAGAACATCAATGCGCAAGGTGACAGCAGACTCCCACCTCTAGCTGTCACTCTCTCTCTTCCAGTGCGCTGGCCCGCTCCATCATAGTGTCCAAAGCCAGGAAACGCAAGCTTCACACTAGTGAATTGGATGATGCACTACTGGAGGAAGCGAGAGCTCTCTGCCCAGACCACCAGGGACTCATCAACATCAATGAGCTGCTTCCTCCAGATATCCACAAGCTGCGAGTCAAGGCCAGGCTGGAGGCAAAGAAGAGAAGGGGATGCCGCTCTTTCGTGAGGAACGGTAGGATCTTCATCCATTCTGGCGAGGACAACGAACGGGCCACCATCATCAATACAGATGATGATCTTGAAGCTTTTTTAGCCCGCACGCCGCTAACAGCCAACACGGACACCACACACTAAAACACATACACATCATCCCACCAAAACCACCATCTAAAACATTAAACTCATCCACATCTACTTCTAAAGCGTCTCTGTCTGCGGGCCTAAGGGTCTGTCATTTCAATGTGTTGATAAATTTAATGATCAAGTGGCGCGGTAGTGCAACGAAGGCGAGTTTGAGAAGCAGACGAAGCCGCGGCGCCGCGACACTATTTACTTCTATATTGGTGTTCGGATTTTATAGTATCCAGAAAAAATGCATATTATTACTATGATTCTACCAAAAATATTGCAAAATAACTGTTTTATTTTCAAAATAAATGGATTTGTAATTCCCGAATGCTCAAATCATCTTTTTATTCTCCAGACAAATGTTAGGACCCTTAAGTTAGCTGCGCATGCAGTGTAGTTGGATTTACTATTCATTATTGCTTTTTGGTCAATTTAACCTGCTGCAGAAATTGAAGCTTATATTAAGTGGCTTATGTTTTATTGAGATTGCCAGTAAAAATATTAGCAAAAAGTTGATTCTATTTATGTAATAATGAGCGATGTGCGATTTTGCGATTCTCCAGACAGAAAAACGTTAGGACCGTGAAGTTTGCTACTTATAAGCTATACGTATAGTGTAGTTGACTCAAAAACCCACAAGGTTCGAGAGTCGGTAAGCCTTAGGAAGATTCCTGTAGTCGGAGTCAGGCGAGTCTTGGGTTAAAGCGTCGCCAGTCAAGCGTTCAGCTGTCGAGGATTCCCTAGCAAGGCTGGGTGGCTGGGGATTCGGTACGAAGAAGGTGAAGTTGGCCCGGCCAATTTACTTCTTGAGAGTGGCTGTAACTCTTCTTGAGAGATAGCGCCCGTAAGAGCTAGTCGGCGCGAGTGCAGGGTAGTGCGTCGTTGGCTCAGTGGTTAGAGCACACGCCTTGAGATCTCGAAGACGTGGGGTCGAATCCTTCTCGTCGCTTTACTTTTGTGCGAATTCGTTCTCGGAAACCCCGTTACAATACATATATATATACCCTATTCATTTTACTTATGCTGTTGTCTATTAGTAACTTATTTGTGTACATACACTTTGGGCATGGCCAATCGGGCATGGCAAGTTACAGTTTCCATTGTAAAATTATATATATTCAAAACTTGACTTTTTTCCATTGATCTCATTACCTTTTTAATTTGTGGTTACAATTATTACATTTGCTACAGCATTAATTAAGTCACAGTTAACTTTGACAAATATAAGAATTGTTGTAATAAATATGTATGAAATGCTACGTGATTGTCATCCATAATAATTTTGCGGTATACATCAAACTCGCCTAACCTTTGACTTTATTAAATGTTAATTCATAACATTTACATACATTTTCCGATAAAAATATTAAGTAGTATTTGTGAAGGATTGCCACCTCATGAACTTCATTCAAAATTGGAGCTATTATTATGTTAATGCGATTAAAAGTTACTTAATTATTTAAGTACAACATGAAAGCCGAAATTAAAACTGGGGAAAAATTGAAAAAAAAGTTTTAATACCTAGAATTACTTTGAATTCCGGAAATTAATCTTCATTGCCAATTATTTTATACAGAAAACAATTTCCTTATGCATATATATATATATATATATATATATATATATATATATATATATATATACAAATTAATTGTAAAGATATTTAATTATTTTACGTATCATTGTTAATATACTATTAAATTTAAGATGTACACTTGATGGTAGTTAATTTTGGTGGAACGTTTTTGAAATGCTCCAATCAGATTGCCGGATCGATACATTATAACCAACCAAAAGCACGATTAACTACCGTCAAGTACAAATGAATATATTTAATATAGCCAACATTCTATAAAAATAGTTATAGCTACTAGTACACAGGGCTAGTTTTAAAATTATAGAATGAAATGGAAATAAATTTTAAATAAAAAAAGTTTTCAAACTCTTTGTAATTATTTGATGACAGTATTAATTATATTGACAAAATATAACTATAAAATAATTAATAAAACTTTAAGTGTTTCACTTTTACAGTAGTGTTTACAATATTCAAGTCCTTCAACAACTTTTCTCTATATATATTATTCAAGTCATGGTGTGTGCATGTCTGTCTTTTAGTGTTTGTAGGTTATGTGCGTGTGTTTTTGTAAGTATAAGTGTATGTGCTCTTCTGCGTTTCATGTGTTCGCGTGTGTGTGTGAGTTTATTTTTTGTATGTGGCGTAGGCAGATCAAGCTTTGCACAAGTGTCCCTCTGACACCGGATCCCCACAGGTACTATCGTTAAACAATACTTCTGTTAGGCCCGTTAACTAGCCTTTTTGGCTTTTTCTTTGAAGTTTGACATTTCCATACATCTCCCATCTACTAAGGTGATTAGGGGTTCAGAATCAAACTCGCCTTCTTCATTCTGCATCGCCCTGCCGTCTTTTTCATTCTGCATCGTCCAGCCGTCTGCTTCCTGCAGCATCGTCCGATCGTCTACTTCGAGCAGTATCGAGTTTGGCCCCCCCCCCCTTTCAAACTCCATGGGGCCAGCGTCGACGACCGGGGCTTTCACCCGATCAGAATCGACGGCGAGACTGGGCACTGTGGCTTGATCCGCTTGGGGTAGTAACGATATTAACTTACTATCCATGTTTAATTTATCTTTGGGGTTCCTTTCCCTATCCTGTTTGGTCCACGGAGCATACTTTATTTATGCTCTACCCTTCGACCGGTTGAGGAGACCTCGAAGCGCATTCCCCTATCCGCCACCCAGGGGACGCGCCACATACGGGGTATCGGCATCCCCGCGCAGTGTGTATGTGTGTGTGTGTACATTTTTTCTGTCTTCTCTTTTTTTTTCTAATTACTTCTCCTTTTCTTCTTCTGACTCTCCCGACCTCCACTTCCTATACCTATTCTCTTCTCACTGATCAATCCCTCTTCTTTTTTGACGATTCTCTCCTTTTTTTCATTCCACTTATATAGTTCTTCTTTAATCTCTGCTACCTATTATTTTCTGTAGAACTCATCTCCCTCCTCATTCTCCTCTCCTTCCCCCCTTTACTTTTCTCTCATTATAAGGGCCCTTTTTTCTTTGAAGGATAGCCATTGTTCTAGCCTAATCTTACCTCATTTTCTAATTTTAGCCCTCTTCTTCCAAATCATTTCTATATCCTGCTTTCTTTTGAAAATTACCTTTATAGTGTGATCTGTCCTAGTGTCCTATAACCCCCATTCAACTCCCTCCATAATATCCTTCAGCCAGTCCTTCATTGAGTCCTCCTCGGTCCAGTTATTTATGTGCACTATCAAACCTCTCTCTCATACTTTGCACCTGCTATTACCTTTTCTTTTTTCCTGCAGCATCCGCCCTTCTCTCTTTCAAAATTTGTCCGTCTCTTCTTTCTGCTACTCTTCTCCCCTTTCTCATCTCCTCCTCCTCCGCCTCTTCTTGATTACCTCAACTTTATTTTTCTTTCCTACCATCCCTTCTCTTATTTCATTCATCTCTTTTTGCATATTTTTTATCTTCCTCTTCATCAATTCTACGTCTTCTCTTAGCTCTTGCATTTTTTTCCAGCGCCTTTTTTCTTTCTCGTTCAAATCTTGCCTTGATCTTCCAGCTTTGTACCTCCTCCTTCAATTCCCTCATCTCTCTTTCCTTTTTTTGTTTTTCCGAACGATCTTCCCCTTATCTATTTATTTTCTCCTTGCTGTGACTATTTTGGTTTAGCTAACCTCTTTACTACTGTGTGCACCACGTGTTTTGCTAATCTGCTCGATTCCATTTCCTTTTTCCCTGTCCATGTTCCACTTTCTACCTGTATCATTTTCTAGCTCGTTCTTAGTGACTTTTGCTTCTATTTTCCCTGTTCGCGAAAACTCCTTGCACTTTTCTTGTTTCTCCGTCCGGTTTCTTTCTTTCACTCCTTATTACTTTTACCTTTCCTTTTTTTCTTCTTCCCTTTTTCACCTTCGATTGCTTTGTCTGTTTTTTTTTTGTTTGCTCCTTCTCTCTTTTCCTATTTTCTTCTTTAAATTTCTTCTCTTTTCTCTTTCTCCTCCCTCATCCATACGACTCTGTATAACTTCGCCAGGTTCTTCCTTTCCACGTTTAGAATGTTTTTCCAGTTATTTTCTTTATTACCTGTTCTTTTGCACCTCACGAATATGTGTTCGAGCGTCTCTTCTTCTCTGCATAACCTGCATATTTTCTCTTTCTCTTTTGTCCAAAACCTGTATCCTCTTGCTTCGTTGCTTAATCTAAATCTTACTGTCCTAGCCAGCCCTTTTTTCATTGTGTTCCTTTTTTCTCAAGTATTTCGGAATCTCACCCTGTGGTTTTTTTAATTTTCTTACATCTTTCGCATGCCTTGATTCTTTTATTTCGCTTTCCCATTTCTGCCACTGTATGTCCTTCTCTACTCTTTTCATCTTATCCCACACCTGCTCTCCTTCTTTAGCCTTTTGTGATATTTTGAGTAGTTTTGTACTTCCTTCCTCCTCACCTTTCTTCTTCCTCTTTTTTTTCTAGAGTTCTCCAGCATTTCCTCCACAAGGTACAATGCTTTGCCTTGCTCTGTTTTACCTCGTATTTCATGGCTCTTTTTTTCGTCCTTGTTTCGAGTTTGCACCTCTGTGTCTTCAAATGTAGTACATGCTCCGGAGTGGCTCTGTCTAGTTTCATTACACATTTCATATAATTTCTCTGTATCTTCTCCAGTTCTTCCTTACCTTTCCATCCCCACACCTCTGCACCATATTCTATTACACTTTTCACCATCATATCAAATAACCTAATCCTTAGTTCTACCTGAAGAGTTTTCCTCCTAGCCACAACATCAAGCTCATTACTGTGCTTGCCTTTTCCTTTACTTTTTTAATTTGTGCCTATTCTTTTCCGTTTTCTTTCAACATGTACCCTAGGTATTCGAAATTTTTGAAGTGAATACTTTTATAGGCTCGCCGAGTACACATTTTACTGGGAAGTGAATCGGCGAGCGGCGACCTTCACGGTGGCGCGACAGACCGATCGTCACGAAAGCAGTGGCAGCTCTCTTCCCCCACCATACACACTTCGCCATACATATTAGCGTGCTCGCACAGCTCAGCTCTCCCCTTACATATCAGCCGCACATATTTACACACGCTGCAAGCGGCTATCGGGTTTTCTCTGTCTTTCCTGCTGGATTTCGGGCCCCTCGACGCGCTGATATAGCGGTGCCTTTTATTGGCGCTTCAGTTTTTTCGCGTCAACTAGACGACGTGACTTTTTTAATATGCACGAAACGTTTGCAAGTAAACATTATTGACTTGAGGTAAACATTAATAATGTTACTCTGTGACACGCTGTGGCATAAAACTTGATTTACCGCATGCGTGTGCAAAAATGTACTCGCTACATCTCGGTTTACGCACGTTGTGTCATAAAATATTGCACGATACTATTATTTCAGTTATATTTTGTCTATTCTAAATTTACTAGTTTATTAATGATTACTTTACCTAAGATTTTATATATCTCTGTCAAAGTTGCGATTAAATTGAAAAAATAAGAAAATGGAGGCGATTTTCGCATCAAAATCACTAAATCAAAAAATTATAATAATCTATTAAAAAAGTCACAATTAAATTTATCCTTGTACTACTACTTTGCACTCAACAAAGACGCGTTTGAATTTGCGTCGAAGACTAATTCATTTAAGTTTTGTCGCGAAGACTAGTGTATTTTTCACTTCGTATACATTTGATTCTCTGGCAACAAAACTATTCAAAATTTCCAAAATTCCACACCATCTATTTAATTTACTACCTCTATCTCCTTATCTTTCCAGTAAAATCTATCCTACTTTTTTCTTCTTCTCCCGTTTTTGAACACCATTAACTTCGATTTTTCAGTATTTAATTCTAAACCTTTTCCGTCTAGTATTTTTGTTTAATTTACTTAGAATCTGCTTTAATCCAGTTGCATTGTTCCCTAGTATCACTACGTCGTCCGCTATGGCCTCTGGCCACCTGTGGCCACACCTGTGGCCAGAACACCTGTGGCCTCTGCCTAACCTCTTTGTGCAGCTCAAATCCACCTATCTTATCTTCCCCTATCTTGATTTCACTTCTTGTTCCTTTATACAACTCTTTAAACCTAGTTCTTATTCTGACTCCTAACCCCAGCTTATTCATCATCTCCCACACCTCTCTTCTATTCACCTTGTCGAAAGCCGCTCTTATGTCTGCAAAAAACGCGTAGACTTTACCTACCTTCTTTTTTAACTTCGTTTTTATTGCTTTGCTCAATATGTTAATCGCGTCCACTGTGCCTTTCCCTTTTCTGAAACCCATTTGGGTATCGTCTAGCATCTCTTTACCCTCTAGCCCCCCTTCCATCTTTTTCCTTATTATTTTCGCGTATAATTTGTAACCTGTGTCAATAAGAGTTATCCCTCTGTAATTCTTTGAGTCCTCCCTCTTCCCCCCTCTGTAATAGCGAAGTTATTAGTCCCGTTTTCTATTCCTCTGGTACGTTTCTCTTTTTCCATATATTATCCAGGATCTTAGTTATTTTTCCTATTACCTGTTTCTCCCCGTGTATCCATACCTTATTCTGAAGCCCATCTGCACCTGGTATTTTTTTCTTCTTAATTTTCCTAATTGCTTTCCTCACCTCGTTTTCCGTAATGTACTCTTGTTCTCCCGTATTTTCTCCTTCCTCCTCTGTCCCTTGTATGATTGTTTTCACCTCTCTCTCTTCCTCCTGTCCCAGTTGTTCTTCGAAATGTTTGATCTATTCATCATTTTTTATCGCGCTGCTACGTCTTGTTCTCTTCTGTCTTCTTCTTTATTTTACCACTTCCTAGAATTTTCTCCCAGTTTCGTCTTCTCCCGCTTATCTTTTCCTTTTCCATTTCCGCCTCTTTTTTTCCACTATTATTCCCCATTCTCTTTTTGCTTTGACATTTTCTTTCCTTCCTGCTCCTTTCATTATAGCCCTAGCTATCTTTCTTATCTCTGCTTTCTTGATTCTGCATTTCTCGTCCCACCACATGTTTTTCTTTACTTTCCTGCTATTTCCCTTTTTCTTTCTAATTGCCTTTTCTAGTTTTCTTCTCAGTTTTGTCCATTCCGTTGTCTCTTATCCCTTTTTTCAGTTCTTTTCGGAATTGTTATATTGTCTTTTCTGTCCATATTGCCTTTTCTGTATTTTTTTCCTCCTCTTTCTCGTTATCCCAGTTCGTTTTGCCCGTCTCCATCTCCACTGCGTTGTGATCCGATTCTGACTTGTAAATAATATTTATTTTACTCATTACTCTTTTTTCTTCCTCATTGGCTATTACGTAGTCCATCACTGAGCAGCCTACCCCTTCTATGTACGTGTATTCTCTTGCTTTGTCTCCTTCTGTATATCCGTTCATTAGGCCCATTGCTTAGGCCCATCTCTCTTATCTTTTCTAGTAATTCTTTCCTTTCTCTATTTTTCTTTTTGTCTTTTAATTTCCTTGTCTGTTTGTTACCTTCTTCGTCTATTCCACCTCCTTCGCATCCCGTTCTAGCATTCATGTCTCCGCACCATATCATCTTCTCACCTCTGGCATTCTCCGCCATCTCTTCCATTTTCTTAAAGTTTTCTTGTTTTTTCTCTGTCATGCATACCGTTCCTATCCACTATGTATCTCCCCCTTTCTTTATTCTTGCTCTTATGAATTTATTTGTCTTTTTTTCTATCCACTCTATTTTCTCTGTTTTCTCTCCTAATTTTACAGCCATCGCCATTCCCCTTTTCACTCTCCCTCTTTCTCCCCCTTTTTCGCGTTTCTTGTTCTGACTTCAAAACCTCTTCGTTTCTTTTTCCTGAATTTTCCCTCTTTATCATCTAGCCACGTTTCCTGTAGACAAATTACATCAAACCCTTTTAAGCAATCCCATGTTTACTCATCTGCTCCCTTTATTCCTGCAATATTCCAACTAATTATCCTTAAGCCCTTCTGATCTCCTTTTCTCTCCCTCTCCCGTCCTTTTTTTCTCCGAAAATGCTCTTGTTCTCTTTCTTTCCATGTGTATTCTACCTCTTTAATCCATAACTTCTTGTAACCCATCTTAACTTCTTTATCCTCTTTTCTTTTCCTTGCCGCGTATTCTTTTAGTTTCTCCAAGTTTCGTCTCTCCTTGCATGTTAGGTCATAGTCTATAAATATGTCTGATCCTTGCAACCTTGCTTTTTTCTAATAATTGACCCTTTTATTTTCCAGCTTCTGCATTCTGCTCCTATCCTGCAAATTCTCCCATTCTGTATCCACGTCCTCCTTAAAGTTATCTCTATCTCCTAATTTTCTTTTTATCCAATTTTCAACCGTCTTCTTATCCCACTGCTCTTTCTTCCAACCCGATGTCATAATGTTACTTCCTATCTCTTTTTCCCTCCTCAATTCTCTATTCCAGTGCTTCCATCTGATTTCTGCCCTTTCTCGTCTATGCCCCCCGTTCCGTTTCCCTCGGGCTCCCCTTCTTGTGTTTCCCTACTTTTACATTTCTCTACATTTTTTTCGATTTTCTCTATCTACTCTAGAATCCCTTTGATTTCCTCCTTACTCTCTTTCCTTTCCTACTTTTTCATCCCAATCCCTTATTCGCTTCCCTGTTTTCTTCTTCACTCTTCCACGCCTCCCTCCATTTTTTCCACTTCTCTCTCTCTCTCTCTCTCTCTCTCTCTCTCTCCCTCTCTCTCTCTCTCTCTCTCTCTCTCTCCTCTCTCTCTCTCTCTCTCTCTCTCTCTCTCTCTCTCTCTCTCTCTCTCTCTCTCTCTCTCTCTCTCTCTCTCTCTCTCTCTCTCTCTCTCTCTCTCTCTCTCTTTCTCTCTCTCTCTCTCTCTCTCTCTCTCTCTCTCTCTCTCTCTCTCTCTCTCTGCACAGAATAAGCTAAAACTAAATGTTGCTAAAACTAAAGCAATTGTCCTGGGCTCTCCCTACTACATAAACGCATTACCCTCAACAGCTAACACTTTCATTAACATAGGGGGTGCCCAGGTCAGCTTTGAATCTTCCGTGCGTAATCTGGGATTGGTGCTCGACTCTAAGCTTACGTGAAGGGAGTATATTACACAAGTGTGTAAGCGTGCTCACACGCTAATGTACAGGCTTTACTTTTTCAGGAAAAGCACCAATCTCAGGTTGCGCAAGCACTTAGTGCAGGCCCTCCTGTTTCCTCTTATAGACTATTGTTCTCTCGTATACTGTGACCTGATGCAGGAACTCGACCTAAAACTTCAGAGGCTCGTGAATACAGGAATTCGGTACATCTATGGTGTAAGAAGAGATGAGCACATCTCCCCATACAGGCGGGAGTTGCAGTGGCTAACCACTGCCGGACGCAGGAAGTATTTCACTGCTTGTTTCCTAAGAAAAATGTTTAACACAGCCGTACCATCATACGTACTGGCATACTTTGACTTCCGCGTGACACTTCGGCCTGTTAGGGGGGAGGTGATACCTCTGGATATTCTGACATTCGCGAAGGAGACGCTGAGGAACTCGTTTCATATCAGCGCCTCATACCTATGGAACAACCTACCATCTCACATTCGTAACACTACATCTGTCTCAGGTTTCAAGAGACTAGCTAAAGAGCACTTTCTTGAGCTTAAAAATACAAACACTTGAATCGCTTGTACACATTCTTGCAACCGCACACACTAACACACTCTCACTTAACCCATCTTCACATTATCATACTATCACAATACACATGTTTGCTGTGCTACTACTCCAGCTGTATACAATTTATCGTACAACATATTGTACGCCAAATAAATCTAATAAATCTAAAAAAAAATCTAAATCTCTCTCGAATAAATCATCTTTTTTATCATAAAAATTGAACATAACGGTCAATCTGAAAAATCTTGCGAGAAAAACTAGATAATTTTATGCACTTTTAGATACACTATTGTTGAATATATTGTATAGTCAGATTTTCAAAAAGAAGCAAAAATATTTTCACAAAAATCGAAAAATGGCTATAATATATGGCGATAAAATAATCAGAATCATAAAGAACAGTATACGCAAACACACACACACATCCGCACGGACATTTTCTAAAAACGCATGATTTGAACTTTTAACACCTCCAAATGCGTTTCTACAAAATTTTAGCAAAACTGAAAATTTTACTATTACAAAGCTTCCTCTAGGAGGAAGCAAAATGAATACAACAGACAATAACTATTGATAAGTGAAGGCAACAGTTTTTTCATAGTTTAAAGCAGTTTTTTTTTCATTTCATAATTGTTGTCTTCTACATTCACTAGTTTTTTCCAATTAAAACAGCGTCAAAATCCACTGCGTGCGTTAAAGCAAATCCCCCCCCCCCCCCCCTATATCGAAAAATAACGTTCTATACACATGCGAAAAGTTGATTCTATACGCTTCCCTCGGCAGACAAACCTCTTACTCGTGTAGAATCAACTTTTTCGCACTAGTAATAGATAACATTTAGTTGGTAATAATCAAAAGACACTTTGTTGATTGTGGAATCACTATGATTTTCTCACCTGAAATTTTCATGTATAATATTTTAAAATATTTTAAAAGCAAAATATTGCTTAAAATGCTTTAATGCTAGTATTTTTGAAGAAGGTTTTACTATTTAAAAGATAATTTTCAATTATAACAAACTTAATACGAGTATTTCAGAAGTAAATCTAATATAGTAATATACCTAATATTAGAGATCTCATTTGAGATTTATCAATAAGGGTGACTATAGATAATTAATGAAAATATTAAAATATTAAAAATTTACATCAGCTTGGGGTGTGCAGTCACACGGCTTGCGGGAATATATATTACTATACATTTTTAAAACATATATTTAGATATTATAATAAAAATATACAATATAATACAGTCACGTCCTGCAAATGTTTACATATTTTAAATATTTTAATATTTTAGTATTTAAAATGCGTACGTGACTATCCTCTAATAAGATAGTCGAAGATGTAAGCCTGAAGAGATAAAACGAAGGATAAAAAGCCCTATCGTAAAACTCCGACCGGCGGGTGAAAAAATGCAGCAGCGGGCGCAAAAATACTTAATAGAATATATCAATTTGCAGAGTTATAACAGTTGGTCGGTGTGAAGATTTTGTTATCGGTTCTTCGGTTGTTATAGCGATGCATTGTAAATTCAACCAATTTTAAATGTAAATAAGTAAGTTTGACTAATTATAAAGCTTTAAACAGATAAAATGTATAGGTTTAAATAGTAAATTTATTTATTCATAATATTTCCTTAAGCTAATGCGCATAAGGGCTCTATTAATGAGATTAAAATACAATTGCTAGGTATAAATTTGTAGAGAATTTCACAAGCATCAATATTAGGATATTGATTATTTTATGCAATGTTCTATGTAACTTTTATAAACAATAAATTAAATGCTTGGGAAATTTTATGCAAATGTGGTGTGCGTGTCAAAAGCAATACTTCTTGAACCACAGTCATAAAGGAGAGAGCAAAGGCGGACCGAAGTTGCGTAGAAGGAGAGATGCAAAAATTTGGCGTAAGTGAGGGAAAGCTCACATATAATGGCTTCTCTCACTGGCTAATTTTTGGCATCTAGACGAAACAAAATCTCGGATGATTTTAGGCCCTACGTGCTGCTCAGTACGCACTTCAATTTTTGTACACGCAAGTTCGTTCTACCAATACACAATTGACGCGCTGAATCCAAAACCGAGGTTGGTTTTGCCTAAATACACCAAAAATTTTTTTTAAATTGTAAAAAAACGCGATACATCGTGAAGATTTAGACCTGAAAATATAAGTTATGATCAAAACATTTTTTTATGAGTGTACTATACATAGTTTTATGTATTTCGACGCGCTGAAACTGAACTTGGGGTTGATTTTGCCCGTAGACCCTTCTGAGTATGAAAAATTGGTGAAAAACTGTGAAAACACGGGAAAAATTACAAAAATTGTGAAAATTCGCATTAAGGAGCATGGATTAGAGTAAAATATTCTTTTTATGAGTGTATTACACATAATTTTTGTGCATTTTGACTCGCTGGATCTGAATTCGAGGATATTTTACCCGTACACCCTATAAACTTTTAAAAAATCATGAAAAATCGTGAAAATCACTAAAAAATCGTAAAAAATCGTATTTAAGTGCGTAGGTTAGGAACAAAAAATTTTTTATAAGTGTATTATACATGGTTTTAGTGTATTCGGACGAATTCAAATCCAGGGTTTATTTCACCTCTACGTCCTATGATATTAGAAAAAATGTTGGAAACCCGTCAAATTTGAGAAAAACTATGGAAAATCGTGAAAATTCGCATTAAAGAGCATAACTTAGTTGCAACATATTTTTTTGTAGGTATCCTATGTATGATTTATGTGAATTTTAAGCGTATAAAATAAGATCTGGCGAGTATTTGACTTTTATATCCACACAACTATGAAAAAATGTCAAAATCTTGTAAAACTGTAGAAATTGACATTTCTTCACTATACCCATATTAAATTCTTGAAAAACTAAACTTTTCACACTTGCTTCTATGAAATACTTGTAGAATGGCTATATATGTTTAATATACTATATTCTAAGCCATCATTGAGCATATGTATATATATATATATACGTATGTTTGATATTTTATCCTTCCACATAACCTTAAACCTTAAGAAAATATAAATTGTTTTCACTCTAACTATATTAAACACTAGCACTGTAACTGTATATTATCCTACTCATCACCATGTATATATATACGCATACTTTTACTAATTTTTATACCAAGTGACCTTATATTACATGTCATACTTTCTTGAACAAACTTTTTTAACCCAAACTCACTATATACATTGAATATACTATATTTTACACTACGCCTAGCTTAAATTTTTTAAAAAAGCTTATATTACATGTCATACTTGATTAAATCAACTTTTTTCACAAAACTCTGCACCACGCCTACATTAAATTTTTAGAGTTTTTCTCCTACTTTCTTTTACATCTCTTCTGACTAAACCTTCTCTTTCTTCTGTCTTCGTAAATCTTGTAATCCTGTTACTTTCTTATCACTCCTTTTTTTTAAAAAACACACGCATCATCACTATATTATTGCACAGCCCGTATCTTGTAAGCCTGTGAACGGTAGAGGCTTGTCTTTGTCAACCACTACTTTGTCATGGCGTACACAAAATTTGTGCTGCCCTACTATGGCTGACAACAGCAAGTCACTAATATTGCTTTTATCACCATGTATGCATATATGTATATACATTTAATATTTGCAGGTTACTTAAAATCTTGAATTGGTGAATTTTTTTTTAATACTCTTGCGTCCACTAAACACTTACAAATGTGTAGATGTGTATAACATACATATACAACTACCGCATATAAACACAAAGTCTTAAACTACATCTTTAATCTGGCTTGCTCTGAACGTAACACTATGCCTCATAATTATAAAAATACATATAAATCATGAAAATGTAAATTATTAACTCAATGATATATGGTTACTGCATCACAGAATCTACTTCTTAAACAAATATTGAACAAGATACTTTTACTAAATTGTAATTTATGCATTGTATACATTAAATAAATTGTAACTAGATTATACATAGCAATTATAACAATCATAAATAACAATCATTACTGCATTGAAAAATTAATAATAATAATAATAAAAATTAAAATAAGAACAATATTTTAATCATAATTTTAACCGTAAACAAATTTTCATGCAATTTTTGACTATAATAAAATATCAATGACATAATACTTTGAAATAAAATGCAACAAAATCATTTATATACAAGATAAATAATAATTTTATTAAATTAATAATATACTTTACTAGTCAAGTGGCTGATAGAAAAATTCATCTGCTACAAACATCATAAATACTGAAGAACCTGTAACAATAAAATAAATTCCACAAAGCAAATGCTTAATAGAAAAAGTTTTGAACAATAATTCTTCTTTTTAATTTATAATAAATCACTTATCTAATTATTCTATTGAAGTACTTTATTGAAGGCAGGATACACATACATGGAGCACTTGTGAAATTCAACTAATTATATACATCCACGCTCATATATTACTAATAATTAGAGGAAAATAATAACTAATAAACAATATTATTATGCACCAACAATATATGCAATACAATTTACAATTCAAAATTGAAAAGTCAAACCAAACTAAAATCTAAAATACTAACTAAATATGGAGTGTGAACTAGGGGTGTGCGAGTACCCGAAAAACTCGAGTAGGGTCGACTCGAGTTTTTTTTTTCGAGTCCCAGTCAAGTACTCGAAAAAATTGAGTACCCGAACTTAGTTACAATTACGGGTGCGTCGGGAGGAGATAACCGACGTACCTCAGCTCATACAACGCATAGAAGAATACAAAGATATTGTCGCTAAACTCCACGAGCAAGAACGAAAAACCGCCATCAATAGCGCCTCCACGAGTAAAAACACCACGAGTAAAAGCACCACCGATTATTACAACCGAGCCGAATGCTGTTGGCGGTGCAAACAACGCGGCCATTCCCGCGCCGACCGCAAGAATATAGCTCGGAAGTTCTGCTCCGTATGTGGAAAGGACGGCGTTCTCACAAGAGATGCCACGGGTTCCCGGATCGTTCGGGAAACGCACCAAGGGGCGGCTCAGCAATAGAAGGAGACCGCTCCAAGACTGCCGATACCTCGTAAACGTACAAATCAACCATGAAACGGTGCGGGCATTAGTCGACCCAGGAGCCGTGAGTTCGTTCGTGACACCAGAAACCGCCATGATAGGACGAAACAATGGTTGGCAGCATGGGAAGCAAGAGACAATCGCCACGCTGGCCGACGGCTCAACCACCGAACTGACAGACTACGTGGAAGGTAAAGCGACGACCCTCGGCGCCACCTTCAAGAGCAAGTTTATTGTCATGGAAGGGCTACGTCATGAAATGCTATTGGGGATGGATGCGTTACGCAAACTGAACATCCGTGTAATCATAGCCGGAAAGGAATTACAACCCAACCGGTCCAATACCTCGGTACTCTCTATCAGCAGCGTAGGCATTCAGGAAATCTCGCAAGATCAACAGGCACGAGTGGACGAACTCATCCAATATGAGAAAGAACTCTTCGGAAGTATCCAGGGCCCCACACCGCTCATCGAATACACCATAAAGGTAACCGAATCAAATCCAATCAAACAACGCTACTGGCCACGCAACCCCGCCATGCAACAGATAAGCGACGAGGCGGTCGAGGAGATGTTACAAGAAGACGTGATTGACCCATCCGACAGCGCTTGGAGCTCCAATATATTTCTTGCCAAGAAAAAGGATGGAAAGAGGCGCTTTTGCATCAACTTCCAGGGCATCAACAAAATCAAAGATGATTCACTGTCCCCGGAAGAGGTCTAATGCAATTCAAGGTGCTTCCATTCGGTTTACACTCGGCACCAGCAGCATTCATGCGGCTAATGAACGCAGTTATCAAACCAGATTTAGAACCAAATGTGTTCTGTTACCTCGACGACATAGTCATTGTTACAGAGGACTTTGAACAGCACTTACAGCTGATTAGCGAAACTCTCCACCGATTACGAGATGCCAAGCTGAAGCCGATATGGGAGAAAAGTCACTTTTGCAGAAAACAGCTGAAGTACCTAAGTCATGTCGTCGATGAGGAAGGACTACACACAGACCCAGAGAAGGTGAGGGCAATCACCGATCTTCAACCACCAACGAACCTCAAAGAATTACGCCGGTTTTCAGGATTAATATCATGGTACAGAAGGTTCATTCCGCTGGTAGCAAAGAAAACGGCCCCCCTCAACAAGCTAATAAAGAAGAAAGTAAAATGGGAGTGGGGTCCGGACCAACAAGAAGCGTTCGAAAAGCTCAAGGAAGACCTAGTGCAAGCCCCGGTCCTAGCATGCCCAGATTTCGCCAAGACATTTGTATTACAAACCGATGCCAGCAACGAAGGATTGGGGGCAGTCCTAACTCAGGAAGAGGAAGGAAAAGAACGGGTGATTGCCTATGCCAGCCGATCGTTAAACCAGGCTGAACGGAACTATTCAGCAACAGAAAAGGAGTGCCTCGCAATAAAATGGGGAATTTGGAAGTTCCGAGAATATCTCGAGGGCTGTCATTTTGTCGTCCTGACAGATCACCAGTCTCTTAAGTGGCTTGAAAAGATTGACAACCCGTCCGGTAGGTTAGCCCGATGGGCGATGGAATTAGCACAGTGGGATTATGAGGTCAAATACCGGAGAGGCAGGGATAACACTGTCGCAGATGCTCTATCCAGACAACCAGTAGCTGTATGCAACATCGATATTAAAACGAACTGCACATGGTACACAAAGAAATTGACGGCCTTCCGACAGGATCCAAAAAGTTATCCAGAATACTGCATCAAAAATGGAGCACTGCACCGCCATATCCTACATACGTTGGATTTTAACGACACTGACGCGACCGAAGACTGGAAAATCTGCATACCCACCGAAAAGAGAATCGAAGTGTTAAAAGAATGCCATGACGATCTAACCGCAGGGCATCTGGGAGTGGCCAAAACACTACAGCGGCTGGCCCGGAGATACTACTGTCCAGGTATGCTACAAGAAGGAGCTAAGTATGTACGTAGCTGCATAAATTGCGAAGCTTACAAAGCTCAGCAGCAGACAAAAGCGGGCACCATGCACGCAACCAACATCGAGCAGCCTTGGGAGATGGTCTCGATCGATCTTGTCAGATCTCAGCCACGATCCAACAAGGGAAACATATGGCTACTGGTAATGCAGGACAGATTTACCAAGTGGGTGGAGCTAGTAGCACTTAAGAAAGCAGACAGCAAGGCCATAATCCGTCACGTGAAGGAAAAAATTTTCCTGCGACATGGTTGCCCCAACACGCTAGTCAGCGACAATGGTCGGCAATTTGTCAGCAGGGAATTTGAACAGTTTCTGAAAAAAAATGGCGTAAATCACTGGAAAACCCTACCGTACAGTCCGCAATGCAACCCGGTAGAACGGACCAACAGGGTGGTTAAAGCAATGATCGCCCAATATGTAGGTAAACACCAGAAGAAATGGGATGAAAATTTACACGAACTAGAATTTGCCTACAATACCGCAAGCAGTACAGCCACCGGCTACACTCCGGCATACTTAAACACGGGAAGAGAGTTTGGAACGCCAGGCAGTTTTCACCAGAAAGTGGGATCGCAGCATACTACACCGTTATCCAGTAGAATTCAGCACATAAAGGATGCCATTGAATTAACAAAGGCGCAAATGGCCCGTCAATTCGAAAAGCAACAGAAGCATTATAACCTTCGGCGACGGGAATGGAAGCCGAATATCGGTGACAAGGTAGTCAGAAAGTTGGTAACTTTGTTGAGCAAGGCCGACGCACGAAATGCCAAGCTAGCCCCAAAATACTCAAAGCCACTTACGGTCAAGAGACAGGTGCCGCCGGTTATATTTGATCTACAGGACAACAGAGGGCGCTACGTGCGGCATATACACGTGAAAGACCTCAAGCCCTTCACCGACGCGGAGCAGGAGCTATAAAAGCGCCAACAACGAGAAACCTCGATCAGTCGTCAGCCCAACGCCGAGAAGGATGGACAACCAGCTAGTAAGAAGCGCCCTCGTGAGAACAACACCGATGTCAGTGGAGATGTCGGTATACGGTCAAGAGTTTATCGCCGTCATCGACACCGGAGCCCGGATTTCCACCCTAAGCTCAGAAGCCGCGGAGTATTGTTTAGAGCATGGGGCAGAAGCATTAACAGCAGAATCAACAGTCGAGCTCCGTTTCGCCAGCCATTCCAGCAGCAGCATCCGAAAGACTCTACTAGTACAAACACAGATAAAGGGATTCTTGCTGACGAGTCCTTGGGCAGAAGTAGAGGAACAACAACCACATTGGATTATAGGCATGAATATCCTAGGACCCGTACATGCACGAATCTTTATGAGCCCGGTCAACCGAGGAAGAAAGAACCAGATGCGAAATTTCGAGAATGTCTCACAAATGCACACATGTACACGTAGCTAGATTATAAATAGAGACGAAAAAGGGCGCAGCGGCAGTAGAATGGATAGCTACGACATCGAAACGCTAGACGAGATTCTGGTACTCCTGGAGGCCGATCTCCCGGCAAATAGATTGGAGTATAGTGCGGGCGAGCCCGTATCAGCGCCGAACTATACTCCATCTCCGATCCCGCCGCGTCTGCAATCAACACCGTCACCGGAGCCAGTGCAGGTGTCAGCGGGGGACAATCCGCGGCCAACAAGAGCAAAGCCACGGATAATCAGCAACATCGTACTGCCTCCCCTGCTGCACCTGAAACCAGCACCTGCAGTGAAGAGGCCGATACCAAAGGGTTCGACGCGACGCACGACAACACGGAAGAGCCGTCGGGGCCCACGACAAGGCACAGTTATAGCGACGGTGGACTTAACATCACCACCACCGTCGACGAAACGCCATCCGCCGCCGCCTACAACACCACCAGTCATCACGCCCCCACAACCACCACCACCACCACGTGACTCGACGGCCGGCCTCGCGCGTCGCACAGTGAGACTGCCGGATGGGCATAACGTCTTTGTGCCAATCGGCGTAAAAAAATACGTCGTGCGATACAATGGCGTCAAGCGCCTGCTTCGCCTGGTACCGTCAACCGGAGAAGTGAGACATGTGGGCGAGGCCAGAACCATTGACGTGAGTCTAATTTATAGTTTTAATCGCGAAGTTTTGTTTGCCGACATTGTTTTTGTTTAGCGCGCGAAATTTTTGTTACGCGTAATTTCGCGCTCCGTAAGAAAGGGGAGATGTGACGAGACACGAGTCTCGCACATATAAATACACATGAAGACAGCCGTAATAAACATAACATGCGCAACGAGCGAATACACACGACGCGAAATGAGCGCGCGCGCGCAACAACCGCAAGGCGAGTCCGCACGAGCGCGGAGCGCGACAGCCGACGAACAGCTTAGCAACGACGCGCCAGGTGGCGCGAGCGGCGTACGCGCTCATACGTATCCGCACCGCGCGCCTTTATAAGGTGGACAGCGCAACACGGTAGAGAGTTCTACTCGAGCTCCACTCCAGGTAGCATCGTGCGCACACGTTACTCCAGGGAACAGCCAGGAATAGATCTGCGCCGACGAAGTCGTCTCGTGAGCACGCGTGACGATTTGGTAGACGAACCGAAACCCGTATCTCCGAACCCCGAAACTCCGAATTGCCGTCGTGAGCACACGAGGCAATCCGGAACACCCGAGCGACATCGAGCCTCGTCTACGTGAGCACACGTGACGATACCCGGTGCCACCGTAAAAATCCTAACCAACAAAGCCAGCCTTACGCCGACATCTCACGACTCGCTTTATCTCTGTGCGCATACAGGATAAAGAGAGGAACGAGACGAGCGATGAAGATTTGTGGAGCCGTGCGCACACGACTTCATAAATTCGAGGGATAACCTCAAAATCCCGTTACACTATCCTGGCCGCTACTGTGCGCACACAGGGCGGTCGAGATTATTGTTACGCAAGTCACCCGGATCGGTGTAGCCATGCGCACACGACTCCACCGTACCGAATGAAATCCTAACCTTCAAACCCATCACCATTCCGCCATACCGTCACCGTACCGAAACACCGTAGCCGTAACCACCGACTCATTCTTATAGCGAAGTCGCGTAGATATTTTCGTAAATTGTTAACAGCGCTATTTTAAACAATTCCATTTGTAAAGGCGATATATTCTTAACCAAGCGCATAATTGATTTCTGTTTCAGACGGGATTTAACAACCGATTCCCAATTACTATTATCTACTTAAGGAAATATATTTTGTTAACATTAAAAACATAAGAACAGACTCTTTTATTGCCCCTTTCCCCAATCCAGATCCTGGAACCGACTGACTGTCCAACATCCTGGGGAA
Organism: Nasonia vitripennis; assembly: GCF_009193385.2. Classification (NCBI taxonomy): domain Eukaryota; kingdom Metazoa; phylum Arthropoda; class Insecta; order Hymenoptera; family Pteromalidae; genus Nasonia; species Nasonia vitripennis. Next base: position 201,892 of record NW_022279630.1, on the reverse strand, counting down.
AGTTGAACCGTTACAATATTATAAATGTAGAAAAAAAAACCGCTGCCAATTTATTGGCACGTAGCTTCCCCCAACTAAATTTTAGTCTACTAAATAAAATATTGTTTTAATATACAGTATATCTGCCTGCTAATGTATGAGGCGGTTTTTGATACATAATTTAATATATAAGTTTTGGATAGTTCATTGTCCAAAAGTTTGCAGACCCCTCTGTTTTATCATTAGAGATTACAAACACTGCCGTCAATTTTTTTTTTCACAGAAATTCACGCATGTTTACATGTGTTTCTAACCAACCTAACCATCAAAACAACAGGCTATTCATTAGATAGGTTGCTCTCGCGATTTTCGAGAAAACGATTTTTACATTTTAGCTTTTTACTTGAAAACCGCTCGACGAAATCGTTTAAAATTTTAGCAGCAGATAGCTTTTTTTATGGTGAATGGCCAAATAAAATTTTGAAGCGTTTGACTGTATTGTTTTAGAGATATGAGGAATCAAAGAATTTTCAAAAAAAAAAATTGAAACCTTGATATCTTACGAACTATAGAGGTTTGAAAGCTGTACAATGAACTTAGCCGAAATACATAAAATGTCTACTTTTTCCTAAAAACTTGTTACGTCCGTAATCAAGGCACAAAAAAAAACAATTTTTTCAGTTTCCGATTTATTACTGAAAAAATAAGTAGTCAAATCACTTGAAATTTTTAATGGCATATATTTTGACACGTGACGCATTGACATAATTTTTTTTGCAAGGTTATGATGTTTAGTTTCAAAGATATAAATTTTTAAGAAAAAATCACCTTTTTAATTTTATCTGCCGAACAAAGCGGCCGATCCCAAGGAGCAAACAAGGAAAAGTAGATAATTTTATTCTCTTTCAAATTCATTATAGCTGAATTGTTTGTAGCAATGGGATGAATGAAAAAACGCAAAATAGTGTTTTTCAAAAATCAAAAAATTGCCATAAAAACATAGTTGAGAAACTGTTTTCCCCGTATTCAGAATCCAAAAATATATATGCATATCAAATTTTATTGATAAAGACGGAGTAGTTCCAGAAATATTACGATATACATACACACACACATCCACACACATCCCCTAATCACCTTGGTGGATAGGGAATGTATGGAAATGTCAAACTTCAAAGGAGAAGCCAAAAAAAGGCAAGTTAACCGGCCCCACGGAAGTATTGTTTAACGATAGTACCTGTGCGGATCCGATGTCGGAGGGCCACTTGTGCAGAGCTTGCTTTGCCTACGCCACATAAAAAAAACACACACACATCCGTAGGGACATTTTCTAAAAACACTTGATTTAAACTTCTAACACACCAAAAAGTATTTTCTAGAAGTTTTGACGAAACTTAAAATTTTACTATTACAAAGCTTCCTCTAAGAGGAAGCAAAAATTTTTAATTAATATTATATTATTGTTATATTTTGTTAATATTATTAATACTTTCATCAAATAATTACATAGAGATCAAGAACATTTTTTATAGCACAATGTGGCTAAAATCCACTGTTAAGTCACGCCTATTTGTGACTAAAGTAGTCCTTTTTTGCACTGTGTTTATCACACTCGCTACGCTCGTGCGCTAACCTCACGGTGCAAATAAGGACTACTTTAGTCACGAATAGGCTAGACTTGCGGATTTTAGCAGTCTGTGCTATAAAATTTTATACGATACACTTGACATAAATGGTTCAGTTTTACACGGCGCTTAGCGCCTTCGCTACGCTCGGGTGCTAACTGCGCTGTGTGAAAAAGAACCATTTAAGTCACACGTATCGTAATGTACTATTTATATTTAATATTTATTTCCATTCTATTCTATAATTTTAAAACCGGTCCTGTGTACTAGAAGCTATAACTACTTTTATAGAATGTTGGCTGTATTAAATATATTTACTTATACATGACAGTAGTTAATTCTCGTGGAATGTTTTAGAAATCGTGCTTTATGATTGGTTAGAATTTTACAATCTGGCAATCTGATTGGACCATTTCAAAAACTTTCTACATGAATGAACTACCATCAAGTGTACAATAATAATAGTCTAATACTTCTAATAGTATATTTAATGATCACATCTAATAATTGAATATCATTTTAATAAATATGTAAATCGCGAACGAAGCGAGCGTTTCTTGCTAGTAATCACATTTGAAATAAATTAAATCCGTAGAATCGATAAAGTCGTGCTCTAAGGGGATCTTTTCTTATGGGTTAGTTATAGTCGGGCTAAATTGACGGGCTTTCAGAATATACCAGTTTCTACAGTACAGCATAATCGAATTGTGTTCTGATAATTTAACCCTCTGCCATTTATTTTGTTTTACCTGTTCCTTAACCTTGGGTCTGTTTCACTTTCGAGCTAGGTAAGATTCCAAAGAAAAGGTTTTAATTATTATTAAAGTAAAGTTAAAATTTGCGCTGCTATAAATAAGTCGGTTAAATATTCAAAGTCACAGTTATTTTAATTGGTTAATATTAAGAGCGAGGTAATTAATGCTTATTATTAATTTAAATTATTTTCTCAATTTACCCATTGCAACTACAAATTTATTGTTTGATTACCAATTGTACAATTTTTAATAAAGAATCATTTCGAATTTATTTCCTAATTTAATAAGTTAAATTAAAAATTAACCTTCAATTCTTATGGCTGAATTAATGTATGAATATCTAATCCAGACATCCATCGTTTACCAACTTCAACGTCGAGTAAGAACATTGCGTGAACAGCTTCAACGGCGTGATCTACATTTAGACCTTTTGCGTAGGAAACTTAGTCTTCAAGAAGATACTGAACGCGTCAAGTCGATACTGCAAAGTGAAAGAGATGAGGCAAATTTACGGTATAATCATCTCACATTTTATTTTATGAAAATTTCATTGTCATTGGTATAAATATGTAACTACCTATATTACTTTTTATGAATTTCTGTAGAATCAAGAAGTTAATGAAGCAACAGGGTCGGCTCCATACACAGCTCACTGAAGAGAAAACAAAAAATAGAGAAATTAGTTCACAATTGACGGAGGCAGCTGATTATAAGGTAAACAAAATGCTTCTATAAATAACATAGGTCTTTAAATATTCATTTTCAAAAGGCTCTTTTTCATGCAGAAGAGATGAATAAAAAATCACATTTTTCGGAGCAGGAGGATAAGCGCTAGTAAGTGGAAATAGTATATTACTTACCTAGGCCAGAAAAATAAAGAATGTCTTAGATTGCATGTGTATTATATGTAACATGCGATCTGAGCATTTTTTGTTCCTGGTCTTGGTGCGTACGCGATTTTACATTCCCCAGCGGTCGGAAAGTGACTTTTCCCCGTCTGCGCAGCGGATAAGAAATGTCACTACCCGGCCGCTGGCATGTAAAGTATTTTTCACAACTTAGGCATGAAATGGACCTCTTGTAGCGCTGTTGCCCTAAAACGCGGCACGGCTGTTGTGAGTCTGACAGTAGCGCCACTTTAGGAGAACTGCTGCCCTATTTTGGCTGCTTTAGTGCAGCTGTTGCCTCAAACCGGGGCAGCAGCTGCACTAAATTTTCGTAGTGATGAGCTAGTCGCTCTTATGCACTATCCGCTCGGGCCGGGGCAGCAGATTTCCCAAGAATCTTACAGTTTAGGATCTTTGAATAAGAGAACCGCTTAGCTTGTTTTCGAGAGAGTATATGAAGTACCAAATTAAAACAACTTTACTATAACTGCACGCATTGGCGAATCAATACAAAGACTTGTCAAAGATGTAGTAAAAAAGGTTGCAAAAAGTTTTATGGCTCAAATAGACTAGATTACAAATACTTAATCATTAATATGTAAGTTGGGTATTGAAAACCAAAAAATAATGGCATCACAAGATCAACGCCAAAGTAACCGGATTGAAATAATTTTACATTTACTGCGCGTTTCCACAAATTAAAGCAAAGGCTTTTCAATAGTTCAGTAAAATATATATATACGCAGTAAATAATGACTCTAGTTTTCAAAATAATGGGAAAAATTATTAGAACCCAATACACTAGATAATGAAAAATCTTTGTAAGTATGTTAAATAGTATGGAATCTTTAGAACTCACCGGAATATAACGACTCAACAGCTACTGCGCGTATTTACAAATTTTTAGGCAGCAGATAAGATACATATCTTGTATAATGCAAACCGGATTATAACAAAATTCCAAGAACGTATGTTTGTCATTGAATTTTTTAAATAGTCCGTAGTTATCGGAATATAACAGCTACATTGTGAAATTGGAATAATATAAAATTCAGTTATCCAGCAGGCAAAAATATTTATAGATAATCGGGTTATCTATCCTGTTTAACGAAAACCGGATTATAACGACATTACAGTAGCTACGCGTTTTTACGAATCAGTGCAGTCTTTTTAATAGTTCAGTATAGAATATTTTACACAGCAAAACATGACATTAGTAGGCAAGATAATCAAAAGACTAGCTTATCTATCTTGTATAACGAAAACCGGATTATAACGATATTACAGTAGCTGCCAGTTATTACAAATAAATGTAGTTATTTTAATAATTCAGTGAAAAATATTTTACGTAGCAAATCATGACTTTAGTAGACAAGATAATTAATAGAAAATTGGGTTATCTTTCTTGTGTGATAAGACTGGATTATAACGAGTTTACAGTAGCTGCGCGTTCTTACGAATTAATGCAGTCTTTTCAATAATTCAGTAGAATATATGTTACGCAGCAAAATATAACATAAGTAGGCAAGTTGATTGATAGACAATTGGGTTATCTATCTTGTGTAATAAAAACTGGATTATAACGAAATTACAGATGCTTTGCGTTATCGCAAATTAATGCAGTCTTTTTAATAGTTCAGAATAAAATATTTTACGCAGCAAATTATGACATTAGTAGGCGAGATGATTGATTGATTATTAGATTATCTATCTTGTGTAACAAGACCGTATTATAACGACATTACAGTAGAAGCGAGTTATTACAAATCATTGCAGTCTTTTCAAGAGTTCAGTGAAAAATATTTTACATAGCGAATCATAGCTTCAGTAAACAAGTTTATTAATAGACACTTAAGTTATCCATCTTTTGTAGCAAGAACAGATTGTAACGAAATTACAGAAGCTGCACGTTATCGCCAATAATTGCAGTCTTTTTAATAGTTTAGTATGAAATATTTTACGAAGCAAATTATGACATAAGTAGGTGATATAATTAATTGATAAATAGGTTATCTATCTTGTGTAACGAAAACCGGATAATAACGACTCTACAGTACGCTGCGCGTTTTCAAAATGTCATTATATTCCGGATTTCCAATACACAAGATAGTTAACTTAAATGTCTCCATTATCTCAATTATTAGATTTATGATTTGCTTTGTAAAATATTTCTCACTGAGCAGTCGATAAGACTTTGCTTTGATTTGCAATGCCGCGCAGTTGTTGTGTCGCAAAGTCGCTATGGTTAAGTGACTTTGCTTTATTTAACAATCACGAGCAAAACTCTTTATTATCCGGTTTATCGAGCACTGATATTATAATATTAAATTTTCTTGCATACCCAAGAATTTATTCACCTACAGCCATGAATTGCTAAGTTTAACGTTTTGCACTAAGCTCCTGATAAACGCTAGCACTTATTGGTAACCACGCATGGTTGATATGATAAAGTCGGTAAATTTCGGTAACACTATATTATTAAAAAGTTGACTAGCAATACAATGATTTCAAAATGTCGTTATATTCCGGATTTTTAATACACATTATGAAGATTACCCCCACTTTTTTAGCTATTATATTTAATTCAGTTGTCTGAAGTTGTCTTGCTGCATTAATTATTATCATTAATTTATTAGTTTAATCGGAGTAAGCATCTTACAATAGAAAGCTGAGACTTTACTGGTATAAATAACGTTAATTCTATATTAAATTTAAAAAATTTCAAGAAAAAAATATCTATAAATAAGCGGTGCGTCTAAGAATTCTACCCCATAGTCTCAAATTTCTTGAGTTTTTCCATTTTTCTTAAACTGATACTGCTAGTCGGTGACAATTATTGCATCCACATGCAGCGTTGCATCCGAGAAACCTACCATGTAGTCTTACATTTCTTAAGTCACTCACATCCCTTGGACTAATAAGGTTACATTAGATGACAATTATTGCTTTTACGTGTGCAGAAGGAAGTTCTTCGGGCACACTTACTGACCCGTGGTACCATTCGAACTAATGCTCTCTCTCTCTCTCTCGCTCACTCTCTCTCTCTCTCTCTCTCTCTCTCTCTCTCTCTCTCGCTCACTCTCTCTCTCTCTCTCTCTCTCTCTCTCTCTCTCTCTCTCTCTCTCTCTCTCTCTCTCTCTCTCTCTCTCTCTCTCTCTCTCTCTCTCTCTCTCTCTCTCTCTCTGGTGAGTACAGTTGACAGCTCTGCTGCTCCATCGATTTTTTATACTGCATTTCTGCTGTTTCTTGCCTTCGGGCCCTCTTTTGTTGTAGATAGTTGCACGCTCCTTTTTGCAACCTTCACGTCGATACATAAATTGCCGAAGGCTGCAATTTTTCTTTGTCATCTTTTCAACTGTAAAATTTCTACCCTCAAGGCGTTTTCACACTGTTTGAATAAGTTATCGACGAAAAATGAGTGCAAACGGCGAGAAGAGCGTGGAAGTGCCTTATCAACAATGCAGTAGCTGTAGACAACCTATACAGTACAAAAACCCCAAGAAATGTGAATATTGTGGTCTGTACGACCACGTTAAGTGCCAGAACACCGTCAACGTCATCGCCAAGCCCGTAAGCGCAAGCTACACACCAGCGAGTTGGACACAACCTTACTGGAGGAGGCAAAATCCCTGAGCCCTGAACATCAAGGGCTCATAAACATCAATGAGCTGCTCCCTACAGACGTTCATAAGCTACGCTCCAGGGCTAGGCTGGAGGCCAAGAAGAGGCATGGTTGCCGTACTTTCGTCAAAGAAGGGAGACTATTTATGCGCTGCAACGATGATAACGAGCGCGCCACCGTCATTACCACCGACGCCGAGCTGAACGATATTTTAGCTCGGATTCCGCCTGCCGTCAACATCGTTTAACAATGAAGCTGCTACACGCACACTTCATTCCACCACATTCACCATCAAGCTCATCTGCCATGTCTTCATCCGGTTCAAAGGTATCTCTGTCCCAAGGTCTAAGAGTCTGTCATTTCAATGCGAACTCACTCACGGGTAACATTGAGATGATCAGGCTTTTCTTATCCACTCTCTATTCCACGTAATAGCTGCCACTGAGACCTGGCTGAGCGACAAGGTGTCATCTATCCCTTCACTGGATGACTACCTGCTGTACACACGTGACAGAAACAGAAACGGAGGAGGTGTGGCCCTCTATATACATAAATCTCTGACGGTTACTGACACCTGGCTTGACTTGTGTCTAATGGATGAGCAGGATTGCCTGCTGTCATACTGGAAGACAGACGCACCTTTCATCAACGGACACGACCTTATCACGGCCACTCTCGACGTACAGATTCCACGCTACGTACCTAACACATACTCTTACAGAAACTTTAAAGGAATCAGCGCCGAGAAGCTAAGGGACTTTCTTAGCACATGCGACTGGTCATCTCTCCCCACGTCATCACTCGACGAAAGCATATCTATACTTAACGCTAACCTAACGAACGCCATCAATCATCTCGACCCATTGCGGACTGTGACACCAAGACGACAACGTCACCCGTGGTACACCACGGCTCTTCGTGCCCTTGTATCCGAGAGGGATAGACTTTACAGGCGTTTCAAGGACTCTAGGCTCGATTCGGATCTCCGCATTTACAGATAAGCTAGAGAGTATGCTCACAAACAAGTCGAGGAAGCCAAGCTGAATTATTATTATTCACGCCTGTCTACCTTGACCGACGTTACCGAGATCTGGAGAGAGCTGGAGAAACTTGTAATTTCTGCCACTAAGGCTCCATTACCATCTCGATTTACCACTGATGAACTCAACAGGCATTTCAGCGCGATCTACAACTATCCGTTGGGCTCTGCCGTTGAGGATTATCTTCTCACCCTGGAAAGTCTTGACCTCCCGGAACACTTCGAATTCAGCACTATAACGGAATCGGACGTGTTGGCTGCGGTTTCGCACTTTGACACCCAGGCCAGGGGAAGTGATGGCATCCCACAGGTTGTTATTTCAAAAGCATTGCCGGTTCTCGCTCCCTTACTAAGTCATATTTTCAACCTGTCCCTGAGCGAACCCTGCTTCCCATCTGCCTGGAAATTGTCACTTGTGCGCGCACTCAACAAAGTCAGTTCACCAACAGCCATGATTGACTACCGTCCGATTTAACTTCTCTGCTTTCTATCCAAGGTCCTGGAGTGGTAGGTGCACAGGCAAGTCTCAGAATACCTTGAATCAAGGCTCCTACTAGATAATCTTCAAACAGGCTTCCGCACTGGTCACAGCACTCAGTCTGGCCTAATTAAACTAACTGATGATGCCAGGGCCGTGATAAACAAAAAGAAAGTAACACTTCTCCTTCTCTTTGACTTTAGCAAGGCGTTTGACACACTGTGTCACGCCAGGCTCCTGAGAAAGCTATCCACCTTCGGCTTCTCAAAGCAGGTCATCCGCTGGTTTGCCTCCTACCTCTCTGGGAGAGAGCAGGCCGTCGTTGGTAACAATAGCGAACGTTCCTCCACTCGGCGTCTTAACATCGGCGCCCCGCAGAGGTCCGTTCTGGGTCCTTTGCTATTTGCATTGTACATCAACGACATCGGTTTCTGCCTTGATTCCGATGTTTCCCATCTCATCTATGCGGATGACTTGAAAATTTACAGTCAATGCCGATTCTTTATCAAACAGGATGAGTGCTAATGCCGAGAGGATAATGGGCTCGGCTGCACAGAACAGGCTAAAACTCAATGTTAACAAAACCAAAGCAATTGTCCTAGGCTCCCCCTACTACATAAACGCATTACCCTCAACAGCTAACACTTTCATTAACATAGGAGGTGCCCAGGTCAGCTTTGAATCTTCCGTGCGTAATCTGGGATTGGTGCTCGACTCTAAGCTTACATGGAGGGAGCATATTACACAAGTGTGTAAGCGTGCTCACACACTAATGTACAGGCTTTACTTTTTCAGGAAAAGCACCAATCTCAGGTTGCGCAAGCACTTAGTGCAGGCCCTCCTGTTACCTCTTATAGACTACTGTTCCCTCGTATACTGTGACCTGACGCAGGAACTCGACCTAAAACTTCAGAGGCTCGTGAATACAGGAATTCGGTACATCTATGGTGTAAGAAGAGATGAGCACATTTCCCCATACAGGCGGGAGTTGCAGTGGCTAACCACTGCCGGACGCAGGAAGTATTTCACTGTTTGTTTCCTAAGAAAAATGTTTAACACAGCCGTACCATCATACGTACTGGCATACTTTGACTTCCGCGTGACACTTCGGCCTGTTAGGGGGGAGGTGATACCTCTGGATAGTCCGACATTCACGACGGAGACGCTGAGGAACTCGTTTCATATCAGCGCCTCATACCTATGGAACAACCTACCATCTCACATTCGTAACACTACATCTGTCTCAGGTTTCAAGAGACTAGCTAAAGAGCACTTTCTTGAGCTTGAAAACACAAACACTTGAATTCGCTTGTACACATTCACTCAAACGCACACACACACACACGCCTGTACACACTCACGCAAACGCACACACTCACACACTCTCGCTTGACCCATCTTCACATTATCATACTTTCACAATACACATTTTTGCTGTACTACTATTGCTGCTGTATACAATTTATCGTACAACATATTGTAAGTCAAATAAATCTAATCTAATCTCTCTCTCTCTCTCTCTCTCTCTCTCTCTCTCTCTCTCTCTCTCTCTCTCTCTCTCTCTCTCTCTCTCTCTCTCTCTCTCTCTCTCTCTTAGTGGTCAAGTAGTAGGCAAACGCACACTACTCTCACATTGGGCATTAGACCTTCGTTTTACCTATATCTCTTTTATCGCTCTTCTTTTCTCTCATATACATTAGAGTTTTTTATCTCAAATGTCATAATAATACTTTACGATATTAAACTTAAATATAAATTAAAACATATAAATTTAACAATATTTTTTTATTTCATAAATAGATATCAACTGTGGAAATGGAGGATATTATGAATGAATGCTTACATCAAGTTAAGCTCTTGGAAGAGGTCGAAAAATTATTATTTTCTACTTCATTTATCTACTATATCACGATGAAAACATCAATTTTTTAACATTAACGACATTTCGTAAAGTTTTGAGGAATAAAAAGCTCACAGTTCAAGAACGACATAGCATTATATGTTCTATGGGAAGAGTAGAATGTATGAGAGCAAGACTTAAAGTTTTGTCTAAAAGAAAAAGCGGTGCTGAAGTACAAGTAAATAAACAAAATACTGTCTGAATTGGGTGTATAGCCCTTATCGATAACCTCCTTGATTCGGCTTACACGTACTTTATCTCCAATTTTAAATTTAGTTCGTTTAAACAAATTTAGGCTGTTTGGTTTTTTTTAATTTGATTAAGAATACGATTAACTTTGCTTTTGTCTACTTCTGCAGGCTTTATTCCTGGCTTGTAAGATATCCAACCATTTGTAGCTACCACGCAGACTAAATAACTTCCACATCATGCTTTTTAGAGTGCGATTAAAACGTTCACAAATTGATGCTTTAAGATTACTATAGGTGGAGTATAGATATATTTTATAACTTTGTATTAGTTTGTCGAAATCTTTATCGTTAAATTCTTTTCCGCGATCTGTTTGCAAATTATTGGGTACTCTTTTTTGCAATAGTATTGATTTCAGACCTTGATGATTTCATACATCGATATATTTGCTGAGAAAAGAACGACGTGGATAATTACGTTGAGCAGGTTTATGAAGTTCCTCCCATAGTCCTGCTTTCAACATGATTTACAAGTTTATTTATTCCAGAATCCAAGATTTGTAATTTCTCTTGCAAATCTCTTAGCGTATTATTTATTCTAGAAAATTCTGCCTTAGTATTCATAATTTTATCATTTACTAGGCTCTCCACTTCACGTAAATCTTTTTCAAATTTATCAGCTCTTCGTTTAATCAACTTTTTTACAGACTTCAAATTTACAGCATCATCTTGATCCACAGAATCACCAACATGACACAGTTTTCTATTCTATTAATCAAAATTTCCATTACTAGTCAGCTTTAATTCTAGTCCAGGTGGTCCTCGAGATATGCCTGCAAGGACTAGTTGACGTTCAAACACGTCAATACTCATTTCGATACTGAGTTGTTACAAAATAATTTGAGTTTCACGAAGCTCCTTAATGATTGATTGTATTTCATTGACATGGTTATTATTGCTAGCAGATGTTTCAGCTATAGGTAATCTTAAACGATCTACAAGTTTATTTAGATCATCCCAATAACGGTATTTAGTATTGATATTTTTATGAGCAATCTTATATGACATAAGCCTCTTAGCACTTTTACCAATCTTGAGAATTTTACTCACTAAATCAGTATATTTCTTACTTGTATTTTCACCAATATTTTCCTTTGCATCATAGTATTTTTTGTATGTATTTGTGTCTTTTAAAATCTTAGCATAATTCTTCTTATCATTATCAGTGATTGAAGTATCAACATGATATTTCTTAAACAACAATTCCACTAGACCGAGATCTTTTTCATACACTTTATTACCAACAATAATTTTATCTTTTTTAAAACTTATAGGAGTATTTCCAATTATTAGTTTATCATCACGCATTTTCCGCCCTTCATATACTGTATCTAAGGGTCGTGTTTGCAACAATCGAATGATTTCATCGATATTAGCGCTCATAACTGTTTTTTTTTTATGATCAGAAACATCTACAACATTTGCAGCTTTATTTTGCTAACAGTTTCTTCATAATCTGAAATATCTGAATCGCCTACAGCTGACTTAAAAGCTCATTCTCCAGGATCATCATCATCATTATCATCATCGATGTCGCCATCCTCATTATCATCATCATCACCTTCATCATCATAGTATTTTTTATTACTTTCAATACGTTCTAATTTTAATTTTTGCTTCTTTCTTTTCTTTTTTAACTACTACTGGCAATAAACTTTTTTCTTGTTTATTATGTTCACTTACATCGATTAGCTTTTCCAGTGGTTTCACGAGCGGTTTGAACGAGGCCTCCAAACTTTTTTCCACCTCCAATTTATGTGACTTTATCAAATCGTACTTTCTTTTTAAAGCTTTTCGAGCTTTCTCAACTTCACGTAGAACTACAGTTTGTTGATCAAAATCAGACATCTTGATAGTTTAGAGTCTTACAATCAAATGCTAAATTTATTCAGTATTCTGTATACTTATTACGAACTGATCAAAGCCTTTTTTGAAGCGACCATCATTGATTTCGCGGTCTTTGTCTATAACGAGAAAACTATGATTGCTTTTATTCCAACACATTGAACAAATATCTTTGAAGCGTTGATATGTCATATCTGTATTAACATGATCGTTATAAACATGTTTTAAGTTCATATTATCTTGTCGAAAAATTACCAACAAGTTGACGTTGTCACGCACTAAATGTTTTAGTACGTATGCATACCACTGACACAAGTAGAAGCAAACAACGCTTTTATACCAGCCCATGCAGTAAAAAGCTTTGACATTATCCTGCTTCTCACATGCAATATCATCAAAGACAAAAATTGAGTTGGGTTGAGCTTCATCAGGTGATACGACGAGATCGTGTTCACCAAACGATAAGTATTTAATACCTGCTCAACAAGTTGTTTGAATAATTTATACTTAGGCTAATTTAAAGATTTCAAGTATACGTAAATATTTTCAAATCTCAAACCATTGGGATAAATGATTAGAGATAAGAGAGCGTTCGTTTTACCACAATTAGACGGACCACAAAATACTGCTCTTATACTGCTAGGTAGCAATTTTCCATGACGATTGTGCTGTATTTTCTGCTGCTGCTGGGTCAAAAGATCGAAATTAACTACTGGCAACTTTGCTGCCTGCTTCTTAATATCAATCATGCTTCTTAAATTCCATATCACAACTGAATCAATATAAATATGAGCATTTATAGTACCCTCAGTCAGTCTCGCATGAGCTTGAAAGCATCATGCATTAGAAAAAAGGTACAGATTTAGTGAATACATTTGATGAACAAATTACCCATTGAACTTCGTGTGCCTGGTTAATAGTACTGTGGCCCAGGTACTAAACTTGCTAAACGTTTAGCTCGTGGTGATCAGAAATAAATTCTCTAGACGCTGCTTGTAAGGAACACGACATTGCTTACTCGAAAAATCCTGATAACATTCAAGAGAGAAACGCTGCTGATAAAATTCAGCAGAGAAGGCGTGGCAGAGAGTGAAATCTAGAGACGCTGGTTTGAAAGAGAAAGCGACAGCTTTCGCTATAGCAAATACCATAAAGTTAAAATCAAAGCTTTCTGAAGAACAAAAAGTGTAAAGGAAGAAAAAAAAACTTCGATGAAATAAGATTGCCTAAACGTGCACTTACCGACTACGATCTGCTCAAATAAGTAAACTTAATGAACATACCAAATTTTCGACTCTCAGCCTATCCGACACCTCCTCGATCCTTGAGACGCACTATTTTCCTTCAATAGAACTGAATTCTAGTTATACTTCAGTATAATCATGCATGTGAATAATTTTGTTTACATTGAAATTACAGATTAAAGAACAACTGAGATCAATTTAAAAAAGTCAAGTTCACAATCATATAGATGAATAATAGAAAAGAGGGATGAGAGAGAAGAGGAGAAAAACAAAGTAAGGTTAGGGCAGTGATAGAGGGAAGAGCGCCAAAGCCGCAGACCATGAACCACAGTAGTACTGACAGACGGGACTACAGTAGTGACCATATAGAAGAAATCGTAGGCACAAAGTGGAACGAAGAGGAACGGGAACAGGAATTCAAAACCCCGCCAGGATTTGAATTGGCGCGAGGAGAAGAGAGACGGGGAAACTATTGGGAAAGTACTCCCAAGGAGGAAAAGGTAAAAAAAGGAAGAGGGGGGGGGGGGGGGCACAAAGGCAGCTGACCCTCACAGAGAAAAAAAAATCTGCAAAACTAAAACTCACTGGATGAGATTCTAAAGAAGATGGATGAAGAGAAGGAAGAGAGAAGAAGGCAAAAAGAAAAGTGAGAGAAGAGGTGGAAGGAGGCAAAGGAGAAGATGAATGTGCGACGCTGTGCCTCCCAGTACAGGTGCGCAACACTTGACGACTCGTACGCGCCAAGATTTTTCATTAATCGCGGGATTTAACGTAATCGCCGACGTTTGGGAGAACGTGGGGAAAGAAGGAAGAAGTAATCACACAAGTTATTAAGTTGTATTGCACGTATATTTGGCCCAGCCCTTCACTACAACATGGTGGCCGTAGCCGCCCAAGCACAGTAGCCACGCAGGGCTCGCCGTTACACCTCTACTCTCATATACACGCGCGCGTCTCGAAGCTCTCGCCTCTGACGTCGCGCAGTCTGACCCGTCTGCTCTCTCTCTCTCTCTCTCTCACTCACCCGAATTTCAGCTCGGCGCAATCCACTCGAGTAGCTACGCGGCCGGCGCGCTCTCTCTCTCCCTCTCTCTCTCTCTCTCTCTCTCTCCCGTACGTATAATCGCCAGCACCGCATGCGCTCACCGCGGCGTCGTCGGCCGAACCAACGCGGTCCCCTCTCTCTACTCTCGGGCACGTACACACGTAGCTGCGCGCTCACCAACAGCTCGCGCCAGCGGTCCCGGCCCAGCGATGCCTGAACCGACGCCGGCGTAGCTATCTGCTTCCTCTCCCCCTCTCTACTCTCTCTTATCGGAGCTCGCGCGCACAGGCTTTGCCTCGCGTTGGCAGCAAGCTCGACCTGCTGCTACCGAGCAGCGAGGATTTCTCGGACGCCCCGATGCCTCTCTCTCTCGCTCTCTCACTCACACACTCTCTCGCGTTTCTTCTGCGCTGCGCTTCTCTCTCTCTCTTTCTCGCTCTCGCGCACGCTGGCCCGATGCCTCGCGTGGATGACGTCGAGGTGTGCGCCCGCACCGCACACCGCTCTCTCGTCTCGCTCACTCTTTCTCGCACACACCCACGGCTTTCTCTCTCTCTCTCTCTCTCTCTCTCTCTCTCTCTCTCTCTCTTCTCTCGGCGGCCTAATGGCTCGCACCGAGAGTATCCCGAGAAACCCAAAGGTTCTGACCTGGTGTAGGAGAGACGAACACTAGTCTCCCGTCCCCCAGTGGAAGCCTCGCTAGCCCAGGAGGTGCTGGCTTCCCGTACTCTTTTTCTCTCTCTCTCTTCCTCTCTCTCTCTCTCTCTCTCCCTCTCTCTCTTGCTCTTTCTCTCTCTGGTGAGTCGCTTTGACAGCTTTTCATTCTGCTCCTACTTTCGCACTGCTTTTCTGCCGCTTCTTGCCTTCGGGCCCTCTTTTGTTGTAGATTGTTGCACGCTCTTTTTTGCAACCTTTACGACGACATATAAATCGCTGAAGGTTGCAATTTATTTTCAACATCTTTTCTGCACAAACTTTCTGCACGGCTTCTAACCTCAAAATCTACTCGGCTCGGCTTGGCTGGGTTTCCCGCTCGCACGGCGTCTCTCTCCGCTCCTAATCAACATCGAGGAGACATCTACCGCATCGAGGGAGAACTTCTAAGGCGTCTGCACATTGTTTGAGGTCGGTGCTTTCTCGCTCTTTACACTAACGCTCCATCTAGCCGTAAGAGTTTTAACAACGACTCTACCACTCCGTCGATAACTCAATATCACATCACGAATTTCTGCTCTACCGACTGCCAGTAAGTTATCGACGAAAATGAGTGAAAACGGCGAAAAGAGCGGGGAAGTGCCTTTTCGGCAATGCGGCAGCTGTAAGCAGCCTATTCAGCACAAGGAGCCGAAAAGGTGTGCTTTTTGCAAGCTCCATTACCACGTCAAATGTCTGAACACCATCAACATCAAGACACTCGTGGTAAACGATAGGCAGTTTATAGCCTGTCCTCCCTGTGCGGACGCCAAGGGTGCCAAAGCGGGGCCCAGGTCAACATCGGCGGCGGGGGTGACTGCGACAACAGCGGCTAAGACCACCCCAAAACAACCGGGGATGAAGAAGACGAGATCGGCACCACCATCAGCCAGCACTTCACGAAGTACTTCACCAACTCGCTCACCACCAACTATCGAAGCTACATTGAAGGACATTCGTGAAGCTCTCGATGACATCCGCAATGCTCATGCGGAAGCCATCCAGACACAAAACATCGTGTCGGAGAGGATCTCAAGAATTGAGCAACGTCTTAGCCCGCTGGAGAAGCGCCTAAAGGCCCTCGATGAGCTGCCTGCACTCAAGACTCGCATACTTAATGCTGAGTCCACTATCACCGAGTTGCAGGCGCAAGTCCAAGATCTCTCATCGAGGAGCCCTGCATTGCAGCAGGACAACAACAACAACAGCAACAACAGCAGCAGCGCTGCGGAAATTAGCAGCCTCCGCAGTGAGCTGGCTGAGGTCAAACGACGGCAGGAGCAGACCTCAAATAGTGTTGTTGTTATCACGGGCTTGCACTACACCCGTGAGACCTCGCTGCATCTTCTCGCGTTTGCAGTCATAAACGCACTTGACCCTACGGTCCTGCGGAGAGATATTGCATCCGTCAGGGTCATGGGTAGGCTCGATGCACCCCGGAACACCGCCAGGAGTGACGGCAGATTGCCACCACTGGCCGTCACACTCTCGTCGAGTGCACTAGCACGAGCAATCGTCGTTGCCAAAGCTCGTAAACGCAAGCTCCACACCAACGAGCTGGACGCAACCGTGATGGAGGAGGCCAAAGCTCTGAGCCCTGACCACCAAGGGCTCATAAACATCAATGAGCTACTCCCCACCGACGTCCACAAGCTGCGTTCACGGGCTAGGTTGGAAGCCAAGAGGAGGCAGGGCTGCCGAACGTTCGTCAGGGACGGGAGACTGTTCGTCCGCTGCAATGATGACAACGAGCGTGCCACCGTCATTACCACCGACGCCGAGCTGGATAATTTTTTAGCTCGGATCCCGCTCGCCGTAAACATCACTCCACAATGAAGCTGCCACACATACATTTCATCCCACCACGTCCGCCATCAAGCTCATCCGCCGTGTCTTCATCGGGTTCTGAGGTATCTCTGTCTGAAGGTCTAAGGGTCTGTCATTTTAATGCGAACTCTCTCACGGGTCACATTGAGATGATCAGGCTCTTTTTATCCACTCGCTCTTTATTCCACGTAATAGCTGTTACTGAGACCTGGCTAAGCGAGAAGGTGACATCCATCCCTTCGCTGGATGATTACCTGCTCTACAGACGAGACAGAAACAGAAACGGTGGAGGTGTGGCCCTCTATATACACAAATCTCTGACGGTTAGTGTTATTTCAACATCCGACGGTGAATGGTCCGGCAAGCCAGGCAAGCCTGAATACCTCTTTTGTGAGATATCGGCCAAGGGAGTTTCTCCCATCTTCGTGGGGGTTGTGTATCGTCCACCTCATGCTCCTTTTTTCCAAGGCTCTAACTTTATTAACGAACTAACAACTCACATGCACAACTACTCCACGAAGGTTATAATGGGGGACTTTAACTCTGACCAAATATCCTCATCTGAAGATGCCAATTTCATCAGGGCCTTCATTGATGAGAACTCCCTTTCGTCCGTTCCCTATGTTGCCACACACCATAAACAGGATTCTGACACCTGGCTTGATCTGTGCCTAATAGACGAGCAGGATCGCCTGCAGTCATACTGGAAGACAGACGCACCTTTCATCAACGGACACGACCTTATCACGGCCACTCTCGACGTACAGATTCCACGCTACGTACCAAATACATACTCATACAGAAACTTTAAAGGAATCAGCGCTGAGAAGCTGAGAGACTTTCTTAGCGACTGTGACTGGTCATCTCTTACCACCTCATCACTTGACGACTGCATATCTTTACTCAACGCTAACCTCACTAACGCCATCAACCACCTCGCTCCATTGCGGACTGTGACTCCAGGACGACAACGTCACCCGTGGTACACTGCGGCTCTTCGTGGCCTTGTATCCGAGAGCAATAGACTTTACAGGCGTTTCAGGGACTCCAGGCTCGAATCAGATCGACGCGTTTACAGATTAGCTAGAGACTATGCTCACAAGCAAGTCGAGGAGGCCAGGCTGAATTATTACTATTCACGCCTGTCCACCTTGACTGATATTGCTGAGATCTGGAAAGAGCTGGAGAAACTTGGAATTTCTGCCACCAAGGCCCCCTTACCATCTAGATTCACCACAGATGAACTCAACACGCATTTCAGCGCGATCTCAAATGATCCGCTGGCTCCTGCTGTTGAGGATTATCTTGTTACCCTGGAAAGTCTTGACCTCCCGGAACATTTCGAATTCAAACCTATAACGGAATCGGACGTGTTGGCTGCGGTGTCGCACTTTGACACTCAGGCCAGGGGGAGCGACGGCATCCCACAGGTTGTCATCTCAAAAGCTTTGCCGGTTCTTGCTCCCTCACTAAGTCATATTTTCAACCTGTCCCTTAGCGAACCCTGCTTCCCATCTGCCTGGAAAATGTCACTTGTGCGCGCACTCAACAAAGTCAGCTCACCAACAGCCCTGACTGATTACCGACCGATTTCACTTCTCTGAACTGATGATGCCAGAGCTGGGATAAACAAAAAGAAAGTAACACTACTCCTTCTCTTTGACTTTAGCAAGGCGTTTGACACTGTGTGTCACGTCAGGCTCCTGAGAAAGCTATCCACCTTCGGCTTCTCAAAGCAAGTCATCCGCTGGTTTGCCTCCTACCTCTCTGGTAGAGAGCAGGCCGTCGTTGGTGACAATAACGAACGTTCTTCTCCTCGGCGTCTCAACATCGGCGTTCCGCAGGGGTCCGTTCTGGGTCCACTGCTGTTTGCATTGTACATCAATGACATCGGTTTCTGCCTTGATACCGATGTTTTCCATCTCATCTACGCGGATGACTTGCAAATTTACAGTCAATGCCACCTCGAAGAGCTCAATTCTTTATCAAACAAGATGAGTGCCAATGCTGAGAGGATTACTGGTTGGGCTGAACAGAATAAGCTAAAACTTAATGTTGCTAAAACTAAAGCAATTGTCCTGGGCTCTCCCTACTACATAAACGCATTACCCTCAACAGCTAACACTTTCATTAACATAGGGGGTGCCCAGGTCAGCTTTGAATCTTCCGTGCGTAATCTGGGATTGGTGCTCGACTCTAAGCTTACGTGGAGGGAGCATATTACACAAATGTGTAAGCGTGCTCACACACTAATGTACAGGCTTTACTTTTTCAGGAAAAGCACCAATCTCAGGTTGCGCAAGCACTTAGTGCAGGCCCTCCTGTTCCCTCTTATAGACTACTGTTCCCTCGTATACTGTGACCTGACGCAGGAACTCGACCTAAAACTTCAGAGGCTCGTGAATACAGGAATTCGGTACATCTATGGTGTAAGAAGAGATGAGCACATTTCCCCATACAGGCGGGAGTTGCAGTGGCTAACCACTGCCGGACGCAGGAAGTATTTCACTGTTTGTTTCCTAAGAAAAATGTTTAACACAGCCGTACCATCATACGTACTGGCATACTTTGACTTCCGCGTGACACTTCGGCCTGTTAGGGGGGAGGTGATACCTCTGGATATTCCGACATTCGCGACGGAGACGCTGAGGAACTCGTTTCATATCAGCGCCTCATACCTATGGAACAACCTGCCATCTCACATTCGTAACACTACATCTGTCTCAGGTTTCAAGAGACTAGCTAAAGAGCACTTTCTTGAGCTTGAAAACACAAACACTTGAATTCGCTTGTACACATTCACTCAAACGCACACACACACGCCTGTACACACTCACGCAAACGCACACACTCTCGCTTGACCCATCTTCACATTATCATACTTTCACAATACACATTTTTGCTGTACTACTATTGCTGCTGTATACAATTTATCGTACAACATATTGTACGTCAAATAAATCTAATCTAATCTAATCTAATCTCTCTCTGCAGACTGGGGAATGAAGGCCTGGCTCCCGTTCCGGCTTCCTTCCTCTGGCTGAACGGCTGGGCGGTCGTCTCCGGGAAGGGATCTCTTCCTCGGGGCGGTGGTCCAGGTCGTGGCGCTGCTGCTCTCTCACTCTTACTCTTTTCTCGCAATTCACTTTCGCGCGCTCTCGTCATGTCGAAGTGTTATCGACAGGGCTCGGAAAGGAACTGCCGAGCCGCTCTGCCGCGCGCGCGCTCGGCGTCTCGCCGTCTGCCATCGGACCCGGATGATAACGTAGCCCGATGGGCCGCGCGAGGCGCGAGACGCGCTGATTGGCTGCTCCTCTCGCGCCAGCTCGAACCGCCGAGCTCCCCCCTTTGGTACGTCGGCCAGCGAATTCCACGAATTCACGGGACGTAGCTCGCGTCCGAGAAAACGCGGGCCTCGCTGGAACCGATCGCCTTTTCTTCCTCGCATCGAGTGAGGTTGCCGCGCAAACAACAACGTGCGATTTGCTCGGCTGCGACGTACAACGTCGCAAATGAAAAGGTGGAAGAGGTAAGGCGGCTAATAGAAGAAGAGAAAATGTAAAGAATGGAACTAGAGGAGAGAATGAAGACGGATGCGGAGGAGGAGAGAAGGAAAAGAAAAGAACTCGAAAGAAAAATGGAAGAAAGAAGGGTAAAAGTGTTGGAGGATAAGGCAGAAGGAGAGAAGATAGAAAAGGCGGAATTAGGAAGTAAAGGAAACGAGGAAAAGGAAATGGAAGATCAATAACTGAAGGAGCTAGAATGGAGGATCGAGGAAGGAGAAAGAGAAAGGAAACGGAACAACGTGGTATTAACAGGGCTAAAAGATGAGAGATGGGACAAGGTGAAGATTGAAGGCTGGTTTAAAGAAAAGCTAGAAATCACGGTGAAGTTGAAGAGGACATGGCTGATTAGAGGCAAGGCCTCAAACAGAATTAGGGTGGAATGAGTAGACAGAGAAGAGAAGGAAAAGATAATGAAGGCTAAGAATAAACTAAAGGACACGGACTTGTTCATAGATCACGATACAACCTGGATAGAGAGGAGAAATAGAGAGAAGCTGAACGGACTGGCTAAAGAGTGGAGAAGCGAAGGGAAACTAGGGAAAGTAGGAAGGAACAAACTGACGGTGAGAGACGAGGAGTATATACGGAGCGAGAGAAAGGACCAGCTTTTTCAAAAAAGAGGAAGAAGGCAAGAATAAAGGAAAAAAGAAAGGCCGAGGAAAAGAGAAAGAAAAAGAAAGTCTGAAGGTGTTGAGCTGGAACGTGGCAGTTCTTAAAGGAGTGGACGAGGAAGGATGGGGATTTCTACGGGAATTCGACGTCATTTGCCTGCTGGAAACGTGGACAGGAGGCGGAGAAGAGAAAAGCATAAGGAAAAGGCTACAGGGATACGTGGTAGAGGTAAGAGAGGCAAAAAAAGGGGGAAGCAGAGGTAGGCTAAAGGGAGCAATGATAATGGCAGTCAGAAAAAGAAGTAAAGAGGATAAAGTAGAGTGGATGGAAGGGGAGATCAGGAGAATTTATAGGAGGGAAGATTAGGATAAAAGAAGAGGAATGGTGGATAGGCTCGACATATATGAGGGATAAGAAAAAAAAGAACTATGAAGAGATAGAGGAAATGTCAGAAAGGGCAGGTGGAGTAGGAAGGATACTTTAGTACGGAGACCTAAATGCAAGGACAGGAACAGAGGGTGGAAGTCTGGATAAGGAGGGAAATGAGGAAAGGAGAGAAACTTAGGATAGAACAGTAAATAAAGAAGGGAAAGAGTTGCTAGACAGACTAAAAGAGATAGGGCTGTCCATTTTAAACGGTAACATAGAAGGGGATGTGGAAGGGGAAATAACATACGTGAGAGGAATGGGATGTTCAGTAATAGATTATGGGATAGTGAATGAGGAAGGGAAGAGAAAGATAAAAAGGATTAAGGTAAAAGATAAAATAGAATCAGACAATGGGGCGCTTAAGATAGAGACAGACACAGAGAGAAAAGTGGAGGCGGTAACAGAGGAAACTAGTAGAGCGTTATGAACAGAGAAAGCCATTAGAGAATACAGGAGTTGGCTAGAAAAGGAAGGAGAAGCGAAATCATGTAGAGAAATGAAAGTGAAAATAAGGAATGCGATACAAACCAAAAGAGGGGTGAGAAAGAACAATGAATACAATAGATAGTGGGATGAAGAATGCAGAAAAAAGAGGGCAGAAATGAAGAGGGCAAAAAAGGGATTAGAAGAGATGGGATCAACAGGTACTCACAGGTAAAGTGAGAATTAAAGAACATGTAGTGTTGAACATGTAGTGTGAACAGAAGTGTGGGAAATAATCAGAAAGTTGAAAAAGAAAAAGGCACCAGGAGATGATGGATTACAAAACGAAGCATGGAAATATGGAGAAGAGAATCTAGTAAAGGAACTGAAGGAGATACTGGAAAAGATATGGAAAGAAGAGGGACTACCAGAAGAATAGAGAATAGGGACGGTGAAACCAGTCTTTAAAAAAGGAGATATGGGAGAATGTAAAAATTACAGAGGGATCACCCTAATGGATACAGGATATAAAATATAGAGCAGAATGATAATAGAGAGAATGGAAAAGAAGCTAGAAGAAGAGAACAGACTGAGAGACACGCAGATGGGGTTTAGAAAAGGGAGAGGGACGATAGATGCAATATATGTGGTGAGTAAGGTAGTATAGCAAGAGCTAAGGAAGGAAGGTGGGAAGGTATACGCAACATGAAAGCAGCTTTCGACAAAATAAATAGGAAGGAAATATGCAGAATGATGAAGAGACTGGGAGTGAGCAGGAAGATTAGAGAAAGGGAATTAGAGATTTATGAAAAGGCGGAAAGCGAAGTGAACATAGGAGAAAGAAAAGTAGGCAGCTTTTTAATGTGGCAATGGCAGACCTGAAAGCTGAGATGGGGAAGATACAGGGAGGCGGAATCATTCTAGGAAAAAAAAATATGGTGGATTTCATACGCGGATGATGTGGTGCTCTTAGCAATGAACGCGAGTGGACTAAAGCAAATGCTGAAAAGATTTAAGGGATTCATAAGAAGAAAGGGTCTAGAACTGAACACATAGAAAACAAAGATTATGATATTCAGAAACGGAGGAAGAAGGAAGAGAGCGGAGAAGTTCGAGTGGAATGGAGAAGAGATAGAGTTGGTGAAGAAATTTGAATACCTAGGCTTTACTATGAAAGAGAAACAAATCAAGAAAGTGAAAGGAAAGGCAATCGCCGTGTTAGGCACAGTATGGGGGATAGGGGAGACAATCTTCAACGAGGGCTGGAAGATAAGAATGAAACTTTTCGACGCACTAGTTCAGAGCGTAATGGAGAACGGAGCGGAGATTTGGGGTTGGAAAGGGCAGGAAGAATTGGAGAAAATACAGAGAAGATACATGAAATGGGTACTGAAGATGGAGATAACAACTCAAGCACACATTATACATTGGGAGACGAAACGTTTCAAACTGGAAACAAGAGCAAGAAAAAGGGCAGTTAGATACGAGGGAAAATTAAAGAAGGCTAAGGAAAACTCCTTGCTGAGAGAATGCTGGAGCCTACTGAAAAAAGAGATATGGAGAGGAAGAGGGAAGGATGTAAGAAAGAGCGAATTAGGAAAATGCGGTATTTCGGTGGAACAATACAACAGGAGAGTAGAAGAGGGAGAAGGGGTAGAAGAGGAGATTGAAAGGATAAACAAGGACTCACAATGGCAAAAGTGGAAAGAGGAAATAAGAGGGTGGAAATATGCAGAAGAGGTCAGAGAACTACTGATGGAACGAGGAGAAATACCGGAATATCTAGGAGAGACAGGAGAAAAGAGGAAAGGGGCATTGGAAAAAATAGCAAGATTTAGACTATGAAGCGAAACGAGAGGCAACCACTACTAGAGGAAGGAAGAAGACAGGAAATGCAGAATGTGCGGGTGAGAAGAAGAGACGCTGAGACACGTAATGGAAGACTGTGAGGGGACGAAGATATCAGGGAAATATTGGAAAGAAATATGCGGAGACAAAAGAAGTCAAATAGGGAACCTTAATAGTATTATATGGAAACGGAAAAACAAAGAAAAAGTAACAGAATAAAGGAGAAAGAAGAATAAGTAAAGGGAAGGAACACAAAGTGTGTTGGGAGTAGTTTCAAAAAGCGCGCGTAAACCACCTAAGAAACTCCGAGGAAATGTCCCTAGGAGAGTAGAGAAACGATACTAGGAACGTCGGCAAGGAAAAAAGTAGTAGAAAGGAGAAACGGACAAAAAAGAAAAGGGAATGAGTAGAACAGAAGTGAAAGCATATGTAGAAAACAGCAGAAAGAGGTTAGAAAGAGGAGATCAGTCAACTAGATAGGAGATAAAAAAGTGAACAAGCCAGATAGTGGATATGACACATTTCGAGAGAAGAATGGAGAGGGAAATGAGAGAAATAAAAGAGAAGGTGAAGGAGTGGAAGGTGAAAAAGAGAAGCGGCGGAGAGGAAATTGATGGACCTAGAAGGAGACGTGGAGATCCTGAAGGGAAAGGTAACAGAAGAGAGAAGAGAAAGGTAGAAGATGCAAAGGGCAGTTGAAGAGATGAGGGCTAAGATAAAGAAGTCTGAGGAAAGTGGAGACGCGAAACAGAGAAAAAGGGATCGGAAGAGGTAAGCAAAGTTAAAAGTGAGGTTATGTTGGTGTCAACAAGCAAAAGAAAGAGAATAGAAGAGGGAAGAAGCAAGGTGTGGGAGAGAGAAGTAATAATACACAAGGAAGCAAACTGGGACGAGAACAAGGTATTACAGGACTGACTGGACGAATTCTTAGTAGGGACCAACTGGGAACTGGAGGAGACAAAGACACAAAAAAAATTATATTCGAATCCAGAGAAGAAATTTTGGAAAAGGAGAAAGAAGATAAACGACAAGGACAAAGTGAGAATGGAGCAGCGGATGAACCGGAAAGAGAGAAGGACAAAATGAGAGGCAATTTTAGAAAGGATGAGAAGAATGGAAGAGGTAAAGAGAAGGAGTGAACTAATAAGAACAGCGAACATCAGGGTGAGAGTAGAAGGAGAGATGTATGCATGGATAGAAGAAGAGGGCAGAATAAAGAAGCGGATATGAGGGATAAGGAGGAGGAGAGAAGGGCAAGAAGGAAGAAGGAAGACTAGCGAGAAGGAAACCGCAGTGTACTGTGTATAAAAAGAAAAAAGAGAAAAAAAAGAAAAAAAAAGATGGAAGGAGATAATATTTTTGTATATTATTGTAAATACGAGATGTATAAAACAATAAAACTATTACTATTACTACAATCATATTATTATATTTATAATACAGCAAACAAAAAATCATCATGTTTAATTGAGGGCTGAGTCGAATGATTGGTAATTTAAACTTAAGTAATATACTGATCAATTACAAATAACTCAAAAGATATTTACTACGTAACTTGCCATGTCTCTCACATTTTTTCATAAGACATACTTTTACACTTAAAATGTTTCCTTTTATTGAAATAAGAATTTTATAAGTTTATGTACACAAATAAAATATGCAGAAAGTTACACTTACAATAAGACCACTCCGTGAACAAGTATGTACCTCTGACCTCGCCCCTTTCCTAAAGTCTAGAAAGTGGGTTTCCATCAAGCCCTTTAGGACCTTCTGTCCATTCTTTGCCCAGTCCCCTGTTACTAATCTGATTGAGTCTGTCAGTGGCTTCTTTGGGTGTTGCAGGACTCTGCACAGCTTGGCCATGTCTGATAACGTACTTCGGCTTTTGCAGTATCGCTTTCAACCCTCCACCCCGGACTTTTTGATCTCCTTCTTATATTCTTTTTGCTTCGCTCTATACTCCCGTTTGTCCTTGTCACTCTTCGTGTGCTTGGACCGGTTGTATAGCTGCCTTACTTTCTTCCTGCGTTTCTCCAGTGACTTATCTCACTAGGGAGCGCCCTTCGATGGCCTCTTTAGCCTAAGTTCATAATTGTTCTCGTGAGAACTTATAAATATGTCCCTTAGAATCCTACTGCAGTGATTTATGTGACAGAAAAGCAACTGATCTTAGCCTTAAGTTCTTCTCTGTATCCTACCCAGTTTGTTTTTCTAGGGTTCCTTATGAGCTGATCGAACGTACTTTGTTCGCCGAGTCTGAACATGATGTGTTAATGGTCCAACATGGAGACTTCTTTCGACACCTTCCAGTCCACAACCTCAGACCACACGTTCCTGAAGGCCAAGGGTGATGTCTATGACCTCCTCCCTTACGGCGTTTCAGAACGTGGGTCAGCTGCCCGTATTTAGAAAGTCTATGTTTGTTACTGCTAAGAACTCCAATAGACTCTCTCCTCTAGAATTGCAGTCTATGCTGACCCAACATGTGTGATGTGCGTTTGCGTCACAACCCATTATAAGCTTGGTGCCTTCGGCTTCGCATTCTCTAATTGATGCGACTATTTCCTATGGTGCGCACGCTTTTTCATAAGAAAAGTATGCTGCAGCAATCATAATGATTTTCAGTTCACTTGCGGTACCCTTGTAGCTTACCCTAGCTGTACGTAGATCTCTTAAGCTGTACTTTGGCACCGTCTCTACCTTAACAATAAGGTACGTTCTAGTCAAGATGGGACTACTGCTGATCAGTGTACCTATTCTGTTTAAGCCTGCGATTTTGCCGTTGTGAATCCAAGGTTCTTAGATTAGGCAAATGCCTGTACGCACCCCCGCCATACGTCTAGCCAAAACGGCCGGGGCGTTCTTACAATGGTGCAGATTGATCTGCGTGAACTATATGGTGGTGTATGGTACAGATTCGGCCCCATTCACGTTGTTCACGCTGTCGCGTTGCTCCTGATCAGCCATCTTTTTCGAGAGCACTGGTACCCGCATCTACCTCTGTGTTTACCGTATTAAGGCCGGGATCGACCCTCCATGATCTCTACTCCCGTCTGTCCCGGCTCTTCCTCCATCCTTTTCTTGAACAAGACGACATGCGCCCTGTTGCCTCCACAGAAAGGTCTGAAGTCAAGGGCCTTCAGTGCCTCGACCTTAGTCCTTTCCAGCAGCACCCGAATGGCCGTCTTCCCTTTTTTTACCCTCGGTGCCCACCGTCACCGTTTTAGTTTCGGCGACCACCCAGAAGTCTGGTGTAATTGTGGTGTTCTGCCTTTTCAAGCGCTTCACTACGACTTCCGGAGTATGCACTCCGGGGGCGTAGATCATCGCTCTGAACAGCTTCTGGAGGTCTCTTATCCCAATAGCCCTAAGTTGGGTGCCCTCTCCACACGTCCATTTAGTGGCATCACTGAGTAACCACTCCTTGTCCTTTTGGTCCTTGCAGTGGAAGATCTGTGCACCCCTCTGGAACCAATTGTGCAAGAAACTTGGAAAATAGCCTCTGTCTGGGGCATCATCAATCTCCCCCTCTAAGGCCTCCAGGACCTTCTATTCCTGGTCCTTGTCGAGGTGCTTTTCCGGGTACTTGACCGGAACGATGGCCATCTTCAAGTCAGTAGTCACCGCTTAGCTGTAGCTTTTTGAAGCGTCCCCAACCGACCTCTCTTTAAGCTCCCTCGAGGTGGAGCTGTCTGAGTGCTGTCTTTTGGACGTGCCCGTAAGGGTCCAAACTCGAGACCCCCCAGAAGCGTCTTCAAGACGATTCGTCCTCAGCTTTGCCCCCGAGGCTAGCTTCCTATTAGCGTGCCTGTTGCTTTTCTTTTCCTTACTATTTTCTTTTCCCGAGGAGGCACTGGTATTTGCCGCTGGGGCGGACCCCGCAGCTGTCTGGTGACTCTTCTGGGAACTCACACCGGTATTTGCCGTCTTGACGACAGCCGCCCGGTCTTCCAAATACCGTTTGTAAGGACTTGGCTCGAACTGGGGAGCTCCTTTTTTGCTGGCACTTTTGCGACCATTTCCTGTATCTTATTCTTTTCCATTTTCATTTTTATGTTTTACATGTGTGTTAGTGTGTGTGGGCCAAGCCCCGCTTCCACGTCCCGGACCAGTACGCCCACCAGAAGCCACTCACCGCGGAGAAGCCAACCCCGACACCTGTGGCCTCAGCAGCCCCCCCCCCCCCCAACCCAACATGGCCCTATCGCAGGAGCCCCCTCACCGGCCTATCGGGCACACGACAAAGTGGCAATCCTTCGAGGGGGGGGGGGTATCCTCGATACTCAAGGTATAAAAGTTAGTATCAAGCCAAATAATAATACGTTGTGAAGTGTTATTATGTGTAGTCATGAAATAGATTTCTGACCGTCTGACTTAATTGGTCGTCTACTACGATTTACTCCAAGACTTTTAAAGCCCTATATAAGTCACGACTTAGATTTACCAGTAGCTATTCTCAAAGTAAACGCTTTACGAGTTAAGTGTAACATTACGGCAGGAGCATACATAAATCAGCAGAAAGTTCATACGATATATGAATTTTTCCCAGCAGTTCCACCAGGTTACAAGATAATCGAGGTGCCTAAACAAATAATTTACCTACAACTACGCATAGTAGATCAAGATGGTGATTTGATTAATCTCCGAGGTAAAATTATTACAATTTGCCTACATTTAAAAAGCCATTGAAATGGGTGTTGTTTTTAATGCTAACAAAAGCTATATAGCTCAGTATGTCGTCAGACAGTCAGTCAGCAACGAGTGATCAAACGATTAACACGTCAGAACATATACATCATTCTGGCCACTTCTCGTTCATTTTCGGTGTATTTCCGATTTATTGCCAGTTATTTTCGGTCACTTCTGGGTCATTTTGTATTTTTTCCGATTACTTTCAGTTTACTTTCGGTTTACTTCCGGTTCACTTCCGATCTACTTCCGGTCGACTTTCAGTCTACTTCCGATATACCCCTAAGGAGGGGTAGTTTTCGGAATGAAGTAAACTTATGGCTGGAGACTACCAGACACATTTTAATATAATAGAGGATTTCGACCTTTTTTTAGCTGTGTAACTTTGTCTTCATCATCATTTTCCAATTTCCGTTCTTCTATTCTTTCTTACTTGGGTACAACAGGCGACGCTGTAAACTTCTATTCTTTTCTCTCTTCCTCTAGTTCTTAGCGTCACTCTTGACTCAGAAGCCATGCAAAGAAAGAATACACATATACGTATAAGTTATAACTCTGCACATTTACAGCTTTCGGCCTCGGGACGCATTGTGGCCACCAGAGTTCAAAACTTGCACGTCTTGGAAGGTTACAATCTTTTCCATTGATGCCATTTTTTCAGATTCTGTAACTTTCATATTTGTCTATTAAATTTAATATTTTAGATTTCAGCTTTAGAGCGGAGTCGCAAAATAGAAGAACTACAAAAACGGCTAATTGAGAGTGAAATTTTAAGAACCCGGTTAAACCGTAAGCTGTCAATGTTCAAAGAGCAAATGCGAACCTTAAATGATACCGTTAATCAAGAACGATCGGTTAATGATCATTCTTTACAGATCTTACGAGATGAACTTACACAAGCTAAACAAATTATAGCTGAGATTACGCGCAGAGAATCACATGTAAGTAATCAATTTATTAAATTACTTTAACTTCTCTGTACCATAAATTTTAACGAACCGCTGCTAAGTCCTTGACACTAAGCTTTCTAAAAATCTTAAAAGGTTTTAATTATTTTTCTAATATTAGAATTTTTTTATTTTATGTTAGTTGTGTTATCGGATAGTATTTTCAATATACTGACCATGCTTTATAGAATAAATTCGTATTCTTATTAAAGAGATCAATTTTTCAGATTCGTCAATTGCATAATCTAAATAAAACTACTCAGTTTCATTCGAATACTTTTATTGATCTGCTGCAGCCAAAAATGACGTTAAATTTTAATGACAATTGATTTGTGTATAAAAGATTTTCGGGATTGTAATGATAATAACATATAAAATTTATAAGTTAATGATATGATTAGAGATGATAATCAACGAGACTTCTTTCGCAATAGCATTATTCCAGCTAAGAAAACAGACTAAACTATTCCTGATAAATACCGCACTATAGGATAATACTTATTTAACATGAGGGGTTAGTATTTATTTGTTTCTGTTCCTTTCTGCGTGTAACGGGCCTAATCTTCCGTCACGACAGAGGCAACCCTTCCATTTGTCTAGCAGCCACGGCTATGCCAGAGCCGGAATGGCAGTACGACACTGCAGGGAGTGCGTCAGTCCCGCCATCTACGATATGTCGTATGATACTTATGACGGTTTATATCGCGTTGTTGCGGACTATAGTTTTTGACTTGTTGAACGATGACAGCGCCACTGTATGCTCTCTCTTAAATAGATCTGTTCTTATCTAAATAGTTCTTATTTCTGTTTCTAAGGTTAAATAAGAAATATATTTTTCATGATACGTGTACGAAAAAGACCACTTTCCATGCATGTAAAATGAATGAAAAATCAAGTTTTTCCTCACTCAGCAGCCTATCCAAAATTATTTTTAAAAATTTTAAAATTTTTTAAAATTTTCAAAATTTTCAATACAAATTTGTTTTACTTTGAAAAGTACTTGAAATTCCCATTTCTTTCATATGCATGATAAGTAGCCTATTCGTGCATAAAAAGTACGGTGTGCAACAAAAGGGGAGTGGCTTTTTTAGACTCGGGTGATATTTTGAGCACGAGTGGGAGTTGAGGGCGCCGTAGGACTCCGGTCGACTCCCACTCGTGCTCAAAACATCACCCTCGCTAGAAAGAGCCAATTTTCCCCCCTAGTTGCACAATATACTATTTGTAACACACGAACAATTTTTTCGCCCGCTTATTGAAAATGCTCAAATCTTCTAAACTTGCGTGAAATTCAACAAGTGCAGTTTGAAATGAGAAAATCAGTACATGCATTACAAAAAACATGGTGTGCACCAAGGGCTAAGCAGGCTTTTTGGCCTCATGTGGTTGTAATACTCGTCTGTGGCTCGTAATCGCCCTCGCCTTCGGCTCGGGCTAACTAGCCTTAACTCGTACTGTAAACTACACACTCGACCTAAAAAAGCCCACTTTACGACCTTGGTATACAATATACTATTATAAAGCAAATTATATCATTCTGTGGGTTTGAAAGTATTAGCTAATGTATTTTAGCAAATTAATAATTTTTAGATTTTCCGTAAAAACCATGGAGTCATGCTAGCAAATTGTGTAAGAAGTGAAGTTGCCTTTGATTACTAATAGTGTTATTCTAGTTACATTTATGTAGTTTATGAATCGAATCGTTTCTTCAATTTTAATATTGATCGGTAGACATGAAATGTACTAGGTTGTAAGTGTCGAATTCCCATGTAAAACCACTTATTAGCCATAATATCATGTTTGTTTCCTACATAACTTCTAGTAGAAAGTGAGGCCCATTCTAAAACTTTACAGCTACTATTTTTATTATCAAAAGGTATGTTTTTACTGTATTGAGGTTGTTAGAGTCAGGATCGAACATTCAGATTTCCATATTTTAAGGTTTGTAATATATATATATATATATATATATATATATATATATATATATATATATATTATGACGGGCGATATTAGCACGTCATAAGCTCAGCATGCCGCGAGAAGAAAGACTTGTACTAAATTCACACTGTTACAGGTACCAGCGCTGGCAAGGCGGGGAGAGCCGCTGGACGACGCGAGAGAGGGAGAGAGAGAGAAAATTCGGCGACACGCGAGCCGCTCAGTACTTTCGGGAGATAGCTGCTAAGAGAGTGAAAGTCGAAGTGTGTGAGTGTGCGTGCGTATACGACGTTGCGTCTCGCTACCGCATCCAGAACTGCACCGACGGGGTTCCGACTGCTGACAGCGAACATTAGGACGATACCGGCTAACTGTAAGTGCCAGCTCTCTCTCTCTCTCTCACGCTACACTCGCCAGGGCTCTCCTTATACTCCCTCGTACCTGCGACCTCGCTTGCTCGCATGCAAGCCCTGTATATAGTTTGTCAATAAACGCTGTGACAGTCCCTCAACAATCTCGGTAGTCGTTATTTTGCGTGTTCCTACGCGTACACTTGTATCTCGCTCCATCACCGACCCAGCCGCCTCCGCGGGCTTGCGTCTTGTATGTGTACGAGATCGCAGCACAACTGGCCTGGCCGGAACCTATTCGGCACTAGGTGCTATCCCGACGACTCTCTTTCTCGAGAGTAACGAGGTCTACGGACCTTGATTATAGCGGAGCTGGAAACCGAACAACTGCACCCAGCACACCGTTATAATATATATATTATTGACAATGCTGACGGAATTCAAAAATCAAAAATGGCGGAATCAAAATGGTGGACATTATACCTCCACCAAACCCATTTTACCGCAACAAATGATTTTTCATCAGTTTAAAGTATCGATATGGGGGTTTTCAGGGTCACTGAATCTTATTTTAACCTCGACATTTCAAAATTCGAAATGGTGGATCCAAAATGGCGGACATTATACCACCACCAAACCAATTTTACAGCAACAAATGATTTTAGATCACTTTAAAGTATCGATATGAGGGTTTTTGGGGCCACTGCACCTTATTTTAACCTCGAAATTTTAAAATCCAAAATGGCTGATCCAAAATGGCGGATATTTGTCATAATCCACCCGCAGGCTCTCTCGCGAAAAGCCCCTGCTAACGCGCAA
Organism: Nasonia vitripennis; assembly: GCF_009193385.2. Lineage (NCBI taxonomy): Eukaryota > Metazoa > Arthropoda > Insecta > Hymenoptera > Pteromalidae > Nasonia > Nasonia vitripennis. Next base: position 169,081 of record NW_022279630.1, on the reverse strand, counting down.
CCCGCCGAACACGCCACGCACGCTGCAGCGCTTATCACCGCGGCGCTAGTACCGCGGCGCGCCGCTAGGCGGCTGCGCATTACCCACAAGTGAAGTAGCGTCGCGGAGGGCACATAAGGAGGCCGGGTCCAGCGCTGTACCTCGCCCCTCTTCCAACAGCCTAATGCTGCAAGTACACGGCTCGTGTCCAATGACAACTTGTGCAAAGACTTCAGCAAATAAAACTGTTTTGTGGCAACGAAATTTATTGCTTTCAAGTAATTTATTTCATCCCTCTTTTTTACCTACACCCCCAACCCCTTCCCACGTTTAGCAACCCATAGAAAGGAATATTTTCTTCAAGAAATGCTTTCTTCATCGGCGGCTTTTTCTCCAACAGTCTTTTTCAGGATAGTTAGTAGGTACATTAATAGATACATTGGCGACTTCTTCTTCAACATCCTTTTTAAGGCAGTTGTTGAGTAAGTCTTACTTTATCGGCAACTCCTTGTTCAACTGTACTAGCCGTAATTTTGTTATTTCTAACATTTTTTTTTGTTTTTGTTGTGCTTTCTCATATCCTACAACAATGTATTCTCCTGCGAAAAAATATCGTATCGATAGATGCGTTAATCCATTTGATATTAATACAGGACACAGCAAATCTCTTAGGAAGATCTCCAAAGAATTTCAAGATGTCTATCCTGATTATCCAACATCTTCACTGATTTGTGATACATGTAGAAAATCCTTTTACAAACTACATTATTTGTCATCTCCAAACGTCAGTATGAGTGTTGATTTTGAATCAGAGACTGACTCACCTTCGGTTTCAAACACGGATGCACCTATGCAAGATGATCTTACAGATATTTTAACTGGACTTAAAAACAAATTCCAATCCCTGCCGGAGAACGATCCATTACGTGTCAGTATTCTTACTATTTTGCCCGAACACTGGGCAATACGTAAAATTATGAACCAATTTGGTGTGTCTCACAGAATGGCTCGTAAAGCAAAACAGTTAAGAGAATCAGATGGAGTTTTGGCATCTCCTGTTGCAAAACGTGGAAAAACATTACCTGCAGAAACTACTCAGAAAGTTGAAGATTTTTACGAAAATGATCTTAACAGCAGAATTATGCCAAATAAAAAAGATACCGTCAGTATTTATTTATATGGTGAAAAAATAAAAGTTCAGAAAAGATTATTACTTACTGATATTAAGAACCTTCATAACCAATTTAAAGAACAGTTTCCTGAACATCCGATTGGGCTTACCAAGTTTGCGGAACTGAGACCAAAATGTTGTGTCTTTGCAGGATCCTCTGGTACACACAATGTATGTGTATGTACGATACACCAAAATTTCAAGGCGATGATTGACGCAGTAAATATAGAAAAAATCTCAAACAATATTCTGAAGAATTATAAAGATTGTTTGAATTTCGTTCTATGTGGGGATCCCAAACCAAGTTGTTATTTGAATGAATGCAAATTTTGTCCGGACATTCAAAAGTTTTCTAATTACGTTGAGAAAATTATGGATGAGCACAATATTGATCAAGTCATCTTCAGCACGTGGCAATCAATCAATAGATACACTTTGATAAAACAATGCCTAACATCGCAAGAATTTATTGAAACTTTATGTTCTAGCCTAGAAAAGTTGATACCTCATCACTTCATCGCTAAGGAACAATCAAAGTTTATTTCTGGGAAGAAAAATAATCTTTCAGATGAAGAGGTTCTTGCTCAATTGGATTTTGCTGAGAACTATGCTTTTACAGCCCAAGATGCTGCACAGGCATTTCATTTCAATAATGATCAATGTACGATATTTCCTGCTGTTATTTATTATAAATCTGAAGGCAAGCTAAAGCATTTCAGTACAGTATCTATGTCCGACTGTACTACTCATGATGCCACTGCATATACATAATGCAGCAAAAACTTATACCTGAAATTCGCAAGGTTTGACCCACAGTAAAAAAGGTAATATATGCTACTGATGGTGCTACACTGCATTTTAAAAATCGTTATCAAATGAGTAGTTTAATGAGTCATAAGAGAGATTTTGGCGTTGATGCTGAATGGCATTGTTTTGCAACAGCACACGGAAAAGGTAGTTGCGATGGAGTTGGAGCGATAGTAAAGAGAGAAGCTACAAGAGCGAGCTTACAAGCTGCAAAAAATAAAGCAATTCTAGATGTTAAAGCTCTTTATTCATGGGCTAATGGGCGATCATTCAATATAAAATTTTTCTTATACACCAAAAAAGATCACGAACAAACTCGTCAATTCCTAACAAAGAGATTTAAAAACTGTCCACCTGTCACAAACATACAAATGGGGCATGGATTTATCCCAGAAAATAATGAAACGTTGAAAGTCATGCATTACTCAAATGCCAATGAACCTAGGAACAGAGGAATTTATGATATCGGCGAAAGCCATTTATCAGCAGTAAAAACTCCACGAACGAGGAGCCAGAATTGATAAGAGTGCACAAAATGTCATTAAAGATTGATTCATTTGGCTAAATTATATATTTTTTTCATTCACGCAGGCATATACATATACACAGAACAATAGAAAAATGTAAGTGCAAAAACCGCAGACAGATAATTCTAAATCTAATAGACCGGAAAAATATAAGATTCATGTGCACAAATACTGATTCCGATAATACATTTATAACCATTTACCTCACAAACCCCCATATCGATACTTTAAATTGATCTAAAATCATTTGTTGCGGTAAAATTGGTTTGGTGGTGGTATAATGTCCGCCATTTTGGATCCACCATTTCGAATTTTGAAATGTAGAGGTTAAAATAAGATTCAGTGACCCTGAAAACTCCTATATCGATACTTTAAACTGATCAAAAATCATTTGTTGCGGTAAAATGGGTTTGGTGGAGGTATAATGTCCACCATTTTGATTCCGCCATTTCTGATTTTGGAATTCCGTCAGCATTGTCAATAATATGTCCTATCATGAGTTGTACATGCTTTCTGGTGGGATATTTCACAAATTAGACATAATTAAATTAGACATAAGCATTTTTACTATTGTTTTTGTTGAATGTGCTATGAAAACGTGGCTTTCAGGCTCCATATTTTATGCGCCACATTGGATTTTTGAAAAGGCCAGAACTTTTTCAAAAGCCCTTGACCAGGCGATCATTTTGAGACCTCAAACGTCTTGTTAGGTTAACCCAAATTTTGGGTGCACTGATGGTCCGGTTAACGTGAAACGTCCCATAAATATATATATATATATATATATATATATATATATATATATATATATATATACACAGGGCTCTAAAAGTAGTTTTATTGAAAAATTTAGTAAATTTCACAAAAAAAGTAACTTTGTAGTTTTAGTTAAAAATACATGCTTCATGAGCTAAAAATCATTGAAAATATGCAAAAATTGCTTAAAACCTCAACTTTGACCAGCTAGAACTCGAAGCCAAATGAAAGAATCGCGCTGAAATTTTTCTTTGGGAGTCAGGTACAACATATAGAACATATACAGGGTGAGTCATTTTAATCTTTAATCTCAATTATCTCGTTGGCAAAGCATGCCAGCGAAAAAAGTTTCGGATAAAAGTTTTAGGATTTTTCCCTGGCTATCTGATGATGACCTTGACAATGTCATTGAGCGTGACCTTCAAGGGCATTTCAAGGTCAAGTTGATTTTTTGAAATGGAAATCCCTACTTTTAGCCCCATAAATGAAAAGAGAGTGACATGCTCAAAAATGAAAAAATTTTCAATATTTCCAGAGATTTTCAATATTTTCTAAAATTTTCGTAATTTTCAATATTTTCTAAAATTTTCGTAATTTTTTCAGTTTTCAAAAATTTTCAAAGTCATTCCATTATTTTGTATTAGTGTCAATTTTCAAAATTCTTGATGTAGTTAAGTCATTCCATTATTTTGTATTAGTGTCAATTTTTGAGAGTGAACTACTCTTAACAGTTATGTAGATAGCAAATTAGTGCAGAAAAGCTTAATCGTGTTTTTTACTTCTTGTAAATCGATAATTATTATTGAAAAAAATCTGTTTCCCTGTTTACTGGTCTGTAACAAATTATTTTGATTTTGATCATGGCTGATTATGGTCCCAACAAAATCGTTGATATGATCATGATTTTGGGAGAAAGTCGAAATAATTATGCAGCAGCTGCCAGACTTTATGCTGAACGCTATCCCAATAGGAGACACCCAAGTAATGTTACTATTCAAACCTTAACTCAGAGAGCTCGAAATGGAGCTTTTGTTCGTCAACGCCGTCATCATGAATACGACGAAAACGATCCTCGTGTTATTACCATTCTAGCGATTATTCATCTTGATCCTCACATTAGTACTCGACAAATAGAAAGAGAAATAGGTATACCTCAATCAACAGCATCCCGAATATTGAGAGCGAGAAGATAGTTAACTCCAAATGATATGATTTTGCGAGTACGTTTTTGTCGATGGGCAATACGAATGATTCAACAAGATCAAGACTTTTTCAGGCACGTTCTTTTTTCAGATGAATCAACATTCAGAAACACTGGAGAATTGAATAGTCATAATTGCCATTATTGGTCAGATGAAAATCCTCATTGGTTTAGGCCGATAGACAATCAACACCGCTGGAGTGTTATGGTCTGGTGTGGAATCATCAATGGCTATTTGATTGGTCCTTATTTCTTTAAAGAGAACGTGAATGGGGTAAACTTTTTGAGATTACTTCGAGACATTTTACCTGAATTACTAGAAAATGTAGACCTAGCCACAAGGCTAAGAATGTGGATCCAATTAGATGGAGCACCACCACATTATGCACGCATTGTTCGTGATTATTTAAACACCCGCAACAATGGCAGGTGGATTGGGCGAGGTGGCCTAGTTGCATGGCCCCCTCGTTCACCTGATTTAACCCCTCCCGATTTTTACTTATGTGGATATCTTAAGAATGTTGTTTATGCTCAACGGCCAACAACGCGAGATAATATGATCGAACGCATTCGTACAGCTTGTGCAGAAATCCCTCGAGATGTTCTACTTAGAACCATAAGACAATTCAGAGCTCGACTTGATCTTTGCATCCAACAAAGCGGCGGTAATTTCGAACAATTAATCAATGGTTAACTCCAGTTAACATTCCAAAAAAATAACAAAAAGGGAAAAAACAAAAAAAAAACAAATAAAAAAAATACAAAAAAAATAAAACAAAAAACAAAAAATGGGATGCTAAATCCTTTTGACAACCTCCTCGATGGTGCATCCTGGGTTCGGCTGATGTCAAAGGTAATTTCCGCACAAAAGATGATTTGTTTCCAAAATCACATGTTCGAACGTAAAATTTCCCACTCTTTCCATTTCTGGTGCCAAAAGTAGGGGTTTCTATTTGAAAAAATCGACTTGACCTTCAAATGATCTTAAAGGTCACGCTCAATGACATTGTCAAGGTCATCATCAGATAGCCAGGGAAAAATCCTAAAACTTTTACCCGAAACTTTTTTCGCTGGCATGCTTTGCCAACGAGATAATTGAGATTAAAGATTAAAATGACTCATCCTGTATATACAGCTTGGGAAAAAATTAAAATTTTCATCTTTGATTTCACAGAGAACCACCCATATATATATACATAATGATGAAAGCAATATAAGTGATTTGCTGCTGTCAGCCACAGCAGCGTAGCACAAATTTTTTGGACGACATGGGAAAGTAGTGGTCGACAAAGACAAGCCTTAAATGTACACAGGCTTATAGGACACGGGCTCTGCAATAATATATTGTGATGATACAAGTGCTTTTAATAAAAAGGTGTGATAAAAAAGTAAAAGGATTGCAAGATTCACGAAGACAGAGGAAAAGGGAAGGTTCAGTCAGAAACGAGGTAAAAGGAAGTAAGAAAAAAACAAAAATAGTGAGCCTTCAAAAAATAAATATATAAACTATGATATACTATGAGTTTAAGTGTTTGTTTCACGTAAAAGTAAATGTTTACTAAGTTCAGATTTAAGGTTAAAACAAAAAGTGTGGAAAAGTTTATTATTTTTAAAATTTAGTCTAGGCGTAGTGTAGAATATAGTACATTCAGTATATATAGTGTGTTTTTAAATCCTCGAGGTCACTGTCGCTACTACAACATCTTTCGATAAGAGGAGCCCCTCTGGGGTTTCCACAGATTGTTTTCCACAAGGCGACTAGCTCAACCCTGAGATTTGGGAAGGCCCGGAAGGAGGGCATCTCGTGACAGGGTAAAAGAAGGGGTAGCAATGCCTCGAGCTGTTACTAGTCGAGTATTTGAGGTACTACCCGTCATGGTGAAGGACGAAACTAGTGATCCCAGGCCCCGCAGTGGATAGGGCTCTAGTCGGCTGCGGGGCCTTTAGCCCTGGGGACGCTTCGTCGTAATCTGTGGTTGGCCAATACCAAAACGAGTAGGATGTTCAGAATGTGGTAGCTGTACAAGCTGAAGAATCAAAAGTTTTATTATTATTGTAAAGACCGTACGTGGTGTAAGGACGGGTTGCGCGAGTATACAAATAATTATTTAAATTAAGAGAAACTAGCCTTCGGCTCGAGAGCCTTATGTTACTAGAGTTACACGCGGTATGCAATGATCTGAGTATGTCCCACGTTACTCGTCGGCGCAAAAGCGTATTTGTGCATGGACGGTATTATTTCCGCGCTGCCTGCTAAAGCAGATATGTACGTTTCGTGCGAACGTTGTTGGTGTCACAGCAGTATTATCACGCTATAGTATCGCGGACTAGGAAATGTCCGCGACTATGTTGCTTGCCCTTACCTTGTGTAGCTTACGGTGTTGACAGCAAGTGTATTTTCTCCTTCTATTCTCGTCTCGATGGTTTTAGGTTGTTTTATAGAGGTTATTGATTATTAATAATAATAATAGACTGATTGATTGTTGTTGTTTTTGTTTTATTGGAGACAACTCGGAACTCAGCAGATGTTACGGTTTCGTATAATTTGGTTATTATAGTATCGTTATTATTACGTTGTGCGGTGGCTTATTTATAATAACTTATGACGCTTGTACAACTATACTTGACTTACGATATATTTATATATCCATTCTCTTTCGTGACCTGGAAACTGGATAGTCCTTCGTGGCACGTCAGATACTGATTGGCCTTAACTCTACACGATTACTCGTGGCAAGTTTTATGATCTTATCTAAGCTATGTTACCACTAACACCAGATTTATTGACGGGCCCTTTGCCTATTGCACGATGCAGACTCTACCAGAAAACAAGGAGTCTACTATATCTCGCACGCAGAGTTTCAGTGGTTTGCACACACTCAATAAGCGATGCGTACAGAGAGATAGCACTCGTACTCGCTGACCAGGTACAGCTACACGATAACAGGTTACTTGAACAAAAGGCGCTCCAGGGATTGTTTTCTGGCTTTTTAAAGCTTCGGTTACGGTTCAAGTAGTTGTGAAATTAAATGAAACGCGGCAACGATCGACCAATCAAGATCTGACGTGCAAGGATGATGTACAAAAGTAAGTCAGTAATACGCGCGTAAGAAGTGCTGACTCATAGGTTAAAGCACTCGCTCCAATGTTCGGCGCTCGGTTTCGTACTGTCGCAATCGGTTTAGTATACGTTGTCTGTATGAGTGCACGAATGCAGTCGCACAGGCGTTATACATATAAGTACGTCAATGCCAAAGTATATATGAACATGGGACATTACAATAAATTAGTTTAAATAACGAATATGATTGTTATTGTCTCTGAATAATCGCGTATATGTACGCGCTATAAGAAATAGCCAATGTATGTGTGAATTCTATGTAGTAGAAGGTAGCTTGAATTTGCATAAAGAATAAAACCGAAAACGTGGAGCTGCGAGCCCTCGAGAAAAGCTTGACGGGAGAAAATTAATACCGATCCATTGACCTTAATCCTTCTTCGATGACTCCAGGAAATATCCCACTTTGCGTTCTTTTTCTCTCACTCGCGTTTCCCGCGCTTCTCTCGCGTCGTTCTCGTTTCTTTCTTTTTCTCTCACGCCCGTTTCTCACTATCTCTCTCTCTTTCTCTTTCTCTCTTACATGCGTCTCGCTTCTCGACGACCTGGTGGCTCGTGCCGATGCCGGGAGGACGCTTGACTGATCAGAGGGGGGACAAACCCCAGGTTTCTCTTTTTCCCTCGAAGCAGAGGAAGCCTTGCTGGCCTCACAGTAGCTGGCGGGTTGGTGGTGACGACAGGACTGGCGTGAAATTTGACATCACTCAATTGGATTCCGCAATGGCACCAGCGGTTTGCTCCGTCTGCAATGACGACGCTACACCGCCAATAAGTACGTACCCGATCTGCTGCCTTCCGTACCACACTCGCTTTTTAAGCAAGAAGATGAACGCAGTGTGTAAAAAGTGTCAAAAAACAGAGACGCCAGAGACGTTCCCGCCACAGACGTTCCAGCCAGAGACCTCCACTCCTGCTGTGGTGACGCCGTGAACCAAGTCGGCCAAGCAGAGTGTCAAATCAACACAGAGGAAGCCCTCTCTACCTCCTAAAAACATCAGGTAAGTGTTAGCGCTGGGCCAGTGCTCCAAACCAAGTCGACAACACCACGCGTCTCTCCCCACCAGCGAACGCAGAAAAGCGACATCGCCAGTACTCCTGTACTGCGCCAGGAAAACCTGGAATCCCAGAGTACCTTTTTTGCAGCGTACGAAGGGGCGACTCACATTCGGTACTGCTCGACTTTATTTACAGGCCCCCAAAAATTCTGATGCAAAAGGACTCAGACCTTTTTGATGTATTGCAGGACTTATGCGGCGAATTTAGTCATAAGATCATAATGGGTGATCTGAACTCGGACTTACTGACTGACTCGGACGGCGCTGCTACCATCAACCGCCTGTCCGAGGAGTTATCTCTTCAGATCATCCGGCATGGTCCCACGCATTATGCCTCATCGTCTCACACATTGACCTTATCATGGCTGACGAAAACGACACGATCCAGGACTCTAGAAATGAGTGGCTACCTAGTTTTGGCAAGCATTGTGTTATAGATGTCTCGCTAGACATCTTCACTCACACTCCCGTATGTGACACCTTTTCTTACCGTGATTACAAGTGCATAGACACATCTAGTCTTGTCAACATCTTGTTGTTGTGACTGGACAACCATGAATTCCATCGAAGCCGATCTGGAGGGCGCGTTAGGCGTTCTTAATAATAATTTTAAATTAGCAATAGATGAATTGGCGCCTTCGAAAACGGTTTGCCCACGTAGGAAATATACTCCTCGGTATTGACCAGAGCTAAGGCTCCTCATCGATAAACGCAATGCTACACTCAGGCGCTATGAGCGCACGGAGAGAGCGGAGCTTTTCGATGAGGTTCTTTGACTCACCATCAAGGTCGACATGCGTTCTGTTCGAGAGCGGGATTCCTTCCTTCGCCAACAACTATCGGACGCTCTTAATGACAACAGAAATATATAGGAAGGTGATGCGTCATCTCGGCCTCCTCCCTGGGAGTAAGGAGGAGGAGTTTTTTGGTTTCACTCCGGGGGCGCTGAACGAGCACTTCGCGGGAGTATCGGTGTCACCCCTTGAAAATATAGACAAGGCAACGGACACTATCTTACTTGCAAGCGAGGAGGGCTTTACTTTTAGCCCTGTTAGTATGAGTGACGTCGTCCTTGCTATATGACATTTTTCCTCGCAAGCGAGGGGTGTCGATGGTATTCCGCGCGGGGTGGTCGTCAAGACCCTCCCAATTATTGGCAAAGGCTATAGCCGGGTTACTATGGTGAAATGGCCCCCTTGGAAAATGTATATATGTTATATACCATTCGATGGGGGATAAAAAAAAACTCCCATAGCCAAATTTTTAGCTCTTTGCCTAGTGCGCATGCGCAGTAACGTCGATAAACGTGTTTTTTTGATTTTATTTTTTTCTGAAGTCCCTATAGGATAAAAATTTTTTTAAAAATTCACATTGGTGTATTTTTATGTCATGAATAACTGCAATTTTTTTGGGATTACATAACCAAATATCGGATCTAAAAAAATTATTAAAGTTTTCAATCGATATTTTGACCCCCTTGTTTTTGAGGTGCAACTTTTTAAGTAGACTTTTTTTGTGTACTTTTTCCCGTTCTTTACGATGGCACTAACGTTTTTTCCTTAAAAATGGTGGCACAACTCGATTTGAGCCAAAAACTGATTTTTTTGCCATTTTTTCACGTTTTTAGCTGGTTATGTTACAATTTAATTACTAAAGTGACTCCTTTTGAGTAGTTTTGCATATCTTCCCATGAAAACATAATCAAATGAAATATTTTGTTCGCTCCAAGCCGTATTTTTTATATTATCTTACGTTTTCAATGATGGTCTTATCAGAATTGTGATATCACCTTATTATAAAACTGATGGCTAATGTTATGTTCTTTTTAAACGTTCTGTGATTGGTCGAAAGTATTGTCTCTGTCGCACTTTTTTGTTTATTGTTTATTTTTATTTATAATAAAAGGTTATGCTTGGCCGCGCGGTTGACGCGGCGGCTGCAATGCAGACGATCTGCGTAGTGAATGGTCAATCATAAAATTAAGAATTATCAGGAGCATAAAGAAATAAAGTATTTTGATTTCTTAATTAATTAAACGATGCGCAAACCAATGGCCAACATTGTTTTTTTCAAAACTAATTTTTTTTTTTTCTTACAATTGTCTATATAAGGGAGAAAGTACAATACGTCCCGTCCCGTCCCGTACCGACCCCGGGACATACCGTCTGAAATAAGTCACTTTTATATTATTGGCTAATTCTGTTCGATAACCCAATCGACGGTACAGAATTAGCCAATCCCGTAAAAACAGCTTATTTCAGACGGTATGTCCCGAGGTCGGTACGGGACGACGGACTCAATTGTACTTTCTCCATAATATACTAATACAAGTGAATGGTGAAAACGCTGTTAGTATAAGTTTATAACTTTTAAAGTAAATTAAAATCTAGCAAATAAAAATTGTTTCGATTTTTCTTTTTACTATTTCGGCTTTTGACTGATAATTGATAGCAATACTAGAAAAAATAATAAAGTAGTTAAGTATTTATTTTCAAATACATTGGAGTTAGTTGGAACCGAAGGCTGACGCGGCTACTTTAAATCTTTCTGCTGTTTACTTCAAAACTAACAATCTTGTATATTTAAAGTGAGTACTATATATTTTACATATCTTTAAAAAAAATGAAGATTTAACAAAGTTTTTCAAAAGTTTTGACATCACAGATTATATGCTTTGATATTAGGGTTATATGTATTTCTAATACATATTACACAATAAATTAATATTTTGTTAAATAACTTCTTTAAAATCAAAACCTATTATTAATATCTAAAATGTTATTTTTATGCCGACACTTTGAGTTTTGAAAAAAATACTGTAACCAACCTACTGATAAATAAAAAATCTCCCATGTATTTATAATAAATACACTTGTATTTTACCGGTATATGCAGAGTAAGACTTATTAATGGGTAGAAAAATAAAATTTTTATTATAAATTCTGTAGTATATTAGAGTAATTGTATCAAAAATAATGACAGATAATATAGTAATATAATAATATGATATAATAATATAATAATATGATATAATAATATAATAATATAATATAATAATATAATAATGTAATAATAATAACAGATAATTATTAGACCTTTTTATACGCTAAATAAGAAAAACATGTTGTGTACGTTATTAAATTCTTGCATAAAATCAAAAGTTTAAACCAACATTAAATTATAAACTGTTTTAGTACTCGCATAAAGATCCGATCTTATCCTAAAACAAAAATAGCAATCAGATTTTAAATCAATAAGCTAACAAAAAAGTAATTAATAAAAATGAATTTTCAATCCTATAGATATAGATATACGTACAATGCATGTAAGGGGAACGAGTCTTTATCTATTTAACTTAACCAATTTAGGCTAATCACATAAAGTAAAATGAGAAATTAGTTAAACATAAAGTTGTTGAAACTATTAACTAAATAAAATTAAGAAGGAAAAACATTTGAATAAAATATGACAATAAACTTTTGCTAGAAACGGATTTGACGATTGATGAGTTGCATGTTTTGATGTAATGCGGTATATTAATTATACAAGTATGATTAAATTGATAAAATATAGAAAGTCTTGAACAATAATTAATTTGTTTATGTATAAAATACTGTCAAATTAATAAAAAATGCACATAAATATCTGCATATGACTATATATGATGTGATTTTTACTATAGTTAATTATTATGAGATGAGAAAAAATATTTGGTTTTACATAAAAACAATACATGAGAAATAATAAAAATGAAAAATAGAACTAATAGGATGCGAACTTATTAATTGTCAATTAACTTTTAAGTTAAAAAAATGTAAAATGAATAAAGTAAACACAAGCTAACCTATGCTTTAAACACATACGTATATGAAACATCGGATTCCCGTATTGACAAGCCTCTGCAGTTTTAAGTCAAGCTCTTGAGTCAGGTCGCAGTAAACAAGTGAGCAGTAGTCGATGAGGGGAAATAGGAGTGCTTGCAACAAATGTTGGCGCAACCTGAGGCTAGTGCGCTAGAGAGAGAGAGAGAGAGAGAGAGAGAGAGAGAGAGAGAGAGAGAGAGAGAGAGAGAGAAAGTCACCCCGTCGCAATTTTTGTATAATTACAGTTAGCCAATATTTCTGTGTGCCTTGAGGCCTCGGTACATTTGTAAGTCGCGGCAGCCTCGTGCTGCGACTCTAACTCTCGTTTCCCGCGCACTCTGGACAATTCATTTTTAGATAGCCTACTAGACCGCAGTCGTAACAAAATATTTCTAGTGGATCGCATGTTAGACAGTTAGTAAATTTCATGCTTGTTTTTCCGCATTTGTAGTAAACAATCCTTCTGGGGTTCAAGCAATCCTGCGAAAAATGCCCCGGTCTTTTGCAGTTATAACGAAAAGTTTGTACCTGGCTGTTCTATTTGCAATCTGGTTCTGCTGTCGCTTCGTGTTGTTGTTCACGTCTATCCCCGCGGTAACCCACGGCATATAAGCCTTTGTCCTCCGGCGGCATTTCCTCGGCGAGATATAAGCCGGTATCGCTTTTAGATTGTTGATCGTCACTCTCTTCCAGGCATAGATTTGCTAACGCCTGTCGTATAGGTCGCGTCGGGCACTAGTCTTTGTATGCTAAGACCGGCAAGAGAGAGTATTCTGCTGAAGATGGTGCCTCAAACGAGCGGGCTATTGCCAAAGATTTTTCTTTACAAACTGCTAGCGTTTGTCCTTCTTCAACGCTTTTCAAAAACTCCTCGCTGTCTTCGTCGCGTCTTCCGGAAATTTTAAATCCTATTTTCTCATGAAATCGAACGCACTTATAGGCGTAGGCCCTATTGCTCTTTGTTTCGATTTATTTTGATTTATGTCGATACGCACGCCTCTATACCTTGGTTCTCTGTTATTTTGTTGGCGTTGTCCGTTATTATTATTTACATAGCCAGTTGCTTGTTGTGCGTTATTTTGCTCCAGTTTTCCGAAATTATTTAGATAGCCTTCTTTATTATCTATTGAATGTGAAATATTATTTATTTCGTTCAATACGCGTCTTGGGTTCGTGCTGTTATACCGTTATTTAATCTAATAATCTAATAAGTTGTCTGTTGTTAGTTGCTCTTTGCTGATTTAATAAAGTATTCGGTTGATTCTAAATTTGAGGATTATGTGAACGCGAAACGGTCGTCGACGTCATAAAACACCTACTAGACAGCCATGTTCCGTTGTATTGCGGTAGCAGTGTTTGTGGATTATCATTCAAAGATAAACCTTCTGCTCGTAGTTCGCAGGGTCGCTCCTGTGTGTGTTTACGCCCTTCCCCCTACTTCTATCATAAAGTTGCTGCCGCGATCGATAGGACTCGATGACCGTGGACCTTAAAGCAGCGGTCTACCTTACTGAGATATGCTATGTGTATGCGCCGTTAATGTTGCCGAGCTAGTTAGAGGTGTATTAGTGGGTGGTGAGTCGCTCTGCCCAGTACCATTTGTTGTTGTCGGTGGCATCGATTCTGGCTCATCGACGCCTCTTTCAATATATACTACATTAGCGAGCCTGCGCTGTTAGTCAGCCTTATTGCCGACTGTCTCTAAACCTCGGTTTGAAAATTCTTGTCGCAACTCATCGCCTAATTATGTGACGAACTAATCGTTTATTGAGGCTTCGGTTGCTATATTTTAATATAACAATACTTAAGATTATGGGAAAAAAGGAACCTCACACAGTCCCAATGATAGCGTTATTTTCGCTGGAATTATTCCTAGTGTATACACGACTGCGTCTAAGAAGCTTAAATCAAGCTAGTACACCAGATCTATAAGAAGTACACTCGTGCGTGCGGCTCGAGTTCAAACACACACTAAGAAAAAAAAATATATATAGTCGCTTTGCCCGTCCACCACTCGCTATCCAAGCACGCGCAGCTCCAGGTGTATACAAAAATGAGTCTTCCCGTATTTACTTTACGTGCCGGCATCAATCGCTGTAAAGTGACCTCTCCGATTTCGGTCGCTATGCGCGTGCGTATCGGCCCTCTGTTTACTTCGCCAGTCGGCTACGGAGCCGGTCTGTTTTTATGCTGACTGTAAGCAGGCTCAAGCCTGCGTCTTTCGGTGCCCTTTGTTTTCGCGTGTTTGAATACTTCGCAGCTACGCACTGTTTTTCTGGTGATACAATATGCGCTGTTGTCGCCTAACCTTTCCCCTATTTATAACTTTGACTAACGGTTTCTCGCGTACCAAGAATTCGTATTCCTGATAAACTAAAACTATTTTTTGTTTCTCTCACTTACGCTAGCACTCTCTCTCTCTCTCTCTCTCTCTCTCTCTCTCTCTCTCGCTCTCTCTGGTGAGTCGCTTTGACAGCTTTTAATTCTACTCCTACTTTCGCACTGTTTTTCTGCCGCTTCTTGCCTTCGGGCCCTCTTTTGTTGTAGATTGTTGCACGCTCTTTTTTGCAACCTTTACGACGACATGTAAATCGCTGAAGGTTGCAATTTATTTTCAACATCTTTTCTGCACAAACTTTCTGCACGGCTTCTAACCTCAAAATCTACTCGGCTCGGCTTGGCTTGGTTTCCCGCTCGCACGGCGTCTCTCTCCGCTCCTAATCAACATCGAGGAGACATCTACCGCATCGAGGGAGAACTTCTAAGGCGTCTGCACATTGTTTGAGGTCGGTGCTTTCTCGCTCTTTACACTAACGCTCCATCTAGCCGTAAGTTATAACACCGACTCTACCACTCCGTCGATAACTTAACATCACACCACGAATTTCTGCTCTACCGACTGCCAGTAAGTTATCGACGAAAATGAGTGAGAACGGCTAAAAGAGCGCGGGGAAGTGCCTTTTCGGCAATGCGGCAGCTGTAAATAGCCTATTCAGCACAATGAGCCGAAAAGGTGTGCTTTTTGCAAGCTCCATTACCACGTCAAATGTCTGAACACCATCAACATCAAGACAGTCGTGGTAAACGATAGGCAGTTTATAGCCTGTCCTCCCTGTGCGGACGCCAAGGGTGCCAAAGCGGGACTCAGGTCAACATTGGCGGCAGGGGTGACTGCGACAACAGCGGCTAAGACCACCCCAAAACAACCGGGGATGAAGAAGACGAGATCGGCACCACCATCAGCCAACACTTCACGAAGTACTTCACCAGCTCGCTCATCACCAACCATCGAAGCTGCATTGAAGGACATTCGTGAAGCTCTCGATGACATCCGCAATGCTCATGCGGAAGCCATCCAGACACAAAACATCGTGTCGGAGAGGATCTCGAGAATTGAGCAACGTCTTAGCCCGCTGGAGAAGCGCCTAAAGGCCCTCGATGAGCTGCCTGCACTCAAGACTCGCATACTTAATGCTGAGTCCACCATCACCGAGTTGCAGGCACAAGTCCAAGATCTCTCATCGAGGAGCCCAGCACTGCAGCAGGACAACAACAACAGCAGCAACAACAGCAGCAGCGCTGCGGAAATTAGCAGCCTCCGCAGTGAGCTGGCTGAGGTCAAACGACGGCAGGAGCAGACCTCAAATAGTGTTGTTGTCATCACGGGCTTGCACTACACCCGTGAGACCTCGCTGCATATTCTCGCGTTTGCAGTCATAAACGCACTTGACCCAACGGTCCTGCGGAGAGATGTTGCATCCGTCAGGGTCATGGGTAGGCTCGATGCACCCCGGAACACCGCCAGGAGTGACGGCAGATTGCCACCACTGGCCGTCACCCTCTCGTCGAGTGCACTAGCACGAGCAATCGTCGTTGCCAAAGCTCGTAAACGCAAGCTCCACACCAAGGAGCTGGACACAACCATGATGGAGGAGGCCAAAGCTCTGAGCCCTGACCACCAAGGGCTCATAAACATCAATGAGCTACTCCCCACCGACGTCCACAAGCTGCGTTCACGGGCTAGGCTGGAAGCCAAGAGGAGGCAGGGCTGCCGAACGTTCGTCAGGGACGGGAGATTGTTCGTACGCTGCAACGATGACAACGAGCGTGCCACCGTCATTACCACCGACGCCGAGCTGGATAATTTTTTAGCTCGGATCCCGCTCGCCGTAAACATCACTCCACAATGAAGCTGCCACACATACATTTCATCCCATCACGTCCGCCATCAAGCTCATCCGCCGTGTCTTCATCGGGTTCTAAGGTATCTCTGTCTGAAGGTCTAAGGGTCTGTCATTTTAATGCGAACTCTCTCACGGGTGACATTGAGATGATCAGGCTCTTTTTATCCACTCGCTCTTTATTCCACGTAATAGCTGTTACTGAGACCTGGCTAAGCGAGAAGGTGACATCCAGCCCTTCTCTGGATGATTACCTGCTCTACAGACGAGACAGAAAAAGAAAGGGTGGAGGTGTGGCCCTCTATATACACAAATCTCTGACGGTTAGTGTTATTTCATCATCCGACGGTGAATGGTCCGGCAAGCCAGGTAAGCCTGAATACCTCTTTTGTGAGATATCGGCCAAGGGAGTTTCTCCCATCTTCGTGGGGGTTGTATATCGTCCACCTCATGCTACTTTTTTCCAAGGCTCTAACTTTATTAACGAACTAACAACTCACATGCACAACTACTCCACGAAGGTTATAATGGGGGACTTTGATGAGAACTCTCTTTCGTCCGTTCCCTATGGTGCTACGCACCATAAACAGGGTTCTGACACCTGGCTTGATCTGTGCCTAATCGACGAGCAGGATCGCCTGCAGTCATACTGGAAGACAGACGCACCTTTCATCAACGGACACGACCTTATCACGGCCACTCTCGACGTACAGATTCCACGCTACGTACCAAATACATACTCATACAGAAACTTTAAAGGAATCAGCGCTGAGAAGCTGAGAGACTTTCTTAGCGAATGTGACTGGTCATCTCTCACCACTTCATCACTTGACGACTGCATATCTTTACTCAACGCTAACCTCACTAACGCCATCAACCACCTCGCTCAAGTGCGGACTGTGACACCAGGACGACAACGTCACCCGTGGTACACTGCGGCTCTTCGTGGCCTTGTATCCGAGAGCAATAGACTTTACAGGCGTTTCAGGGACTCCAGGCTCGAATCAGATCGACGCGTTTACAGATTAGCTAGAGACTATGCTCACAAACAAGTCGAGGAGGCCAGACTGAATTATTAGTATTCACGCCTGTCCACCTTGACCGATATTGCTGAGATCTGGAAAGAGCTGGAGAAACTTGGAATTTCTGCCACCAAGGCTCCCTTACCATCTAGATTCACCACAGATGAACTCAACACGCATTTCAGCGCGATCTCAAATGATCCGCTGGCTCCTACTGTTGAGGATTATCTTGTTACCCTAGAAAGTCTTGACCTCCCGGAACATTTCGAATTCAAACCTATAACGGAATCGGACGTGTTGGCTGCGGTGTCGCACTTTGACACTCAGGCCAGGGGGAGCGACGGCATCCCACAGGTTGTCATCTCAAAAGCTTTGCCGGTTCTTGCTCCCTCACTAAGTCATATTTTCAACCTGTCCCTTAGCGAACCCTGCTTCCCATCTGCCTGGAAAATGTCACTTGTGCGCGCACTCAACAAAGTCAGTTCACCAACAGCCCTGACTGATTACCGTCCGATTTCACTTCTCTGCTTTCTTTCCAAGGCTCTGGAGTGGCTAGTGCACAGGCAAGTCTCAGAATACCTTGAATCAAGGCTATTACTAGATAACCTTCAAACAGGCTTCCGCACTGGTTACAACACTCAGTCAGGCCTAATTAAGCTAACTGATGATGCCAGAGCTGGGATAAACAAAAAGAAAGTAACACTACTCCTTCTCTTTGACTTTAGCAAGGCGTTTGACACTGTGTGTCACGTCAGGCTCCTGAGAAAGCTATCCACCTTCGGCTTCTCAAAGCAAGTCATCCGCTGGTTTGCCTCCTACCTCTCTGGTAGAGAGCAGGCCGTCGTTGGTGACAATAACGAACGTTCTTCTCCTCGGCGTCTCAACATCGGCGTCCCGCAGGGGTCCGTTCTGGGTCCACTGCTGTTTGCATTGTACATCAATGACATCGGTTTCTGCCTTGATACTGATGTTTTCCATCTCATCTACGCGGATGACTTGCAAATTTACAGTCAATGCCACCTCGAAGAGCTCGATTCTTTATCAAACAAGATGAGTGCCAATGCTGAGAGGATTACTGGTTGGGCTGCACAGAATAAGCTAAAACTTAATGTTGCTAAAACTAAAGCAATTGTCCTGGGCTCTCCCTACTACATAAACGCATTACCCTCAACAGCTAACACTTTCATTAACATAGGGGGTGCCCAGGTCAGCTTTGAATCTTCCGTGCGTAATCTGGGATTGGTGCTCGACTCTAAGCTTACGTGGAGGGAGCATATTACACAAGTGTGTAAGCGTGCTCACACACTAATGTACAGGCTTTACTTTTTCAGGAAAAGCACCAATCTCAGGTTGCGCAAGCACTTAGTGCAGGCCCTCCTGTTTCCTCTTATAGACTATTGTTCCCTTGTATACTGTGACCTGACGCAGGAACTCGACCTAAAACTTCAGAGGCTCGTGAATACAGGAATTCGGTACATCTATGGTGTAAGAAGAGATGAGCACATCTCCCCATACAGGCGGGAGTTGCAGTGGCTAACCACTGCCGGACGCAGGAAGTATTTCACTGTTTGTTTCCTAAGAAAAATGTTTAACACAGCCGTACCATCATACGTACTGGCATACTTTGACTTCCGCGTGACACTTCGGCCTGTTAGGGGGGAGGTGATACCTCTAGATATTCCGACATTCGCGACGGAGACGCTGAGGAACTCGTTTCATATCAGCGCCTCATACCTATGGAACAACCTACCATCTCACATTCGTAACACTACATCTGTCTCAGGTTTCAAGAGACTAGCTAAAGAGCACTTTCTTGAGCTTGAAAACATAAACACTTGAATCGCTTGTACACATTCACTCAAACGCACACACACACGCTTGTACACATTCACGCAAACGCACACACTCACACACTCTCGCTTGACCCATCTTCACATTATCATACTATCACAATACACATTTTTGCTGTACTACTATTCCTGCTGTATACAATTTATCGTACAACATATTGTACGCCAAATAAATCTAATAAATCTAAAAAAAAATCTCTCTCTCTCTCTCTTTCTCTCTCTCTCTCTCTCTCTCTCTCTCTCTCTCTCTCTCTCCCTCTCTCTCTCTCTCTCTCTATTTCCCTAATTTTTCTATATTATAACTTTAGAAATAAATAACCAAATTTGTGCTAAATATGTCTAGACAACTTGAAATATTGTACTTATTATATTTATGTAGACAGCCAGAATTTTTTCTCGCAGATGTTCAAGAAAGCCAATTTTTATTGTTTAGAAAGATAGCCACTCTTAGACAAGAAAACCAGAATACACACTTAATTAGGCATAGATTTTTGCAATCGGATTTCAATTATTTAATATATACTATTGTACTACTATGTGTCATATAGCCAAATTTTATCCTGACTCACTCGAAAGGACCCCGGAAGAATCGAATGGGAGAGTTGGTCCGTATGAAATGGGATGAAAGTGTATCTGACTTGTAGTTTATTATCTCCTGAACAAAAGTCCCAATGGGCCCAAGTCTTGAAAATGAGCCGATTTTAAGTAAATAATGATTTAAGACGCCGGTTTCGGTCAGAGGCGTGCGGAGGACGAAAATTCCCGCCGACAGCAACGACAGCGGTAATTCGCATTATGTTTCCTCGGGCTCGTGCAGCCGCGTCTTTGGCCCCGTTGTCTGAGTGCTGCTGCGACGATATAGCAAGAATTCAAGGAAGTAAGACATAATTTTGTTACTTCTTAGATCACTTGCCGAACGTAAATTTTTGTCTAAGAAATAAAAATAGACCACCGAGAGACACTTTGGAAGCTATTATCAACGATCGATAATCCTTCCAATAGTATTGCCCGATTACAGAGACCTTGTCATGTAGATCGAGCTCTTGCATATTTTAGTTACAAAAATGTTGAGGCTACACACGCGTCAGTTAAAATCGCTAATAGTTCTTTCTCGTCTATATAGGGTCATTTTCCACGTTGGCAACCAAGAGGCGCGCGAAGAGTGACAATTCTCGTCGACGGCAACAATTTCGGTTATATGCATTTCATTTCCCCGGACTCGTGCAGCCGCGTCATTAGCCGCGACGTCGGATTGCTGCAGTCGTTGATAATATAGCGAGGGTATGAGGAGCTTTTGTTAAGTGGCTGGTCGGCACTTGCAAAACGCGAATTTTTAACTGAATTATAAGTTTAGGAGGCTATCTCGGCGATCGATATCGCGTATTTGAGAAATGCTTACTCATTTTTTAAAATTTCTAGCATAGGCTGATTATTGTGCTTTTATCATTAATGTCTTTTATTTAATCGTACTTGCATCTGACTGACTTTCATAAGCTTTCTTTCTCAGCGCGTGTACTAATTGATTATTCTAAAACAGTACTGGGAACCTGAAATCGTTTGAGTACCTGTGAAGATGAAGCTTATCCATTAAACCTTGTAATAAGCTGAGTCAATTCTATGGCATATACACCGACGTTGCGTTTTCCATGCAATCGTCCTTGTAGCTGCTGACTCGTACGCGCAGAAATCAGGTCGCTTGTAATCATTAATGTCACAAATTCGTATAGTGAGATTCAGATTCTGCTCGTGGATTGTATTTGAGTATCTTTTCCTCCTAGAATGTCATGACATAGGAGACATCAACAACAAGTTGTCAGAAATGAAGCGAAACACAGCACCAGAGTGGCGGATAACCTCTCTGAGATCTCTTTTTTTGTCGCACGAGATCTCAGATAAAATTGTTAAATATTTGATGTATTTAATCTACTGACGCGTTTTAACTTCAGCGCAAGTCTTCTACATATTGTATAATGCAATAATACTGTAACAATATAATATAATATTAATAATATAATGTAAATCATTAAGCACTCCGCCGGGGGCTATATGTCGTATCCAAATATTGTTCCTATGATATTTTCGCACTTGCGTATAGCGTAGCCGCAAGAACTTAGAATGGCACATTTATTGAGAAATCTATAATAGCTATAAAAAAATATATAATTTGTCATGGGCGATGCGATTCTCTCGGCAAGGCCAGGTCGTTTGTACCTACAACGTTTGTCGACGACGCGTCATTTGCTCTCTATTTTCTATACAGCCTCTACACGAACACACGGTTTTCACGAATTACTAGTCTGATTTTTTTTTAATTTGTATGTTTCGAAAACAACAAAAAGTGATATATGAGTAGTTTCACTTGCACGGGGCCTGCAAGTTTACGGAGCAGCGAGTCTCATTGTCAGTCGTTTGGTCGCTTTAAAAATCGAGTCAATTGTTGTATGTAAAATATTGTTTATAGCACTGACAAGGAAAGGTACCCAACCCGAACTCACCGATTTTGATGATTTTCATATATGTTGTAGAACATAAAAAAATAAGAGACACATATTTTTTTTTATCGGCTAATTTTCACTTTTAAGGGGTAAAAACCTCCCCTAAAGTTAACCCCCAAAAAGCGTTTTTTTTTAAATATCTCGGCTTAAAATTAATATTTTTCAATGAAACAAATTGGAGGTTATTTCTTACAAAAAGAGCAAGTATTTCATGGTGATTTGAAGAGTAAGGGTAGCATCCCCTATTTTTTAGGGGTTGAAAACATATATTTTTTGGCATAATTTTATAATAAAAATGTTTAAACCGACTAAAAAAAATTGGAAAAAATGTTTAAACATCCTTAATAACAAAATTTAGTTGACGTCTTTCGGTGTTTTCATAAATATTACCCCTAAGGGGGTAAACCACCCCTAACACAAAATAACTGTAAATATGTAATTTAATACATAATATTTCGTAGAAAGTTTGTATATAGAGGTTTTCGAGGTCGCTGATTACAGTTATCAGATTTTGAAAATTCAAAATGGCGGATCCAATATGGCGGACGGAAATATCGAAAAAAAATTGTATATAATAAAAAAGTTTTAAACGACTAAAAAATTTGGAAAAAATTTGTAAACATCTATAATAAACAAATTAAGTTTTTCGGTTTTTTCATAGATACTTCCCCTTAGGGGGGTAAACCACCCCTAACACAAAATAACTATAAGTATACTTCAATCCATAATATTTTGTAGAAGGTTTGTATATAGAGGTTTTCGAGGTCGCTGATTACAAATCTGTTATCAGATTTTGAAAATTCAAAATGGCGGATCCAATATGGTGGAAGGAAATATCGAAAAAAAATTTTATCTTTCAAAAAAACTTGTTTACAAATGTGTGATCTTTGTAGCCTGTACATGTGAACTAAAGAGCCTTAAACCCTAAACCCCTAAAGAACAAATAGGCTAAATGGTTGTGCATTTTAACCAAACGACTCCAAACCCCTAACCTCCAGACAAGCCGAAGGCCTATGCTTTACCGTAGTCACGAGTATAGACATATTACCGATATTTTATTCTATCATTTTGTATGTAACAAATAACGTCTCGTTTTATGTTTCAATCAAAGATTATTAATTTTTCTGCTTTTATAAATTAGCATAATTTCAAAAGTAATTTCATAAATTGCATAATTATATAATTTTATAAATTCAAAAAGTCCACACTTTTTTGCAAATGAAAAAACATAGGTTAATAAAATTAGTTTATCAAACTCTTTTGCGTTTTGTAATAAAATTTAATGTTGTCAAACTTGGGAGTTTTTCATTGTTACAATTATTTCGTAAGCCAAACGTTTTTTAGATGAATTCTCGAAGTAATGATTATTGTATCTATAGTAAAATATTTACAGTCTGGAATTCCATAATAATACTATTTGATACGATTTAATGAATTTATCAAAAAATCTAAATTTAATAATAAATATTATTCTAATTATTATTATTTTTCATTATCATTGCTATTATCAGTATTACTGTTATTATTGCTATTGCAATTATGCTTATTCTTCTTCTTATTATTATTATTATTATATTACTATGATAATTTTTGTTATTGGTAAAAATACATAAAAGAATATTAATACTCGAACTTCATTTGCAATTAAAGAACACGTTGTTATTGAAAGGGAATTTTATATGCATTCATTAGTTTAATGAATGTTATCGTACATTCAATGATAATTCCACAGATAAATGTCTTTCACTCATAAAAGTTGTTGACAATATGTGCGAATCAGTATGTTCTTTTTTTAGATTGTTTTCATCGAGTGTTTACCTCAGCTGCCTGTGTTATTTTTTTGGCAGTGAGTGAGTTTTGTGGGTATTCTAGTTCGATGCCGGAAAGTACGAATAGTACGTCTTTTTGTTTGTCAGTGGTATCATACAGTTGTAGAAAATTTTCTTTAGTGATTTTATATAGATTTACATTATTCAATTTCAAAGTGAATAAAAGTTGAATAAAACCAAAAATAGAGTTTTCCGAACATCACAAAGTGGAACGAGAATTCTTCTCCAATGCATAAATTAATGATTTGATTCAATTTACATTCACTCGTTTTATTCTGGTAGAAATGTAGCAGTCGTGCCTTACATACAAAAACACAGCTTGTATAAATTTTACCGCTTGTTTTCATTTTAGATTGAAAAATGAAAATTAATCCGTTAAACGTTCTAAACTTATTATTAGCATACTTTCAAGCGTTAAACATACCAGATAGTGTCACGAATTATCACGAAACAGAGTTGGCCGAAAAAATAAAAGAAATTTTAATAGATGCAACACATGATTTCAACGATGTAGAAATGATTACTGATGACTCTTTGGAGTTTCAAGAAGAGTATAAAGACCATAATGTGGAAATAATTGAAGATGAAGTGCAACATCATTTTCCTGATCCGGATATAGCACCAACAAATCAATGTACAGCAGATAATGAAGAACTAGATTTTGAATACAAAAAAAGAGCTGTAGAATTTTGGAGAAGTAGCAAAACGAAGCAAAATTTAAGTCTCAAAACAGTGCAAAACAGATTCAAAAAAGTATCATCTATTAGTCAGCTACGTCGTTGGGCTCATTCAATTAATAAAGGTGGCACGTATAGAGAAAAAGTAGCACAAATTTGTCAGTATACCCTGGATAATTTTCAAGCAGCTCTCGACAGTGGTTCAATTATCCATGATGAAGATATAATTCGATGGGCCTTACAAGCTAAAAAAGAAATTGGTTTTGATGATATTAGATTCAAAGCTTCTAAACATTGGTTACTCAAATTTAAGCAAGCACACCGAATAGTTTCTAGGAAAATAAATAAGTTCATAACAAGAAAAACACTAGAAAGTAGTGCAGAACTTACGGCTAAAGCTGAAGCATTTATCGATGACGTTAAATCGTGTATACCAAGGATTGGACTCGAAAATTTGTATAATACAGATCAGAGCGGATTTCAGCTAGAAATGCATTCTGGAAGAACATTAGCAGTAGAAGGAGAAAAGCAAGTGCAATGTCTGGTACAGTCAATTTCAGCAACAACGCATAGTTATACTATACAGCCACTAATATCAGCTACTGGACAACTGTTGTCACCGCTATTTCTTGTTTTAAAGGAACCAAGTGGCAAGTTTGGCCCTATTGTAGAACAAAACATATTTAGACCAGAAAACGTGTACGTGGAAGCATCCAAATCTGGAAAATTAACAACAAGTAAGGGAACTAATAACAATTTTTACATTGTAATATCGTTGATCAGTTAATTAGTAAGTCGTTTAATTGCAGATCACTTCAAAATCTGGTTGGAAAAAATATTTTATCCCTATGTAGGCCATCACTCAATACTATTACTTGATTCTTGGAGTGGTCATTGTGACAAAGTTATAGAAGAAACAATGCCACAAAATAAAATTATTAACATAAAAAAATTCCAACTGGAGCCACAGGAAAAATACAACCACTTGATGTCTATGGATTCCGTATTTGGAAAAACTTTGTCCGAACATTTTCTGATAATGTAATGTTAATGGATCATGATATGAATTTTCACGTGAGAAATAATATAATTAAACTTCAATCATTGGTTCACAACCAACTGTCTTCACCGAGATATATAGATTTGTTTAAATATTCCTGGTATAAAAGCGGTTACGTCAATGAAAAACTAGATAAATTTGATAATCCTATAGATTTCAGTTTTGAAAAGTCTTGTGCAACACATTGTGAAATAGAAGGGTGCACAAACATTGCAATTGTACGATGTGGTTGGTGCAAAAAAGCATTGTGCTTTAAACACTTTTATGAGGACTACCATTATTGTAAAAACATCGTAAAATAATATATTTTATGCTCAATACAAAAAATGCACTATGGCAAAAGATAAAAGATTGTAGATTATTATTATACTCTAATATTATAAACAAAAATACATTATAAGTTGAATTTACAATAAAGGAATTTCAATAACATTCTGATAACAATTTCTACGGAAATTATAAAACTGCTTCACACACAGAATTTTCTTGTTTACAAATTTAGGAATTTGAGGTGGTTTGGTTAAAAAGCACAGCCATTTAGCCTATTTGTTCTTTAGGGGTTTAGGGTTTAAGGCTCTTTAGTTCACATGTACAGGCTACAAAGATAACACATTTATAACAAGTTTTTATGAAAGTTAAAATTTTTTTTCGACATTTTCGTCCACCACATTGGTTCCGCCATTTTGAATTTTCAAAATCTGATATCAGATTTGCAAAGAGCGATCTCGAAAACCCTTATATACAAACCTTCTACAAAATATTATGGATTGAAGTATACTTATAGTTATTTTGTGTTAGGGGTGGTTTACCCCCTAAAGGGTAGTATCTATGAAAAAATCGAAAAACTTAATTTGTTTATTATAGATGTTTACAAATTTTTTCCAATTTTTTTAGTCGTTTAAAACTTTTTTATTATATACAATTTTTTTTCGATATTTCCGTCCGCCATATTGGATCCGCCATTTTGAATTTTCAAAATCTGATAACAGATTTGTAATCAGCGACCTCGAAAACCTCTATATACAAACTTTCTACGAAATATTATGTATTGAATTACATATTTACAGTTATTTTGTGTTAGGGGTGGTTTACCCCCTTAGGGATAATATTTATGAAAACACCGAAAGACGTCAACTAAATTTTGTTATTAAGGATGTTTAAACATTTTTTCCAATTTTTTTTAGTCGGTTTAAACATTTTTATTATAAAATTATGCCAAAAAATATATGTTTTCAACCCCTAAAAAATAGGGGATGCTACTCTTACTCTTCAAATCACCATGAAATACTTGCTTTTTTTGTAAGAAATAACCTCCAATTTGTTTCATTGAAAAATATTAATTTTAAGCCGAGATATTTAAAAAAAAACGCTTTTTGGGGGTTAACTTTAGGGGAGGTTTTTACCCCTTAAAAGTGAAAATTAGCCGATAAAAAAAATACGTGTCTCTTATTTTTTTATGTTCTACAACATATATGAAAATCGTCAAAATCGGTGAGTTCGGGTTGGGTACCTTTCCTTGTGAGTTGCATAAATCCGCATCTATGCCACGCCTATCGGTTGCATAAATAGTCTATTATTACACGGTGCTGATCGCCTACGCTACGCTCGGGCGCTAACTGCACAGCGCGAAATGGACTATTCATGCCACTTGTATAGTAATATACTATTATAAATTCATTAATAAAAGTATTGTCGTAGATGGCTGAACCGAACGACCAAGATGATGTCGTGTCTTCCGAACTCGCGTGCAAGGTTTCGTTCTTGCAGTCGCCATTTGCCGCGTCTAGAAGAACAGAACCCGGTCCCGATCCTTTGTCTTACCCGCGCAATGCGTGGGAAAGAACGAAAGGCCATGCGTCGAGCTAACGAGTCGTCTGATTCTAGAAAATAGGCAGAGTAAGAAAAAGTCTAGAGAGTAGAGAGAATTTTCTTTTTTTTAACTAAAGAAGCTCTGTAGTATGTATGCGAGCTTTTTACTAACCGTTTTCTTCGTCCGCTCCCGTGGTTGTACGGAACTGAGAAGCTTAGTATACAGATACATGAAATATTGGTAGTTTGGCTGATTTCCACTGCGAAAACGTATTAAATGAAAGCTCTGTTGTAATAAAACTCACCTAAATTATTTATTTTTAGTGTTGATTATTTACTGATCTATATTTCACAATAATATATTAATTCAATCCATAAAACACTTGTGAATGCAATAAAAATGATGCTAGTATCAGTGCAACAGGTACAGGACTTAATTAATTTTTTTCTGCAGAAATTTGCTTGAGAAGAATCAAAAATCAGAACCCATGAAAAGACTGGCTCTTGGAAGTTTGTTCTATTTTTCCATTAATGTAGTAGTGATCCACTCTCTTACTTCATGAATATCGCCTGTTCGGAGATGTTAAAAAAATTTTATGTCTGTAGTGACATAACCCTCGTTAGATGTCAGAAACTGCGACATAGTTCTTCGTACTATCGATATTAAGGAAGAAGTTGATATAATTTAAAGAGAATAAAAGCGTCAGGAGTAGAAATATCATATTTTCTCTTGTATTCATCGTTCTTTTGGGACCTGTGTTCTCTCAAGTTTAGGTATTTGGGTGATCAAGTTTTATGCTTCTCTAACATAAGGTAGCTTATTCATGCGTGATTGCAAGAGTATGCATGAACATGTGCGCGTTTGCGTGAATCTTATCTACAAAAACATAATATGCAGAAGCAAGGGCGCGTTTCTATGGCTGAATACGTGCGTAAATTCATATTAGGAATAGATATTGGAAAATCATAATTTTTAAATTACTCATACGTTTCGAAAGCTTAAAAAAACGTTTTTGTAAGATTGTGTGGGCAAGTTAATACGTGAATGTGAGAGTGTATCTGCGATGCAAGAATGTGCACGTGCAAGTGAACAAGTATATTAATGCGAAAACGTATATGTCAAACTCTACGAAAAAAATTAATTTTTAGTTTGTCCAGAATTGGAAATTCGGAACCAGTATGTCGTTCGCAAATCGCTTAAATTGTTATGTTTGCAACAATCGGTTTCGTGCACAAAATATGTCTTGAATCTATACAGAAGAAAACAGAGAAATTTGCGAAATAGCTGTTGCTCATGGAGACGGGTTTAATAGAGCTCCACAGATTGTTGAACCTAATACCCGAGTATGTTTTAACTGCTATCAAGACATTCTAAGAGAAATACGAGTTATTCAAGAAAATCCGATGAACATGAGATTAAATGTCCTAATGCAGACTCGTAATAATTCATGTTTTATTTGTAATAATGTGAATGATTTGCATAGATTGCAAAGTTCAAGCTTTTATACAGCGTAATATATTCTTTCCCGAAACTGTTAGATCATTCAATCTTCACTTGGATCAGCGTGGTTACATCCTGCGTCCTTTATTAGCTGGATTGCAGTGTATAAATCGCGCACACGGTATTCAAGGTCCGTATCTGCAGGTTTTTCTGCAAGGTATGCTCCGTTATTGAATAATCAAAAATTTAACGATATCTTTGATTTAACGGATGAAGAAGCTTACACTTTAACAAGTTTGACGAAAGATCAATTCAATGAGCTCTTTACTTATTGCGGCAGAGTCCCCGGTAGACGCATTAATAGAAAAGATTTGCTCACGTTTCTATGTAAATTAGGTCAGGGACTTTCAGATGAATTCCTCACTGTATTATTTCAGTATAATAGCAGACGGGATACAAGTTTATCCGTCGCCGCAGTGAGGCAATCATTAAAGTTGCGAATTGTACCAGAGAATATTGGATTAAATGCAATTACTAGAGAACAATATATTCAACAGCATGTGACTGTATTTTCTGTATAATTTTTTATATAATCAATAACCAAATAACCCTGTAGCTATATCGTACGTCGATGGAACTTACAGCTACTATCATAAAAGCAGTAATTTTCGAGCACTGCGACAATCATTTTGTCGTCATAAAGGACGGCATCTTATAAAGCCAGCGCTAATAGTTGCTCCTGATGGATATATTTTAGATATCCACGGGCCTTATTTTTCCGATGCTCAGAATAATGATGCAGCGATGCTTCGGAATGAATGGAATAATGACGAAGACCTAAACAATTGGTTCCAAGAAGCAGATATCTTTGTTATTGATAGAGGATATCGAGACATAATACCAGTGCTAGAGAATTTTGGATCAGTTTGTAGAATGCCTCCATTACTTGAAGCTGGAGAACACCAATTAACCACTAAAGATGCGAACGAAGCTCGTATAATAACGAAAACCAGATGGATAGTTGAAGCTAGAAATGGACACCTTAAATCAAAGTTCAAATATTTGGGCAATGTTCAACAGATTCACGTTCTTCCAAATATTGGTGATTTTTATCGCATTGCAAGAGCTATTATAAACAGGTATTAATTTAATAGTACATTACGGTACATGTGACTTAAGTAGCACTTTTTTGCACGGCGTGAGGTTAGGACCCTCGAAAGCCGTCGCCGTCGCGATATTTGTGTTCAGCGACCCGGAAAACCTCCGAGTACAAAAATTGGCGTCATTTCCATTAATATTTGCCTAGTCGTAATTTGTTTACATAGTGTCATTTTGAAATGCACTTTTAAAATGCATATTGTTTATGCAATAAGGCAATTTTGAAAAATTCATTAATCCCTTTAGGTCACAATACACAAATCGAATGCAAAAAAACGCATTCAAATCCATCTTACTGTTCAAAAACTCGATAGTTAGGCCGATTTTAGTGCTTTATTTTCTCGACTATTGAAGCTATTGAAGAGTAGCGCGCGAGTCGCTACGGAGAAATGTGTGACTACATAAATAACAATTTAAAAAAAAAAGTATCAAAGTGTTTCACGTCATCTCATCTCAAGCTGTCGCACGAGGAAAATCGCTTACAAGATTTTAAGAGCATGGATTTTCTCATCTGGATTTTTCTGATAGCTCTTGGAGGAGCGGACCAGCCTCTTTATATCATCGTAAGTCATTAATTATACATATAGAAGTACATACATATAGCTTTATCGATAGGACCTAATACATGCCTTGTATTCTTGGTCTATCGTTAACGACTGCAGCACTCCGACGACGCGGCCAAAGACGCGGCTGCACGAGTCCAGAGATATGAAATGCGTATAACCGCTGTCGTTACCGTCGACGAGAATTGTCACTCTCCATACGCCTCTTGGCTGCCAACGTGGAAAATGACCCTATATAGACGAGAAAGAAATATTAGCGAGGTTTACTGACGTGTGTGTAGCTTAATCTACATGTCAAGCTCTCTGTGGTCGGGCAATACTAGCGGAAGGATTATCGATCGAGGAAAATAACTTTCGAAGTGTCTTTCGGTGGTCTATTTTTATTTCTTAGACAAAAATTCACGTTCGGCAAGTGACCAGAGAAGTAACAAAATTATGTCTTACTTCCTTGAATTCTTGCTATTTCGTCGCAGCAGCACTCTGACGACGGGGCTAAAGACACGGCTGCACAAGCCCGGGGGAACATAATGCGAATTACCGCTGTCGTTGCCGTCGGTGGGAATTTTCGTCCTCTGCACGCCTCTTTGCTGCCAACGTAAAATTGGGGTATGTAAACAATAACTTCTTGCGCTCGACGACCATCTGAAGTTGCGCGCTCGGTCTTCCTAACCTTGACCGAAACCGGCGTCTTTAATCATTATTTACTTAAAATCGACTCATTTTCAAGACTTGGGCCCATGGGGACTTTTGTTAAGAAGATAATAAGCAACAATCACACTCTAATTTTCATGCACACTGGTTACGACTTATTCTGAGTCAATGGTGTTTAAGAAAAATCACCTATCGATTCTTCTATCCCTAGCACACGTGATGGGCGCCAGTTTATAACGGGAGTTTTCCTGCAGATGATATACAGAAAAATTGCTGGTTTTTCCGAGCAACGTTACAACTGCCGCGCCTCGACGAATCTCGTAGTTATATCCGGGGTGCCAAGCGCTCGCCAACGCCGACGCCTACGAGCGCCAGAATCTCGTGATTTCTGTGTCTCAATTCGTCGAAACGTGGAAATTCGCGGTCAGCACAGCCCCGCGCTCGCGGTTTAGGAGAGAGGGAGGTTAGGAAATAATTACACTTCACGTTGGACAAGTCTTGTTTTTGATTTTCAGCACGCCTTTATTTAATTTACTCACGATTTACACTTTGTCATTTTGCACAGAGATATCCAGTTTTCCACGATTTATACGACTATTAACTTGCGCAGTAATTCAACACTTAACAAAACCTTAATACTGACTTTTCCGAAATAGATAGCCTATATTTTCCTAGAAAGTCGATTTTCCGCACAGATAACCACTTAACTGTATTCCAACCTCAAATGTCCTAATAATCAAAATTCCGCCAAGGTAGCCGAAATACTAAGACAACTACCGATAATACACTCTATTTGTGACTCTCGCGTGTCCCAAGGTTTGGTCGGAACCAGGCGCACTCACACTTTCAAGATATCCAGAAATACAATTGTCCTTCCCGACAATTTTTCCGATCACACTTAACTGGTTTCCCGCGAATACTACAGACGCTGAACAACGTAGCGCTCGCTTGCGTCCGACGACTTACAGCGAGGGCTCCGTTACGCAAATAAACCCGAATTATCCGAAAGACAATCACAAAGTTCAACTTAATCTAGCGAAGACAACCACAAGATAGCCGCGCACAAGGTAGCTTGAATTTGCATGAAGAAGAAAATCGTAAACGTGGAGCTGCGAGCCCGCGAGAAAAGCCTGACGGGAGAAAATCAAAACCGACCCACTGACCTTAATCCTTGTAACGTGGTAGATTTTTGGGACAAATCAGCAGTGAGATTACGCCATTCACTCGTTAATACTGCCTTCAATACCGCCCGACCGTATTTATTAAACAGGCGCCAGGTCAAACGAATTTAACTTTAGACAAAATTCACTAACACGTTGCCTGCTATCGGAAACTTCTTATCTCTGAGGAGATTTGGCCGTGGATAAAGTCGGGAGAAAAATTATGACACTTTATTTTAATACACTGAAATCACAATTCTTTTATTTTTAACTGACTATGCGGTTCACAGCGAAACGTCGATTCGTGCAATACACTTTCACGACAAACTAACCTCCCGACGGGTTAAATACAATGGCTTCGCGACTAGAGCAAATCAATACTCTCTACCTCAACTTTCTTGGCAAAAATGGCTCTTCCTCTCCTACTGGTAATGTCTCGTGCTCTGAAAATTTCATCGCGAACAATAGAAAAACTACTAAGATTTTAGGCACTACCGGGGGGTCTGCTCCAGGCTGCGTTGCAAAACCTAATCTATTTTCTACAAATCTTCAACTGCTTTCTCTTAAGTCTCGTACCCAAGTAAGTGAATCACCTCAACGAATTTCTACACGAGGTCTTGCATACAATTGCGTGCATGTGCTATACATACTTCATTAATTTATCGTTGTTTTACTAGCTTTCTGACAGAACATTTTTGCTTAGAAACACACTCTTGCGAGTTAGTATCACTCCTTCATTTAGTACATAATTTTTGCTCTGCAAATTACATTATTTCATTCCGGCTAAATAATTCGCATACTCGCTCTCTTCTTCACTCGCGCTAGTTCGGTGTTGCGCTAGCTTCTTCCAGGTAGTGTATGCGTATGAGCCGATTGGAACGTAGTGGTGTGGCTGGCGGCGAAGCTATGCAGTATAGACGGGAACTAGTGGCGATCATCTGACTACTATTTTTCTCTCTTTCTCTCTACAAACAGATTCCCAATGCTATTAGTACCAACTCATAAGTGGTACAGACCCGGCAGGGAGTAACATGGAAGAGAGAGAGAGAGAGAGAGAGTGAGAGAGATTTTTACCTCGACGGTCACCCCGTCGCATTCTTCCTTTGACGACTTCAGGGAAAATCTCAGACAACCAGAAAAGAAAGAACCCCAAATGAGAAAACAAAGTAAGCTTTTTCCCCGAAAAGCTGTTGTTCACACGTTCGTTCAGGATCCACCAGGGCAGGAGATTGACGAGTGGGCGAGCAGCTCGCGCCGCTGAGGCCCGTCGCCGCCTTTCCTGCGCCGTCAGCTCACACTCTCGCCTATTGGCTGCCGCCGCGTGGGACTTCTGTCTCGCTCTCACCCGCTACCTACAGGCTCGCATGCGCCGTTCTTGTTCGTTGTGCAGCAGCGCATGTGCTGCGTGGTTCTACTCGTCAACTGTTAGAGCTGATGCCCGGGAAATTCAAACTCTTGAGTTCCTTACAACAGACAGCCATACGCTCGCAGATAATTCAGAGTTTAGCAACTCCAAATTACGGAACACGAAACAGCAAAATGTCACTAATGGCAGGGCCTTTGACTCAAGTGTACAATTATTAAATTTTGAGTGCGATATGCAGCAGTTTATGTTCCCGACATTCTGCGAAATACTGCAACGCCGATCTAGCTGCTTCGGACTCTAGCGTTGGCAGACTCCACCAGGGCTCCGCTATCTGCGTACGACGCCTTATGATGCGCGTGCCGTTACTTGATCGCCCTGTCGAGTCGTTGGCTCTTCTGTCGCCACGCCAGTCTAGGCCATCGTCCTCTCTCTTCTCTTCTTGACCTCTGCGGGAGCTGGCGACGGCCGTTGTACTTTCGTCCTTTCCCAAACAACTTTCCTACTACGGCGTCGTTTTGCTAAAAACAAACAGATGCTATTAGCCACATACACTCGGACTTATTTACTGGACCTTGGGACACTCTGCCCTGGCTTCTCTCAAACTTTGTCACATGATGGAATTCTACCATGTTACAACTCTCCCCTTCCTGGGAAAAGGAGCGAGCCAGTGGATCGCTTTGACCCCCTGGCAGTCCTTGCGGGCAAAGCAGGCGCGTCCCAAGGTGCATCTCGTGCACGACAAGTTGCGACATCGAGAAAAAGAGTAGGGCACCTGTCGGTGGTCTTGTCTCTAACGAGCACGGTTGCCCCTACTTGGGCAAAAACCTGATCTAGGAGGTGTAAAGGGTTCTGGATTTACAAGTTCCACTTTCTGTCTAACCGCCGTGAAGTCTTCTTTGGAGATTCGAATATTTGGCTGCCATAAGGGTTCTTGTCGAATCAAGGCTGTAGGCCCATCAGCTTGGGCTTCGGCCCGATTATGACCATTTTATGGCCATATTATAGCCATTTTTCGATTTTTGCTTTTTTTATGAAACGATTTATACAATATATTTAACAATACTGTATCTAAAATAGCATAAAATTTCCTATTTTTTCTTGCAAGATTTTTCAGATGGACTGTTTTGTTCAATTTTTATGATAAAAAAAGTGATTTTAGAAAAAAATGTAATATATTACTAAATTATTAATTAAGTTGAAATTTTGGGAAAATATCAATCTTTCGATCACCTCGGTTAGGTTATTTTTGCAGCTTATAAAACTGTTTAGTTTAAATAATATTATGATTCACATTCTTTGTCTCTCACCCTGTATAACTGAAAATTACTATTTTTGTTAAACCTTATAACTAACTAAAGTTCAGAATGTTTTGAGAAAATTCATTATATTATGAGGTTATGAGAACCCTGGATTATTTAAAATATTAAAGTTTACATTTCTTTATAAAAATTATATGATTTGATATTGTGACGGGTGCTCCTTCAGTAATAGAATTAAGATTGAAAGCATTTTAAAAATCATTAATATACTGTATATTTGAATAATTTATGTATCAGAACTATACATTTTGTTGGAGGAAGCTACGTGTCAAAAAATTGGCTGCGATTTTTATTTAAAGATTTTACGAATTATTAAGGGTAATCAATAATTATAATAAACACTATTCTCGATAGATACCTATATGTGGAGCATTTCAAAAATTAATAGTTTATTGAGATTCGGTTTTCTGTCTTTGATAGCAATTTTACTACAATTAAAAGTGTGATTATTGTTTTGTAAATGGTCAGTGATTACATTTTTGTTTGATTTTTTGTATTTATTGATACGTATACACACATTTCTTTTTGTCTGTCCTACATACGTTGCGAAGCAGTCATTACATTCAAGTTTGTATGCAACATTGTTTTCGAGAGTTTGGTCCATTTGTCTTTACCTTTTTTGAAATGTCACACATTTCGCTATTTATTTCGTCACCGATACAATGTTATTCGCTTCGAGGGCACGAGCTGCTCGTGATAACCGCTTATATAAGGTAGGCACAATACAGTTTGTTTGGTCGTATTATTGCTCTTTTGTTGTCTGGGTTGTTCGTTAGATGTTATTGTCGACAAACGTCTCCGTACATACTTAAGAAAAAAGAAAACAAAGTCACACATAGAAAACAGCTATGGATTAATAAAACATTAGTCAAAAATAGCATTGAAAGGAGGTAACAATAACAGCAAACCACCTAACTCTAGTCCATATACAGCTCGTATATATAAACTCTGCGAATTTCAGGCTTACGTGGATACGAATCAGAGCAACTGAGAGACCTTCTCTTAATCCCCCGCTTTCTTGGCGCGGAGATACGGTTCTCTTTGGAACATGCATTAACAAAAAACTCCGTAATTGTAGGTTATGAACACAATGTTATATTTTTATTTCGTAAATAACATCTACTTATTAAAATAAGTTTATACGACAGTTTCCTTATAAGGGCGACATTAACAAAGTGAAAATAATGTAATTTTTTCTACACGTTCTTTCAACATCCTGCCTTGGGAAGATCAACAGATATTTTCCAACGTTTTTGTATAACCACCGAGAGATAGAGTCAAATAAAAGAGGACTAGATATTCTCTATTGAACTTAACACTTTATGATTTTTATTTTTCAAAATTTTTTCCTTTGTTTTAAATGTTGCAGTTGCTTTCCGTATCCTTATATGCACTGTGGTTTGTTATGCACATAGTATTTATGTGTAAAACTGTATTTTTCGCCTATAATTACTCTAGAACAGACTTATAAGGTGAACCATTGAGCACGCATCCTTAATATAGCCTAAAATCAATTTAATTTTGTAACCAAAAAACTTGTTTTGGATTAGTGGACATTCTAGAATTTCTGACAATCCTTTTATGTATTCTCGAAGCGCTGACTTTCAGGAGTTCGTTATCGGCTACTCTAGTCACTGATTAGGTACATAGTAAACAGCTGCTGTATAGGATACTACCCCAAATATTAATATGTATAATGATCAGTTTAAAATTAAACTCACCTTACTCCAACTTAAAAATGTCCACATAATCATTTTTTATTATTATGGATTACCTCTACACATGTGTATAGATTAACTAAAATTAATTGTTTATTAAAAATTCTTTGTTAGCAGAAGTAAATATTATTGAAAATGACAAAATTAGTTGCAGAATTTTCGTGTTTCTGTGGTCAAAGTATTGGCTGAACCTTATTGTATTCCTGATTACGAAATAATTTCACGCCTTCAAAAGATGGTGGCTGCTCATCGAGACTTGACAATGCTATCGCGTAAATATGAAGAGCCTTTAGATCATAGCACGACAAGATGCACAAGGTAAAATTTGTATAATAATTAAATATATAAAATTGTACTCAGTAAAATTATGGTTCTTAATAACTGATTATAAACATATTGTCGCTACATGTCTGTTACACTAGAGTCTAACAGTTAAGAGAAAATGTAAAGTACAGTTTAGCATAGTCTGACAAAGAACTATAAAAGTATAGACAAAGTACGTTTGCTTTCGCTTAAGTTGGCTGCACGAAATCGTCGTGTACTAAGAAATCGTGCAAAGCATATGATTTTAGAGTAAAATCAAGATAATAACACTTAAGTACTAAACAATACATGTAACTTAAGTGGCATTTATTACACGGTGCATAATTAGCGCTTGGATGTTGCGAGAAATTTTATATCATCTGCCTGCCTTAAGTCCATCATGTCAAGCCTATTCGTGACACAAGCAGTCCTGTACTGCGCCGTGAGGTTAGCGCCCCTGCGTAGGGGCATAAAGCACGGTACAATATGATTTAAAACACTACACGCCCCATTCAATATCTTCAGCATCACTTTTAGTTGTGATCATATATTTCATTCCAATTTTCAATATAACTTCTGCATCCAATCCCCCGCATTTAAATTTTTTTTTTTTTAAGATTTTAAAAGATATTGTTTCATTTTTTCGGTATAAAGTTATATTTTACTTTCAGTATTAAATAAATGAAAATGCATGCGCTAAACTGTATTCTGGCAAAGCCAAAATTGAAGATATTTTGATACCAGTTTTCGATGGTGCAAATTATACAAGTTGGAAAATTAGATTAATGATTTTGCTAGAATATAAAGAGTGTAAAGATCCAGCAGTTAGAGCAATGACTGAAGATGACAAAAAGGACGAACCAAAATGGAATAAAATGGATTTAAAAGCCAGAACAATAACTATAAGCACAATATCGGATAAGCAATTAGAGTATGTTGGCGAATGTAAAACGGCTTACGAAATGATAACAAAATTCGACGAGATGTATTTATCTCAGTCTACAGCCCTGCAAATTATATGTAGAGGTAAAATAGAAGAAATCAAATTAAACAATTACAAAACAGTAGAAGAATTTTTTGTAGAATTTGAAAAAGTAAAAAACGAGTTTAAATCAGCTGGTAGAAAATTAGAAGAAACTGAAAAGTTGAGATATTTGTTCAGTGCTTTGCTACCAAGCTACAGTTATATTGGGGATTTTATAGACGTTATCCCAGAAGACCAAAGAACAGTTGATTAGCCCTTCACTTTGCAAAAGTTTTGAAATACAATAGTGATTTTCGTGCTCGGGTAAGCATCAGCTGATCGCTTGGCTGCCGCTCAGTACCTTACCTCTTACAGAGATGGCGCCACAGGAATTTAACTTCACATCAATCGGTCGACCAGCTGGCAACACGTTCACGCAGCCGACTGCCGTATGTGTTTGAATTTTTTGGCTTCCCGGCTCGCTCCGCAATTATTATTTTGCTCAGTTCTACTTTTCAGTGATATTATAAGTGAATATGTGGGGCAGAATGTTAATGCGATACACCAGTGTTAATTTGAAAGTGTAGCTTCTATGGTGTCTGTATACGCACTTTGAAGCAGCCTATGCTTACCGCGATCTCGCTTGCGGATCGGCTGCTTGCGATACTTTGTTGATACTCAGTGCAGTAACAAAGTGTGTAAAAGCGATGCACAAAAAGATATTTAGTAAATGAGCGCATGTGCAATATGGAAAGATACACAAATCCAACAAGAAACTTGAGTTTGCGCTTAAAGGTCATACTTTCCTTCTGTTACTACTCCTGCTGCTGCTCCGGTTATACTGATGAATTTTTTCTATGATAAATATGCTAGATACTGTAGAGGTGTAAAGTCACCATCATACGATAGGTATTACAATGTTTTCGTATTTATCATTTTTACAAGATATGTATTGTGCTATTTGCAATAAAACCAGTGACTATGTAATTATGTCATAAATTTTTAAAGCTAAATCACTGTCAAGTTTTTTTTCATGTATCCTAGTGGTAGCTATGTGGCATTCTGTTGGAAAACTGTATATTGCCTATTCAACCACTTAGAGACAACCCTGCTTATTGTCTATTGCCAGTTATATTCAAATTCTTTGGATGTGCTGAATGGCATTTCTAGCTTTCTGAACTATTTGGAAATCAATGCTTGTATTGGAAAAGATCAGTAAGTTGAAAATTATTTGTAATTATATAAGGGCAACGGTCGTATGCCTGATCATTGATAACACCGAATCTTCTGTAGTGTATAGTTTTCAGGTAAAACATGTTCTATATAATTTATATAATTTCATGTGATTGATGCTATTCAAATTTGTGTTTATAAGTGCTAATAAGATAAATATTGTGTGTATAATCACGCAATCAGTACATCAAAGATGGTTATTCACATATAGATTTTTTTTATAATTTTATTCTATTGATTTTTAGGTGAGGCATGAACGGCAAGAAGCAGAAACGAGGGCATTATTTTTAAGAAGATAACGTTCTTATAAATCATGCGTATTAAATTTTAGGCTAAAATAACGAGGTCTTGGCTTGACAGTACCATAGTCGTACAAATTAATATTTATATTATGTGTGTCCTAATTGTTTTCTTCGAAGTAATAGATGGCTGCGGATGATACAATGATATGCTCTTCAAAATTATTGGTTTTTCAACTGTTACAACCTAGGAACAAAAAAACCTTATAGAATATCAACCAATAGACACAGTGAATTGATTGAATTATAATTGAAGATAAACCTTAATGATATATTTTTTGTTAATAGAAGATGTTTATCTCCACAATTCTATAAATAAAAGATATCAGAAATGCTATCGTTGGAAAAATGTTCTCGTGACCGCGGAAGAAGGTATGCAATTATTTGATATCATACAGTAATTATAGTCTCTCGAACTGATGTTAGAGACTTGTGGATCTCGAAGGACTAGTTGGCAATAAACAAAAACACTCTCAACCGTTAACTTGAATTAATATGCCGTAAGAAAAGGCTTTGATATTTATTGAAAGATAGAGTGTATTTACAAGTGTTTAAACTACGGAAAATAAATGAAGGCTAGTGTATTAAAGTACCAACGCGTGAACAATGATATTGTTACGGACGACACTGTGAGGCGAGTACGTGCGCTCACAGTGTTTCGGCAATACGTACTGAACTACACAAATCAGCGAAAGCGGCAGAAGACCGCTCGCGAAACAGGCGGAGAGAGACAGAGTAGGAGCGAGCGAGCGCGCGTTGCCATGGCAACCTCATTGGTGTCGTGCGGGCTAGCAAAAACCGTCGAATTTTGAAATTAAGATGACAAGCTTCTCGAACCTTCTCACTCTCTCTCCGCATATCAAACTAATATTCGAACATACCGCCCCTCTTGCTGACTCGCGGAAATAAAGAGACCGGCAATAACAATGAATTAAATTTAAAGATAGGAAAGCCTACTTCGAAAGAAGCTAATCCCTACAATGACTCTACCGATCGAACTGTTCTCACTAAAATTTCTTTGGAATCAATTCCTCAACGAACAGTCGATCAACAACAAGTTTACAATGCTTTAAGTTTAACAACAAGACCAGCCAGCCTATTCTTTGCCAATCAACGTCATCTGGGTGAATGAGGATCTGCCTAAACTCCTTGACGATATCAGCCGTAAATACAATCTTCGAAAATCTCCACATCGAAATAACAATCGTGACATCCGACTATAATTTGCGACCAGTCAAGAGAACGTCGTTCAGCGATATTTTCCCAAAAGAGCCATTAAAAACGACACGTAATTTGCCTTCCGGCCCTACCTCAGCCGAGTAAACTGGGTGATGAGTAAAATAGAACGTATTGTCCTTTCGATGCGAACTATTTACAGGCTCCATATGACCTAAAGTCAGATACTCCTCCATGAATTTCCTATAGGCACCATCTACCCTAGAATTCTACGCTCG
The DNA here is from genome assembly GCF_009193385.2 of Nasonia vitripennis. Classification (NCBI taxonomy): domain Eukaryota; kingdom Metazoa; phylum Arthropoda; class Insecta; order Hymenoptera; family Pteromalidae; genus Nasonia; species Nasonia vitripennis. Next base: position 128,052 of record NW_022279630.1, on the reverse strand, counting down.
ACGCATCTCTGAGCGGAGCAAACATGCCACAGCAATCTGCCTCGGGTGTGCAAAAGAAACCTCTGACAACTTCTCAGAGAATGGTAAGCGAACGACAAATCTGCCCTTGGAATCCCGATAAACAGTATCTGCGAAATAATCTTCGCAATACTGATCCTCCTCGGATAAAACTTTAGAGGTGGAAATCTCCTCCATTTCCCAAAACCTCGCTAATAACGTCGAAATTGATGGCTCTACTTCCACATGACAGGCCTGAGCGCTCTGAGCTCTATCAGACTCAGGAACAGAAGACGCTCTACCCGTCAAAATCCACCCAAATACGGTCTCCTGAGCAACAGGAGTATCAGTTGCACCAACTCTGAGCCCTGGCCGAATGATAGCAGCGTACACTTCTGCGCTGAGCACGCAGTCTATACGCTTTGAGCGAGCAAAGTCTGGATCAGCAAGCTGCAAGCCCCTGGTGTGAACCCAATTGGACACTACGACCTCCTCTCGCGGCAAAAATCCCGTTACCTCTTTCAACACCAATGAAGAAAACTCCAAACAAAATTTGAATCAACGTTGAATCAACATTGAATTTGTCCGAAATCGCAACGTGGATTCAGCGTTGATTTCAGACTGAATTCAGTGCTAGATTTCAAAGTTCAATCAGGGTTGAAATAAAATTGTAAAAAAAAAACCGCCAAGACGTGGGCTCGAACTCAAGACTTTTTGATTAGTAGACGAACGATTTGACCACTAAACCATTTCGACACTTGCAATGTATATCTCATAATGTAACATACACGGAAACCTATAGGTGGCAAATAGTCTCGAAGCTGGGTACCTTCCCTAGAGCACAGAGAGGTCCAGTTGAGGGCCCAGTCCAGTATTATTATAAAAATCATGATAGAGTAGGTTAATTTTCGATTATTCTCTATAGGATTACGTTTATGTTACATTATGAGATATAAATGTAAGTGTCGAAATGGCTAAGTGGTCAAGTCATTCGTCTACTATTCAAAAGGTCTCGGGTTCGAGCCCAGGTTTGAGCGATATTTTTTTTACAATTATTTATTTCAACCCTGATTGAATCCTGAAATCCAGCACTGAATTCAGTCTGAAATCAACGCTGAATCCACGTTGCGTTTTTGGACAAATTCAATGTTGATTCAACGTTGATTGAACGTGGATTCAATACTGAATCAACGCTGATTGCAGACTGAAATCAATATTGAAATCAGAATTGAATCTACGTTGATCGTTTTGACGGGGAAAACATCATGCACCTAATTATTATAGAAGCACCTTTTAGCAGTTCTCGAATATCCCACGTTTTGAATGGCATTCTATAAGAAATGTTTAGGAGATGCTCAAATGTATTAATTTCCGCGAGCAATAATCCCAAACCATACTTCAATGATTCATCAACAGGAGTGAAATTATTGTCAAATTCTCCAAACTGATGAGACGTTATCTTACAAATTGGACATCTACTGGTAGCTCTATTTCCCACTATTACATTTAAACATTTGCCGTCAAAAAGAGTTTGTGTAACTTCATAAGAAACGCAAATGTTTTTTCCATTGGACAGACTAAATTTATAAGAACTGAGATTCTTTATTTCATTTTCTAATCGATTGTATTCACGTATGGTCGAATCATCTGTTTCTTTTTCGAATGCAATCCTTAAAAATAATCTGATTTTCCATCAGACTTATTAGAGCTTATTTTAATGATAATGAAGCTTGTAACGAAGAGGGACTGCTCGGAAGCTTCGCTTTCATTTACAGCAACCTTATATTTTTGATGTACATTTTTATGGCCTGAAGAACTATCGAACCCTACAGTTACAGAAAGCGTTAAATCAATCAAGTCGTTGACACTCCAATCCAAAGCAACTGCATTGCAAAGTCGCTCACTAGTTTTATTTAACATCTCCTGCATGGATACCACAATCTGTACCTCAGAAATATCGTAACCATTTGGTAGACATTTGGACAAAGCTTTGGAAATTCCTGAATAGCAGGGATAAATGGGAGCATTTCTCATTTTACAATCTTTAGATAAACTTATGTAAGAATTTTTATTCAAGTTTTGCTCTAAATAAAATGCTGCAGCTGAATCTGCTGTATGTTTCAATATATTTGACTCACACTGTTGAATATTCTGATTTTGCGTTCCATTGGATAAATCAGTATCATCTACGGTGAATTTCTTTGCAAGACTTAACGCTATTTCTAAAATTTCAACATCATTTGGGGCGAAGCCAGATCCTCTCTTGCTCGTCTATATTTAGTAGATATAGAGTAATCTGATATTATGGTAAATCTTCCACCATTGGAACCTCTTCTGACTTTTCCTGGTCGTCCTCTATTATGCTTATTTTTTCTTTTTCGTCCGCCCATCTTATGAATTATAACGATATCTGATTTTGTGAATAGCGTGTATGATCTTCAATAAATTTAATATATACAGGGGGTATGCCGAAAAAAATTGATTCTAGACTTCTGCAAGGAAAAATTTTTAAGATGAATTTTTAAATTTGCGTATCTTTTTTAAAATATAAATTTTGGCATTTCTTCGTTTTTGTCTTTTTTTTGTGTAAAAGTAATTATATTATATAACTCACGATTTATTCTCATAATTTTTGCACCTAATTTTAATAAAAAAAAGAACAACATAATACATATACTCTCCATTATAGTGTGTGTACTATAATGGAGAGTATATAAGAGAAAGAGTATAAGATTGGCCGGATTTCCATTGATCCTTAACCTCTTCTCTGTACGCGGAGCTTCGATACAGCAGGTGGTACATATTCGAGCTTCTCTCGTCCACGTTGTCTTTTATTGCAGAATATAATACTCATACGAATTAATATCACATAATGGCTGTCTATGCGAGAAGGATCCTCTAACCGGCTCGCACGCTAGCGCTAAAAAAAAATCACGGCTTCTCGTGTGTTTTACGAGCCTGGAGGATTTTTTACGCAAGCTGGCGATAACATAACCTCATCTCAACCACTGAACGACTGCTGACGGCGAAGATACTTATGGCTGTTCCATCAGGAGGACATAACATCAGTGTTCAACATCGCTAAAAAGGAAAAAAGGAAAATCACGTTTCTGTGATCATCAGCTCCAAATTCCACCGAACCGAGGTCTTCTTAAGAAATGTTTTGAGGTTAGAAACATATAGCTCTATCTCTCTCTAAAGAGCGCGATATCAGTTGTCACCGTCGCTGCGCGTCTAGTACCAATTTTCGCCACCAGAGTGCAACACCATCGACTCTGGAAAAACGTTGGACCTATGACTGATCGGCCATGGTAATTTTGGTGCGTGTCTCAGTAATCTGCTAGAGCGGGAGTTTTGAAAATTGAAAAAGGAAGGAAGGTTTCTTTCTTTTCTCTCGAAAATTTTGATAAGCATTACAAGCTGAAAAAACACATACGTCCTCACATGCCAAAATGGCGCCGGGCCGAAACAAGCCTCCTGACAAGTGTCGCAGTAATTTTGCATGTTGCAAACAAAAACCTGCAACAACAGCAGTGTGCGTGATCTGTGATGAGGCATATCACCTTAGCTGCCTTAAGAACAAGAATGAAAACTTTAAATTCATTGGTAATAACCTTATAGTATGCTCTGAACACAGTGATCGGAACATAACCTCAAAAATTGATGAGGATGTCCTGAGTGAGTCGGTATCACTTTTAATTGCACAGATTAAACTAAAAAAATCAGAAGATGTGAGGAATGACCTTCTGGCAGAAACTAGTAACAAGACTCAAGACTTGCAAGAAACTGATTCCATAGATGAAAGTGATCTTGAACTGCTGAAAACGAAAAACATGCTGTTAAGGAGATTAGTTAGTGAATTAACTGAGAAAAATGACCTCCTAAAAGAAAAATTACAAAACACCAGAAGTAAAACTGACAACAATGTCCTTACATACTCAGATGCCATGAAGTACTCTAGACCAATCCATAAAAAAATTCCTAAAATATCCGTAAGAAAAAATAACAACAGTAATATAGATGTTATGAAGTCAGTTATTGAATGTCTAACAGCTGAAAAAAACATCCAAACAAAGAACATCTACGTAAATAAAAATGAAGAAGTCATTATAAGCTGTCTTAATGAGAATAGTGCGGTATTGACAGAGACAGTACTAAAGGAAAAACTAGAGGACAAATGTGATGTTATGAAAAATGAACTCAACAACCCGAAAATTAAGATAGTAGGTATAGATAATCACGCAAATATGGACATCAAGGATATTGAAAAGGACATAAACGAAAGGAACTTCAGTTATTTTGAAAAGGGAGGACAAGTCCTACATATGTATAAGAATAATTATAATAGCTTGAGTACGGTCATAGTGGAAGTCCCAGCTGACATCTACAAGCATATAAGAGAAAATAATAACAAAGTTTTTGTTGGATATCAGCAATGCAAAGCCTATGATTTGGTTAACGTTTGCCCGTGTTTCAAGTGCGGTAGATTTGGACACAGTGCCAGGAAATGCCAAAATGAGTTTCTGTGTTTGAAATGTTCCGGGAAGCATAATACGTGTAATTGTGATAAAGATTATGCTAAGTGCATTAACTGTCATTATAGTAACACAAAATACAAGTCAAAGTTAGACACAAAACATCATACTTATGACTCTAACTTGTGCAGCATCTTGAAAAAGAAAATTGACAGATATATTGACTCTATTGATTACCCGATAAAACGTACTCTACCTGAAACTGAATCGATCTATCACAGCATAGAATTGGCAAACAGGCGTAAAGTATCCACAGAGGCTAATAATGTCGTAGATAGTGAACAACAGGAAAATGACACTCCACGCAACAAAACAAAGCCAGAAACTGAACACAACAGAAGACCAATCACAAGACGTGATCCACAAATTCCACTGAACCATCTAAAACCGCAATCCTCTGCATTGTCACCAGCCAACAAGAGTGATAAAAACAAGATCAAGAAATAGGTAAAAATGGATATTTTTGATTATTTGGATAGGTTTCAAAATGAATCGATGCAAAAAGAACGGACATGTGGTAATATTGAAAATTTTAACAAAGCTATAAACAATAAGAAGGACTTTATCATGCATGTAAACATTCGTAGTATGAATGCAAATTTTGATAAGCTGAAAATTTTAATAGAAAGTTTAGCTATCAAACCAGCGATTGTGATATGTTCAGAAGCTTTTGATCAAGTTAATTATAATTTCTATCAACTGAATGGTTCAGATTATGAATATAAAACTTATTATAACGAAAGTAGGATAAACAGGAATGATGGAGTCTTTGTTTTTATCAATAGCAATCTACAAAGCCAGCTATCGGTAGAGCTACAGGATCATGTATCGACAACATTTTCATTAAATCTCACAACATTAACACAGCCACATACAAGCTTAAGCATGATCTAACGGATCATTACCCGATTATCATAGCTGTAAAGAAGCTAAAGACAGTAACTAAAGAACCGTATGTTTTCTTAAACTACAAAAAAATAATAAATAACGCTAATTCAAGAAACTGGGATGAAATTAGTTCGATACCTGATCCAAACTTGGCTGTAGAAAAATTGTTAAATGAAATCAAGCAATGCGTAGAATTGTCAAAAACAACAAAAAAGGCTAATATACAAAATGGTAGAAAAAACTGGATTACCGGCGCAATAATAAGATCATGTGAAACCAAAGAATTTTTGTATAATTTGTGGCAACTAGATGTGCAGAATAAACAGCTTAAAATACAGTATAAAACCTACTCTAAAATCTTGGATAAGGTAATTACCGATGCCAAAATGAAATATGAATTGAATCTAGTGCAGAATAATTACAACAACCCAAAAAAACTATGGGAAATAATAAATACAAAAATCGGTAAAGTTAAAAAATCTAATGATGCCATAAATTATATAGACTATTAGTATTTTTTGTTATATCATAATATTTTCTATTATCTGATATTATCTATATAAAGTAATGGTAAGTGGTACTTATATCACATAGTTATTATTTCGTTGCTAATTGTTACAATATAACGTGTAAATACTATAGCGTTAACATGTAATGTAATAGTCTATATATATATATATATATATATATATATATATATATATATATATATATATATATTGTAACGGTTGCCAGTGCAATTAACGCACGTTGAGCACGTTACGATGTCTCTCCGGGACAGAATCAACATTCGGTATAATACTTCTGTTGTTACAGATACTAAAGGCGCAGCATGTGAGAGAGTAAGAGAGACAGAGAGAGAATAAGCATCGAGAGAGATTTAAATTCAGCAACGTACAATGTTGCCACCTGCTCGCACACTGTTGTCAAGAGTTGACAACAGTATGTCAGAGGGCATAGGTAAATCTGTGCTCGCGCTAGCGAGCCATTCCAAGTCTGTCTTCGCTCCGCTCCGTTTCGCGAATAGACACTCTGCGATTGCGATTATTGTGTGCGAGGGTTGCGAGGTCAACCGAACCGAGGACAATCCGTCCGAGACCATCTTCGCGTGGGTTAGAACGGCCGTGCCGGCCACGTACATCTGTAAGTACTAGTTCTTATCAACTCTCGCTTACTCGGGCGACTTTAAGCCTCCTCTCTCTCTCACCTCGACTACATGCTGGTAGCTGGCATGCGCCCGTCTGGCGCGCTTGTGTAAGCCAAGCACCAATAAACAGTTAATCTAACTTTTACAATAATCCGCGAGTGTCATTGACTTTTCCTCCTTTTGAATCCACGTCCTGAGTACTACTGTCACCGCCGCATGTTCATACGTCTTTACGTCCGTGCGCGGATAGATTATAGTCGGTAGAATTTTAGTGCCTTCTGCACAGCCGACGGAATCGGTGAATAGTAGCATAACCAACAAACAATTTAAAATAATAATGACAGCCGAGCTAACGTCATAAACATATATATATATATAACAATTTACGTACGTTATATGTGGTGAGAATAATAATATTTTATTTTATCAACAATTTTATGTGTGTTAACTTTGAAATCTTTCATGATACAGAATGAAACTTCTCAGATTTAAAATTCCTGTATGTTAGAATACTTAGGTTAAAATAACATGTTTTCTTGTTTATATAGTGCCGTATTATTAGAATATAATATTCGAAGCTAATCAAATTAGATGTCCGTGATTTATGATAATTTTAAGTCCCGGATTCACGTTTCTTAGTACAATAGGTCGAAATAGATGAATTTTTAGGTTATGTAGGTAAAAAAATCATTCATTAATTTAAAAAATAGTATATGATTGTCTCAAAAATTCCCAATTATTTTAAAATGCATTTCTATGGCATATTAATGCATTAACGAGTAGCTAAAATATCGTTTTCTTAAAATTTCGTACTTTTCATAGGTGCCCCGGCTCGACATCATCAGAAAACAATATTCTGATATTCTTCCCTATATCTGAGAAGTACAACCTTCATTTAAAAAAAAAAATTAGGTCCCTAGCACTTTCCTGAGAGGTGCAATTTGATTTTGACAATACTTTTGTTGAAATCGCCCATAGTGCGGCATCTCCACCCAACAGACTAAGACTAAGGGATATTGTGGTCAAACATGTGCTATTTTAATTCATTCAATGAAATGATTTGCAACTGTATATAGAAGTACTATCTTGTTATGCAATATCATGAATGCAGTGACATACTACAGCATGCGACGTATTTGTCAATATTCCATTTGACATGTAATTTTTAAGCACTAATTTTTGTAATATAATATGAAAAAGGCCCTTCCAACGCCTATTTCTATGAGACGCAACCAATGTCATTCAGTACACCGTCCTCCTATTTTAAAGAATTAATTATCTCTTTTTACTATGTATCACATGGTTATGTATTGCAAAGGATTGTTTCTGAATTAAACTATTTCTACTTGTCAATGATATATATACATGCAAATTTATACCTTTCTTATTGTTATTAATACTAGTACTAATTTAATTAATAGCATACAGTCATGATTCATGATTCAAATATTTGTTAAAGCTAAATAGCTCGTGCAAGTTTGCGAAAACGAAAGGTAACTACGTATGCATAATTTGTGTAGTTTTAACAACATTCGCACTCGCCGTGAACCCGTGTATTAATTTTTTTCTTTTTTCTGTCATTGGAAAAAAACTGAGTTTTCTATTTTCAATAATACTTACGAAATGCTGTCTCATTTTTATCACATCTCGTGATAGACGAACATTTGAAGGGTCTCCTTAAAGTATTAAATACGTTAATAAAACTGCTGAGTAAATACCGCATCTGTTTCCGTCTGGTTGTATTGTCTTTATTTTTCTAAAATTAATATAATTTCCCTTAATATTAGGATAACGTCGCATAATGTAATCCTTTTCTTTCTCAACTAGTATGCCATTTATGTAGTTGGGAATGGTGTCATACTCACTGTATGACCATCGTAGTATCCGAATCGCCAGAGTACAAATACCTCCAGTAATTACTACACTTTTATTTCTTTTTTCTGGTTGGACGCCATTTGGGTAATATAAATACATTACATTTTGTACATCGGAGTCATGGTTATTTTCTTTAACAACCCTAAGAAAAGCATCTATAGCATCGTCATTTAACCACTCATCGGATTTCAAAATAATTGCACGTATTGCATTCAAATCAAACTGGTATTATTTATTGTTAAAGTAACTTCTAAAATTTAAAACATCTTTTTCACTCCAATCAGATGCGTTATTACTTGAACCCACGTAAACGACATCATCGTTGATATTGTCGGTCGTATCAATTTTATGTGTACTATGCGTTACAGATAAATCAGTTAAGGCCATTTTATTATAATTTATTCTGGCTCTTTTCTTGGTTTTCGTGGCAACTTGCTCGTTCTTTGATTCTAATATTGGCAATGCTTCAATACTTTCATTGCAGTCATCCGTTTTAATTGCAAGGTTTATAGTATCTGATTCCTTTTCTGTTTCTAATAGTTGTATCAATAAATCGTCGGGATTCATAGTTTTTAAAGCACTGCTTTTTTTGGCTCTTCGGTCACTTATTTTTTGATCTTGTTTCTCTTTGGCATCAAAAATTTAACGAGGATTTCTTAACTGCATATTTTTAAGAAACCGTCTATCCAAAATTTCTGGTAGCAAACAGTTTTCATAGAATTGCGATAAAAAAGGCACTATTTTAGAGTTCCAGAAATCATCATCTCTCCTCACTACTCTTATTTCCATACAGTTTGGGGTTCTTAATGCAAAAATGCAATAATTTTGTTGAGTTATATGCAATTGGCCTTGTACTTGATAATACCATTTATGAAAGGTTTTTATACCATTTGTTTTCTCATCAATGAAATTTAAATCTGGATATTTTTGCATAGCTTCTTTTGATGTTAAATTTTTTATTTCGACAAGTCCATCATTATCAATTATGCCGTCAGGGCTAGCAGCAAAACGCGGATCTTTTGAATCTATAAATAGTCCACGAAGCTTTATTTCTTTTTTTTTACTATTTCTATTTCCTTTTGTGCTATATCTTCACATTCACGACCATATGTCATTGCAACGTTATCTGTTAGTGCTGGAAAAAGTAATGATTTCACTGTTGCAGCGCTGGAAGTATGCGACCTTATACGGCAAATACGTCCACAATTAGATGCAGTTAATAGTTTTCTACGAAGTGTTTCCCATAAATCTGATTGGCTTTGCTCTCGTGTATCAGATTCTATTTTTACACGATTTTCTTGTTTTTTTTTTTAATTCCTGAAAATGCTTATCTCTTCGCCAGCAAATTGATCTTCTGTGAGATCTGGTTTTTCACACATCATGCTATAATTGATCTATATTGTCTATGCATCAATTCTACTACAGTAGGTGGTACCGATTTTCCCATTCCTGTATACATTTGGATAAGCGCCCCTTGGAAATTGTGTTGAATAATTGCGTAAGCAATGCTAGTGTCATACTGATTACCGGAACATAAATTTGCTCGCTAACCATTTACTAGTTTGCAAACAATAGATTAAATGATTCAACAACGTTGTTTGTTTTGTTTATGTAACAGATTATCTGGAAAACAACTAATGTATTGCATATGTCCCTCAATTTTTTTATAAAGACCATATGTTTTTTAATAAGGAACATAATTTTTTCTTTTTTTTGCATTATGGTGTCATTGCAAGACATACCTAAACTCTCGCATTTTTTGTGTTTTCCGAAAATATGGCTGCCCGGTTCAAAATAATTAGGTGAATTCAGTATATGATATTGTTATATAATTTTATTATATGTTTTTATTATATGATTTTTTAGTCCCAAATATTCATGTAATGAAATCATGTACAAAAATAATATAATTTGTAACAGAACGAAATTTCGCCGTGCAACAACGGCGTTCGGCGCGGTCGGGGTAGACCGTCTCAAGTAAGACAGCCGATGCAGGTAGCAGAACCCTTCGTGTGGTCTGCTTACGTGAGAGTCTGATGCAGCAGGACCAGCGTAAAAGCAGCTTACCCGCACGAATGTCAGGAGCAAAAACTAGCGTCTCGCGTTCGTATTGACAGATGCCACCCGAGTCAAGGGCGCTGACGGTGGGGCATTGGAAGTAGCTACAGGTTCCATGGCCAAGAGCAATCTTGGTTGTCTGTGAGTAAAATACTGCCTGTATGTTGCGAGAGTTTGAATTTTGCGGCTATCTACTCCGACAGTGTGTCCGCGGGGATATCAGTGCGCATACACGACCGTGCGACGTGGCAACAGTGCGCGAACCGATAGTGTTGCGAGCGAGCAGAACTTCGGGCCGCGACGCGCTAACCAATCAGCGCTCCCGCGACACGGCGACTAGGAAGAGCAGAGTGGTGGCTGCGAGCCGTGAGCGCTCAAGCCGGCACTCGCCTGCCCTGATTGCTCCTAAACGTACGTGCTCCCTGTATTTTAGCTTTGCCCTGGTAACCACCTTCGGCTCAACCTTACTCTGGAGGATTTCTTTGTAAGGTCAGTGAGTCGTTTCCTTTTCTCTGGTTGAATGCGTTTCGCGGGTCAACAGCAGTTCCACGTTTTGGTCTCGCGAACGGTTCAGGCTATCTCGCGTGTGTACTGATTACCTTCAAAGTAGGAATCTCTCTCTCTCTCTCTCTCTCTCTCTCTCTTTCTCTCTCTCTCTCTCTCTCTCTCTCTCTCTCTCTCTCTCTCTCTCTTTCTCTCTCTCTCTCTCTCTCTCTCTTTCTCTCTCTCTCTCTCTCTCTCTCTCTCTCTCTTTCTCTCTCTCTCTCTCTCTCTCTCTCTCTCTCTCTTTCTCTCTCTCTCTCTCTCTCTCTCTCTCGCCCAAGCTACTCTCTGTCAAAACTGCATCACCACGAAATCATACTCATATTAGTGGTACTGTATTTTAGATAGAGAAAGAGATAGCCGCCAATTAGCTGCCGTATCGCCAGCCATAGGAAAAGAGAAAGAGAGAGACATCTTAGCAGACTACGCCACGCTATACTGCACACGCATACACTACCTGGAAGAAGCCAGCGCAACACCGAACCAGCGCGAGTGAAGAAGAGAGCGAACCGCTGGGAGGGGGAAAACCGCGTCGTGCAGGCCCGCTCGCAACTCACCGATAAGCCTGAGTGCGTTTTTGTGGAAGCTAGCGTATGAGTATGCGAATCATGTAGCCGGAAATTAAAGAATGTTAATCGCCGAGCGAAAAATTACATACAGTATGGGAGAGGTATGCTGATTCGCGAGAGTGTGTTCTAAGTCAAATGATCTGTCGGAAAGTTTGTAAAACAACGACAAAGTAACTGAGTATGTACGGCGCATGCGCGCAATTATATGCGACAGTATCATGTCAAAATAGCAGCCTGGAGCAGACCTCCCGGTAGTGCCTAAAATCTTAGTAGTTATTCAATTGTTTGCTACGAAATTTTGAGAGCACGAGACATCACCAGAATGAGAGAAAGAGTCGTTTTTGCTGAGAAAGTTGAGGTAGAGAGTGAGGTCTCCATATACCGATTTTATAGCCATACTGCCGGGTGTTAGATTTGCTTAAGTCTCGGAGCCATTGTGTGTAACCGACGGAAGTTGAGTTTTTCGCAAAAGCGTTTTGCACGGATTTAAGTTTGCCGCCGAATTTTAGCCGACGCTTTGTTGTGAACCGCATAACTAAGTAAAAATAAAAAGACTTGTGATTTCAGTGTGTTAAAATAAAGTGTCATAATTTTTCTCCCGATTTTACCTACAGCCGAATCTCTTCAGAGATAAGAAGTCTCCAATAGCCGGCAACGTGTTAGTGAATTTTGTCTAAAGTTAAATTCGTTTGACCTAGCGCCCGTTTGGTAAATACGGTCGGGCGATTTTGATGCCTGTATTAACGTGAGAATGGCATAATTTCTCGCCTGATTTTCCCGAAAAATCTACCTCGTTACACAATAAATCGTAGAAATAAGAATTTAGTGCAAAATGTAGATATAAGGAAGCAGAAAAACGTAGAAATAAGGATTTAGTGAAACCGTCAAATAATATTTGGCGCCGGCACCTGGACGCACGAGCCGTAAGGTGGTTAGGCAATCTTAGAATAGGTCGTTCTGGCGTTTGCGGAATTCGCGTTCGACAAAAAGAAGTGAGAGTAAGTGTGTAACAAAGCGTTTTATCGAGTGTATTAACTTGTTGTTCTTCGAGCCTTGAGGCGCGTGCAAGTCAGGCGGGGTATCTTTCATGTACGGATATCTGTTTGTTCTAGTTGTCTATGTTTACGGGCTATTTTAATAATTCGTGCGAATTTCGGTTCAGAATTGTAAAAGTTTAACTTGGATATAAAGTTCTGTCTGATTACCCACGTGTTTTGATTCTCTCAAACCGCCCTCTCTCCTTACTGATCTCGAAGCTGCAGCTAGCCGAGCAAAACACTCTGCAAAACCTGGCACCGGAAAACAAAGAGTCGCGAGACTCTGACGCTCGCGAAAAGCGTCTGGTGCCACCGGATTATTTTCTAAGTCCTAGGCGAGGAATTGTATAGTAACTAAGTTGCACGAGAAACCCAAGTTACAAATTATATCAAAAATAAATTTCATATCCATGTAACTTGCAACATAACTTGAAGAAATATATTTAAAAATCATAAGATACATAAGAATGATGAAAGATAAAATAAAGAAGTGATATATGCATTTATCTAGTTATTATTTATAGCTATAAAGTATTGTATATCACAATAAATTTTATCTTGTGACTAGAAAGAGTTGGTGCGCGCTTCCACATTTTGTCAATTATCGAAATGTATTTCAAATCTGGCCCACATTACATCAATTTTTTATAAAAATATAGCACTCAGAGGTATGGAAATTTGCATACCAATTTATAGTGTCCTGCTCACAATATGCATTAAAATTGATGACGATAGGGTTAATTTGTGTTTTGACCAGAAAAAGTCAATACGCGTTCCAACTTTTCACACTTTGGGTCAATTTTCTTTTGAATTTTATTATTTAGAAACCACGTTTAAAATATGTAAATAAAAATCCTTTGTATATCAATACTTCATGTATTTTATAATATAAATATTGTACTATTTGATACTGTTTTCCAAAATGATACTTCATTAACTTTATTATCAAATAATTTGATTTTCAACAATTAATATCATCAACTAAAATAATAAAAAACAATTTATATATAGCATGTAACGCCCCGTACAAACTCCGCAAAAAACTATACAGAATAAAAACTAAAATTTATTGAATACATTTTTAGATTTTACGCGAGTATCACGCTCCCCCATTTTCAACTAGGATAAGCCCGCGCTACAGCTGACAGCGCAAGTTCAGCAGCGCCACGAGCCAGCGAGCGGCGGTAGCAGCAACACTGAAAGAAGAGGGAGAGCGCGCAACACACCATGTATATATGTATATAGAAGCGGTGAGTGCAGCGGCGCAAGAGAAGGAGAAGCGGCGGCGGTTCGTAGCGCGCGCATATTATAAATTATTTGTATATTCATTGTATATCATAGGTTTTGTACATAGGTGTAAATATCTGTGTGAAAGTGTGAATGTGAAAGTATTTTCGGCGCACGGCCAGTATGAGCTCACTAGCCGAAGCGCAACTTAAGCGCCAGCGCAACTAAAGCGCCTAGTCCCTGCTCTTGAGCAACTTATGCCTTGAGCAGGTAAAAGACTTAGAATATTTTCAAATATTTCTACACTTATACAAATTTCGAGTTAGGCACGATATCGCATTATAAAGCATATCAGTCCTAGACTTAGAAAAATTCTAATTCTTGTCTAAATAATTTAGAAAAATTTCGTTACCTAATTTAAACTTGTAAAATTTCGAATACGATCAGATAACGCAAATTTAAGCATATCTGCATAAAATCTCTTCTTGTAACAATACGATTCAAATCAGATTACGCAACTTAAACGCGTATCTGTTTATTTTTGTTTGTAAAAATCAAAGCGGATTTACCCATTTCAATTTTGTGATACTTAGAATATATGCAAGATATACGCAATATTCTATTATTTATTTATTTGAATATATTTATTTTTGTTATAAAGAATAAAAATATATTTATTGCGATAAACCTCCACTACCTGGTATCCCGGACCTGAACTATCATAATAGAGAATTATTATACAAATTTAAAATCTTTCTATTTAATCTGTTGTCAGAATCACGACGCAGATTAGTAAATGTTCGTCGACTTTTAAGATAGTAAAATCAATAGATTTTGTATTCTTACATAAATTTAATCACTACAGGACCGAGATAAATCGTGACCGTTTCAAGCATAAGATCTTGATTTTAAAATTTCTCTGAAGCACACTACGAGCAAATTAAGGTTGCAGCAAAAATGTATGTTAACTGTTAACATATGTATGTTCGATTTGTGCCAATGATACGTATGTTAATAGTTAACGTAGCTATATTATGCCAAATAGCTGTATGTAAATAGTTAACATATGACTCCTGTATGAGTTTTAATAGACCTTGTAAACTAATAATCAGATAAAAATTATTATAAAACGCTCTTGTATAAATTTTATTAATGCTGAGTGACTTTGGAATGATACAATATCAAAATTCAAAATTAAGTCTTTCATCGGCATTTTGGGTCTGAATACCAGATCTGGTAGTTTTAGAAATACAATAATGTGTGTGATTTCAACTGATTTAGCCGCCTCTGGCATTTCCAAAAAAGTATTTATTCGCTAGTTTATCACTATTAGTTCAAAAGTTATGTTGTAAGTGAAGCGAAAGTTTTACTTGCCGTTTTGAAATTCGCACTCGTATATAATCTTTGCCATTCCGGAATAACAGATCTATTCAAAATGATCAACTGTTCCATTGGTACGCGTAAATTTCCTGATACCCATCATAAAGTTGATCAATTGTTTAACTCAAATGCAGGAATAGATTTTCACAATGTATGCCCTCATTGCAAAAAGTATATAAAACAGTTTCATTGTGATGATCGCGAAGTTACATGCACTTTCTGCGATGAAAGAGTTTTATTAAAAAGTTAAACTTGCGTAGATTACTTTACTATTTCTAATATTCATAACGAAATCACTTCGTTGATGAAAGAAAACTCTGAACACTTAAATTCTGTGCTTGGAAAAAGAAATACAATCTACCAGATGTTGAAGATTTTACCGATGGAATTGCATACAAAAAGTTTATACAGTCGATACCATTGCATGAAAGAAAAACATTATAACTTCAATATTTAATACTTTGCTTGTGGTATATGGTTTGGAAAAGACAAACCTGATATGGATATTTTTTTGAAACCTTACGTTTCTTATATGTACAAACTAGGTAGTGTAGGTGTTAAGTACAACATTAATGGAGAAAAACGACGAATTAAAGTCTGTGTATTATGTTGTTGTGTTGAGTCTGAAGGAACGTTAAAATTGTTAAACGCGAGATATTTAAGATGGCATAAAAAAACAAAAAGCACGTAGATCCGACAACTACAGTTATTTGTTGATAGTTTATCATTATTTTTAAATTATTAAAGAAGGATGCCTCTACACGTCCAGCAGGGTGACGAAGGCTTAGGTCGAATAATTCAATCGCAACATCTGATGACGATCGCTTCATTCGGATACAGCAATTTATTGTTGTCGAAATCACTACGAAAGAATATGTAATATGTATTATTGTGAATGCTACGAATTTCTTAATAGAATGTTTATCTGTAAAAAGAGTTGTAAATATTTCTCAAGATGATATAGCTATTAAAACTGAATAAATAAAAAAAAAATGTATTTCTGTGAATGCCAATAATTGTACATATTTATCTTTTGGGCCTAATTTATATTATTATTAAAATATGGTAAATATGTAAAAAACATATGTAAAATATTCATTATAAAATATTCTATCATTTTTTCTACCTTTTATCTTGTAATACTATATGTATATGTGTCATTTCCCTCATAAATCATATAGTTATATATTTTTACTATACATGATTTTAGTATATGATTTTATTAGATGAATATTTGGGACTAAAAAGTCATATAATAAAAACATGTAATAAAATTATGTAACAATATCATATACTAAATTCACCTAATTATTTTTAACCGGGTGGTTATTTCAACAAACGTTTTTGTAAATCTTTAATTTTTAATTCCCAAGGCTTGTTTTTCGTCAGCAAGTTGTATATCTACGTCATCAATAACGGCTTGGCGAGTTTTAAGTACATTCTTTTTTACAATATTCCGTAAAGCTACAAATCTTTTAATTTGTTGTCTTTTTTCTGTGTTGTACGTACTACCAACTCATTTTTTTTACATAAATTACGCAACAAATGATTTGTGCACTCAATTTTATGTGGAATGATTTTGAACTCTGCATAAGGATTGGCATCGATTAATCTCCTTTAAAAATTGCTGTCACCATCGCCAATAAATTATTTGTACACAAGGCCGTATGTTTAAAAGCTCTGTTTAAACCCTTCTATTAAAGCATCACTCTTCATACGTGTTGAAGGTTTATCACGTAGATAATTTTCCAACACTTATGTTTTCCTGGCTCTGACCAAATTTTACAACCTTTCTTACATTTTTTGCATTAGAAGTAGAATAACGAGCATAATCCTCCATGCTGATAAGATTCTTGAACTAATTTCCAATCTTTTAAAGTACAATTTTTTCCATGGTTACCAAGAGTTCTACGTAATTCTTGAAATAAATACCTAAAATTGACTATTCTACGATCATTTAACTTTTTTTGCATAGAATCCTGCAATTCCTCAAGATCAGATTGTTTAAACTTTTTATTTTTAATTAAATTTCTCTCATATACTTTTTTTTTAAATTTTAATACTTTTGGTTTGAAGTTTCGCCGTGTAATGTCCCACGTTTATACTCTTAAATTATATATTTGTACATCCTGCGAACCGGCAACCGTGTGAGCACGTAGAGAGTCCATACGGATCGCAGGTGCATCCGACTGCGACATTACACAACTGAGCACCGAAAATCGGAGCGAGTGCTCTGACCTCTGTGTCAGCACTCCTCGTGGGCGTGAAAGACGACTACAAGGCGTACGCGTCGATCCTTGTGGCGAATGCTAATTGGACTACCACGATCTTTGTCATCTAAATTTCATAACTGCGTGAATCGGTACCGAGACTTTAAAAACCCCGGAGCCGATCCACGCAGTGCCTTTTTGCGTAGTGACTTACTCACTGGCGGCTACAACTGATTCTAAGGTGAAGCGGCTGTGTTTGCTAGTGTTAGTGTTTGGAGCGTGCTAAATCCGTCCAACACCTTGGGAGCGTGCTAAATCCGTCCCTTGGCATAGCATACACCGGAGAGCCGTTTGAATACAGATCAGTGCCACAGAGAGAAGTACAAGCTAAGGTCCGTCGAGTGGAATCTCCGGCGTTAGCAAGAGCAGTTGACCATCCCTATTTTAAATTGCCACGTGAACGCGCGTAGATAATACAGTCAGCATCTGCCACAAAGGGTGATTAGAACCATCTAGAGTGCGCAGGATATTAATAATAGTAAGTTGTTAAGATAAATCATAAGTACTTTACAATTAATAAATAAATAAGACTAAACTTAGTAAATACAACTGTAAAACGACAACATCCTAAGCTTAATATAGCGAATCTCCGTCAACTCTGTAAACTGAACGTCTGTGAAGTGCTCTGGGCCAATAAAAACAATCAATATAAATAAAACCCTTGTGTATTAAATTGATAATAATAATTAAACCTCAATCAGAATAAACAAATTCGAATCAGGTTCGCAGTCACGTCGTGCAGGTAAGAGTACTTTACTTGTGGACTAACCATCAGCATCCACACACGAAACGAGTTAAGCGGACATAACGTAGAGTCCGCAGGACACCGAAGTGTCACAAGCGACTTGCCTGCAACGACCGTAAGTACAGCGGACACTCACACGTTCGCCAAACGCAGTCTAGGATAGAATACCGTTCGCACGCAACATACACGTCCGCGCAGACTAACAGCGCGGGACATTCTCAATTCCACAGTCCGCGTGTAACTTTAGTAACAGAACAGGTTCTGGAGCCGAAGACTAGTTCTCGCGAATAAATAATTATTTGTAAGACTCGCGCAGCCCGTCCTACTATCTAGTACGGTCTTTACAGCCGTAATTTTTTACGTGAAACTTATAGCTAGTGAAGTCTTTGCTTCTCTGCATATAGGCTCGATTTTTTTCAATTTCTGAAACTTTGAAGTATACAAGCAACGATACCATAGATAAATGTGAAAATCCACAATAATAATACTACTCTTATTGAAGTATTAATTACTTTTGATTTCAAAGTATTTCTTATCTTGGTATTATTATTATTATTATTTTTTTTTTATAGGAGCCTGTGAATCCTTGTGGCGGACTGACTGGTGTTCCCTTGCGAGAACTCCAAGTGTGGGACTCGGCGGCGGCGGCCACCCCTACCCACTAAACACATATCTCCCTGTACGCCCGTCACCAGCCCGGTACGGTTTATCACATTACTTCGAACTGAGCCCATGTCCTTTGCGCTTCCTCTGCACATTCATTCCTTACGCTTCCTTACCTTCCCTCTCGCTCTCGTTCAATTATCCAAACATCCATCCTCTTTCTTACCTCGCAAGATGCTACCAACGTATGTCGCAATGCTTCTCCACGCGTCTTCACTGGTTATCATCAGTTTCGTCACGTTATCTGGTGTAATCGTCGTGTCTAGTAATGTCTCGAGTCTCTGTCGCTGCTCGGTCCATCGGTTGCATCTGAAAAATGTGTGCTCTGCGTCGTCCCAAACCTGTCCGCAGTACGTACATTCCGGTGTGATTACTTTGTTCATTCGGTATAGATACCTTCGGAAGTACCCATGTCCCGACAGAAATTGGGTGAGGTAGAAGTCCACCTCACCATGTTTCCTGTCTTTCCAGGGTCCGACCTCCGGTATCAGTCTGTGCGTCCAACGACTTGTCATAGCCTTTGCCCGTTTCTTTACCTGTAACGCATCCGCCCATACCTCCGCTCCGTAGAGCATGATCGAATGTGTGACGCTCATAAGAAGTCACCGTATACTCGGTCTTGGTCCTCTCGTGTTGGCCATGAGCCTACTCAAGGCTTTCGTCGTCTCTGCTGCTTTAGTCGTAACGTTGCGTATTTATGCCCAGAAAGTCACTTTCGTATCTAGAGTCACCCCCAGATACTTTACTTCATTTCTGGTAATCGTATGTTCCGTCCCCACATTCATAGGTATAATTGTGTATATACGTTTCCTTGTTAGTAGCAGTAGCTCAGTCTTTTCTAGCGCCAGTTGGAGTCCGTGATCCGTTATCCATGTGCTTACGCGTCTCATTATCTGATTCAGTTTTAGCTGCGCCCGGTGAGTGTTCCGTGCAGTAATTACAGCCGCAACGTCGTCCGCGTATGCGATGAGGCATGTGTCGTCCGGCATATCTAGTGTTAACAGTCCGTCGTACAGTATATTCCAGAAGTCAGGACCCAGAATTGAGCCCTGTGCTACTCCTGCTGTCAACTTTCTCCGTCGGGTACCGTCCGATGACTCATACGTCAGCTATCGGTCCCGTAGATAGTTTTTTACAACTCGCACGAGGTAGGCAGGCACCCGGAAGGTTGTCTCCAGTGCCTCCAAGATGTCCGCCCACCTCGCGGAATTGAAAGCGTTCCGTGCGTCCAGCGTTGCCAAGAGTACCAGTAGTCTGGCTCCATGATATATGTCGTTTGTCTTGTCCAAAATCTGTATTACGTGTGTTATAGCTCCTATTGTTGAGTGTCCTCGTCTAAATCCGTGCTGTCGGTCCGAGAGGTCTCCGGCAGCTTCCACAGCTTGCAACAGTCTCGGTCGTAGCAGTAATTCGTACAATTTACCCGGCGTGTTCAGGAGACTTAGAGGCCTATAGGAGGACGACGAAGCAGGGTCCCCCTTACCTTTGGCAATGAGGGCCAGCCGCGCGCACTTCCAAGGCCCACCAAACACTCCCGCCCTTAGACAGCCGTTGTAGAGCCTCAACAGCGCATCGGGCTGTTCAGCTACGATGATCTGTAGCAGCTCCCCAGGCACGCCGTCAGGTCCCGGGGCTTTTCGAGGCTTCAGTTTGGCTGCAGCACTCTCAAGCTCTGCCACCGTGAAAAGTGGACATTCCACTGCGGTGTCCATGTCCGTATCGTCCGTTCTGTCCTGGTGAGTAGTCCAGGATTCAGTCCTCGGGGGGAATCCAGGCGCCAAGTTTGCGAGTCACAATCTTGTAGCCTTCCCCCCAGGGGTCTGCATCTACTTCGTCTAACACCGTTGTTTCGCGCTGTTGATCGTCTGTCTAAGTAGCCGTCTCGCGAGCTTGTATTCCCGCGAGATAGCCTCTCTTTCGTCCGAGTCCCGTTCCCTTCCCGCTAATCTGCGGAGTCGGAGGCATTCTTTTCTGATTTCGGCAATTTCCACCAGTAGGTCTGCCTTCTGTCCTGTTTGTATCGTTTACGTGGCATCGCGGCCTCGCAGATGCGCTGCAGATACTTTTCCAGATCATTAGCACTCCGTTTAGCCGCGGCTCGGTCCGTCCGTCCTTGAGACAGATCCGCAGAAGGTATTGTTACGTTCCGCTGTTGCCTCCTGATTTCGTCCCTGTTTATGCGTCCAATGTCCCATCGTTTTGTGCGCATGCTCTGTCTTTGCCTCAACGCGGCGTCATTAGTCAGGTTGAAGACGATGTACTGGTGATCACTGGCTGTGTAGTCCTCGATCACTCTCCATTCCCTCAGCCTTGTCAACATCCTTTCCGTGGCTAGGGTTATATCTGGTATAGAATTACCAAAGCCGGGTCGTCCGTAGGTGGTCACGTTTCCGTCATTAATGATTTCCAATTCTCCCGTCGGGCGGCCATTTGTAGAATCAGTCGTCCTCGTCTGTTCGTCGTAGGCATCCCCCATTCGATCGCTCTCACGTTAAAGTCGCCCGCCACGATTACATCGCCAGTAAGGTTTCTGAAAACGTCTTCCAGGGCTTCCAGCTTATCTTCGTATTCGCGTGCACTATTGTTCGGAGAAAGGTAGACACTGACAATAGTGACAGAACCCACCCTTACCCAAGCATAGTCTTCTCCAGCCCTACTGTCTATAATCCGCACCGCGTTCACCCCTCGCACCCACACCGCCGCCGTGTTCGAGCTGCTAGCGATCCACGATGGCTCGGAGAGGTTTCTATACTGCTCGCTTATCACGAGTACGTCCGCGTTCGTTTCCGTCGCAATTTGCGGGAGCAGCGAATGTGCCACGCTGCTCCCGTTCAGGTTGCATTGGAGTATTGTTAGGTTCATTTTGTCTGTTTCGTCCTGTATTCAGTCAGAGCTGCCTTGAATACTGCGCACGAGGCCGTGCCAGGCACGTGTGCCAGATCTTGGTTGGCTCGCCCCGCGCAGCGGAAGCTACCTACATGCCCCTATCGGCCGTATTTCCAGCAGCAGTCTCGTCTGTCCGGTCCTTTGCAGTCAACCGTCACGTGTCCATAGCCAAGGCACCTGTAGCACCTCGGAACGCGAAGCCTGGGTCTGATCCGGCAATTAATCCACCCGATTTTAATTCGGCCTTTCTTAAGTAGATCCGTTGCCTCCTTCGCGTCAAACTCACAGACAGCTAAGGCTTGTCCGCGGTTATTCGCATCAAAGACGTGGACATTTCGGTCAGTCGTGGTCCCCGTTTCGCGGTTGATGGCGTCCGCGACGTCCTGTGCTGTTGTGACGCAGTCCAAGTCCATGAATTCCAGTGTCACCTTGGAAGCCACGTCCTTAACTGTGGCAGTCCGTCCCAGTACGTTTTGTATCGTCTGCTGAAAAATCTGTCGCTCCTGTTCTTTGTCAAGCTGTAGCAATACAGAACCGTCTTTGGTCTTACGAATAGCTCGTACGTCACTTTACTGTCCGTCAAATTCACTCTCTGTCGTATAGAAAGTAGAACGTCCGCGTACGTCTTGCCCGCTGCTGGCTTAATCAAAATCGCGCTTCGCCTAGGTTTGAGATTTGAGCGATCTGTCTTGCGCGCTTTGGGCTCTTTTGTCTTTGTCTTGTTTGCTTCAGTAGCATTTGTCTCTGTTTCCGTGGCCGATTTTCGTTTCTTTCATTTCGTGACGGTTGCCCACGTATCCTTTGCCGGCAACTCCTGCTTGTCTGAAGTTCCCGGTTCCGGAGTCGAGGTTTGTCTGTCCCGTTTACGTTTGAGTCGTGGCGTTTCTTCCGTGTTCGTCCTTTGTACTTCTGTGAGAGTCTGTCGCAGTTGCTTCATACGTTGAAGTTCATGCATCCCAACCTCAACAGCTTCATAGATCTCACACATTCCATCCGTAATTACGCGACTGACATTCTTTTGGACGTTTGTCTTCGCCTTCATCTTCACCAGGTTGCTGCGTATTATGAGTAGTTGCTCTTCCAACTTCCTCTCTGCAGCCTCCCAGTTTTGTGGCGACCCTCCGATTATATCGCCCGTCCCTTCACGATTGTGAGCCGCGGTGTCATTTATAGTAGCCAGGCTACCTACCAGGTTCTTACTTCCACCTCCGCTGACCGCATCTCCATCTGCAGGCACGCCGCACCCCTCCATCCTCAAATTGTTCCGTTCGGTTGCCTCATCCATGCTGAAATCAAACTTCGTCCTGGTATGTGTGCGACCCCCTGGATCCCCCCGTCTATGGAAGCAGCTGACATGGCTCCAACACATGCCTACAGGCGATGCCAGACTGGGTACATCATACCAGGATATAGAACCCACTGCCGCACTAGCCCACCTCCGCTCTCTCGAGCTTCCCACCCCCGAACAAAAGTGTTCAGCTCTCTGAATAGTTTACAGCAGGCGTCACACGACAACAGGCACTCGCCAAGCCGATTGATCGGTGCTGGCTAGGCAGTCGACCTCCCGTCTTGCCGTCAGCGGGAGACAAAGGTGGCTCGAGTCACTTCGGCGCGCAGCCTAAGATCGTCTCCCCGCCCAGGATCTCCTTTTGGCAGCTCACGGGTCGCACCTCACGGCCAACACGGCGGTCCGCTTGATTAGTTTGAGAGCAGCCTTTCTCTGACTTAGACGGCAACAAGACACTCCCATCTATCACTCTGATACATCCGGGAGATATCCGTTTATAGGACCCCCTCAATCATGCATCAACAATTCTCTCCACCAAGACGCTACCATTGCTGCGGGATCGCCGCAGAAAGGGCATAGTCCTGGCTTGTGCTCCGCGTGTGATTTTGCTTCACAAAGAACACCCGTTTATAGAGGTCTTCGATAGTGCGCGCCTTCCTGCGTCTCTGTGTGACCGGTCAAGATTTTTTTAAAGGACCTACGGCTCCGGCTGTGGTTGGCATGCGGCTTGCATATTCGGTTTTCCTTTCTGCTACTGCAGCTCATCGCCGCTCCATGCGCTGATTCATCGAGATACTCTTTTTAAGGAGTTTCGTTCTATCGTCCCTCATTTACACTCCCACCAGATTGCCATACATTCACTCCCTCAGAGGACTGCTGCTCTCGTAAGCCCATCACCCGGCAGGTTGCGAAGATGTTACAGCAACCGCCTACGACAAGGAGCGGACATATCGATGGGATTATTATTATTATTATTTTTTTTTTTGTTTGTTTATCCGGAGAGTTGGAGGAATGCATAATTCACCATGACAGGAGCCGTGTGAGACTCCGCATGTGTAAGGCTCTCCTGGTGTGGGACAACACCAGGCATACTCACTAAAACTCCCGCTCTCAGAAGGCCGCGAAACCCCCCCGGGAGCCGCTTTCGCATTCCTTCGGGGGGTCGCTGTCTTAAGCTATTCTAGCCGACAACTAGTCTTGCAAGCAACCGTCATTGTTGTTCGCGCGGAGAACCGTCTCCACATACGCCGTTATCTCATCCCAGTTCTGCTTATTATCAAGCATCGTTTCAGCTACAGTCTCGGGCGTGAACGACCCTATCGTCAGCTCCAGTACTCTACGTTTCTCGGCCCAGCGGGGGCAGTCAAAAAACGTGTGTCTCATGTCGTCCCGTTCGTCACCGCAGTACTTACACCCCGGTGATACCACCCTGTTCATCGCGAACAGGTAGCTTCTAAAGTATCCGTGACCGGAGAGAAACTGGGTAAGGTAAAAGTTAACCTCCCCCGACTTCCTGTCCACCCACGGGCATATATCTTTAATAAGGATCCTAGTCCACCTAGCCTTTGGATATTCGGTCCACCTAGTCTGCCAATTGCGCATTGTTTTTTCTCTTTCTTCCACGACGATCGAGATGCTATTCGACGCTAAGCGAGCCTCGTAGATCCGCTTGCGTTCAGTCGCGAGAAGATCCACGGGGATTACCCCCGCGATTACCATCGATGCCTCGGCCGCGACCGTCCGGTAGGAGCATGCTATCCTAAGGGCCCCCCTTCGCTGTACAGCCGTTATCTTGTTCCGATACTTGTTCATACTCATCGCGTCGGCCCACACCTCTGCTTCGTATAATAGAATAGAGTTGGTGGTCGCCATGAGTAGCTGTCCAAGTCTTCTTCTACGTCCCTGCTTCGTGTCATACTCTATAACCCGATCCCTCAGATAATCTTCCGTAAGACGCATAATGTATTGCGGCACACCGAAAGACTCTAGGCATCATGTATGTCGGTCCATCTTGCTGAGTTGAACGCGTTTTTTACATCTAACGTTACCAAAACTACGATGTCTTTAGTCGCGTGTCTACCCTCTTTACCGCGTCTGTTACCTCTCTGATGGCCCCTATGGTCGATCTTCTTTTTCTAAAGCCATACTGCTTATCGGAGAGGTCTCCCGCTTCGCGTACGACGCTAAGTATTCGCGGTTTAATCAGCGCTTCCTCCGTCTTTCCCATCGTATCCAATAGACTCAATGGTCTATAAGAAGTGTCCGCGTCCGCTTCTTTTTTCGGTTATTATTATTATTATTATTATTATTATTATTATTATTATTATTATTATTATTATTATTATTATTATTATTATTATTATTATTATTATTATTATTATTATTATTATTATTTATTATTATTATTATTATTATTATTATTATTATCATTATAATTTATTTTGCTTTTGATTGAATGTACACTTTTGTTAGCTCTGTGCGCCATGCTAGAGCTTTCAATTGAAGTAGTAAATTCTGTACATGCATGGTAATGTAATTTATTTAATTCTCTTTCAACATCTGCATGCAATTATCAGTTACGTGGTCAATATCAAAATTATCATGCATTGCAAATAACTGGTAATTTATACTTTCATTCATAGAACTATTTTTATTGCTTTGGGGGATAAAGTACTAACTTTATGCTGGGGTGTGTTAAAAAATGTTATTTTTTATAATATTGGATCTAGTCTATTTTTTATAATAGTGAACTCAAAAAAAAATCACAAGTTTGACACGTGACCCATCGACGTGATTTTTTTGTGTGAGGTCATGATTTTTAGTTTCAGAGATATAAATTAAAAAAAATAAATTACCTTTCTCATTTTATCTGCCGAACAAAGCGAGCGATCCCGAAGACCAAACGAGAAAAAGTAGGTAATTTTATTCTTTTTCAAATGCATTAGAGCTAAATTGTTGTAACAATGGGATAATTGAAAAAAACGCAAAACCCTTACGAAAATAACCTGCATGTGATCCTGCATACCTGACTGCATGACATTATGCATTAGCTACTGCACGAACATCTGCATAAAAAATGTAAACTATTATTATATTACTATTATTTGCACCCAACAATGCGCTTTCAAAAAGCAATGTCTCTGTTCACACTTGGTTGGTAGAATATAAATAATGTCTACTCAATCAAACGGTAAGATGAACTTATCCAGTTGTGTAGTACAAGGTGGAAAAAGCGTCTAAACCACTAAAACCTTCAGCGGAACCTACTTGAAAATTTCACTTGCGCAGCAACACACATGCGCAGTAGGCACGCATTAAATGCGCAAACGATTAAGAGTTGCCCTGCCCTACCGGCTGCCACGACTTCTTTCCCCCACTCTATCAGGCTTCTAACTCCCACTTTCCGTGATCCCCAGAGTGTCGCTGCACTTATATTTTTATCAAAAAACGTAAGCAAACAGCAGCAACGGAGAAAACGTAGTAGTCTACGACAGGAGTGGATCAGTCGGAGCCGTCCAGTCCACTCCCGCCATAGGGTCGTATTTCACAACTCCTTCGCAAGAATCTCGTTGGTTGCGTTGCACACTACACGCATACAGCCTCCTTTGCTGCCCAGAGAGTAGCTGCAGTTATATATTAATCGAAAAACGCGAGCAGACAGCAGCAACTGAGTAATCGTAGTCTACGGCGGGAGTGGATCGGTCGGAGACGCCGAAGAGTTGCGAAATACGATTCTACGTTGGGTCGTTGAGTGTGGCTATTTTTAGCGCTCTCCAGCCTCTATTAGAGGATTTACAAATGATAGAGTTGGTACGCATGTCATGGCGAGTTCTGACGGTACGATAGAGGTCAGTAGAAAAGTGTAAGTTAGGTTAGTTAAACGGTAAGCGCTCGAGAGTGTCGCTATACTGATTTTAAGAGGTTAACTTTTCCGTATTTAGTCGGTGTTCGCTGTACTCCTGAGATATTGATTTTGATCTTGGATTCTACGATACTGTTTAGACTATATAAATCAATGTTTTATTGGAATATATTGTAATATTTATTAATGCAAGTGGTGATTATATTAATCGTGGGCTTTTAGTGTACTAAGTGACTATGAATATTTTGTGCAGTTCAAGTTGTATAAGTTATATTTATTATCAATAGACGATTTTAGATACTTCAACTTTGGGTTTGGATAATTTGATTTTCACCTATCAAATGTATAAGTGAAATATTTAAGCTGTGCAAAGTAAGTTGATGATGATGACAATAATAAATGTTAGTAAGGTTATGTTTTTTCATACGTATACTACATATGTTTTCGACATATAATTTCAATTTCAATGTTGTATTTCATTTTTAATATAGTTGCTTAGATTAGTTTAATATCATGTAAATAGTGATGATTAACATACATAATAAATGCAAAAACAGAATTCATTAGCATGCTTCCAGTTAATTGTTCGTTTTATATTAGTGTTTGTAATAATATGGTTATCGATTGCATTTCATAACCCTTTATAAATACAAACCATACTGCATGTCAAAATTATATTGTTCGAACATGATATGGCAAATAAGATTGCATGTCTAAATTAAGTTCTATCATTGAGGTTATTAACGCATTGTAACACAAGTATTAAATTACAAAACGTTTTCTTTTCAATATTTCCTAACTATAAATATTGCAAGATTAATTTTTAAAATTAATATTTCTTATTTAACAAACATACAAGCACACGCTGCCGCGTAATCACGTATTGGCAACATTTTCAAGAATAACAAATAATTTTGCAAAACTTAACTTAAAATGTTGCATACGTGCGATAATTATGTTTTCAATGGTACTATCTAGCCCAAAAAGGGAATAATGTATTCATATTCTTAAATTGCATGAAGTTCTTACAAAAATAATAAAGAAACATGATTTATAAACTACATCGATCAAATGTTGCACTTGCAATTATCAAAGTACACTTGTATGCATGATATAATGATTGTTGCGTGACATTTTTTGAATTATGTTGCATGTATAAAAACAAAACAATTGCTACAACAGAAAATCCAAAAAAAATATTTAATGTATTTTCCCAAAGACTCGAAGGGCTCGAACTAGGTTAACATTTGTAAAAAATAGTAAAATAAATGTTTTAAATGTGTTCATATTGCCCAAAAAGGAGAATGTAATCACATTCACACATTGAAGGAAGTTCTTACAAAAATAATTGAGAGACATGATTTATAAACTACATCGATCAAATGTTGCACTTGCAATGATCGAAGTACACTTGTGTGCATGATATGATCATTGTCGCATTAAATTCTTGAATTACGTTGCATGTACAAAAACAAAACAATATCTACAATAGAAAAACCAAAATAAAAAATATTTATTGAATTTTCCCAAAGACTCGAAGAGCTCGAACTGAGTTATTATTTGTAAAAAAAGTTAAATAATTATAGCAAAAAAACTGATTTGTCAGTGCAGCTCGGCAAAAATTGAAGTACACGTAAAGCCTATACTACAATATAGATGTTACCTAGGATTGTACAGAAGAAACCTATAACGAACTATACATTTTACTCAAGATTTCGTCCTTCTAATTTAACCCGTTAATTTCCCTGATAACACACAACGTTCTGAAAACGTTATTTAGACGTTGTATAATATACGCCATAACGTCTTTTTATAGGAGTAAAAATAACATTAGAAAAATGTCTTTTTAACGTTATTTTGGCCGCAAAATTGTGACTGCGGATGGATATAGAAACGTTATAATGACGTCTTTGAAACTCGATTGCTACGTGTCAAGAACGTTATTTATACATTGTTGAGACGTTAGTATGACGTAGTTTAAGTCGGCTACTCAACGTCTTATACACGTATTTTATTCGTATTTAATATATAGAAATGTGGCAGACCGAAAATTTGAAACGTTGTACAGACGGCGGAATCACGTTTTAATTTCGTGAAATAAACGTTTCTAGAAACGTTAGATTAAGGTTTTTCAGACGTTTCTATATTCATGAAAAAACTAAGTTATAATCATATAACTTTTACTCATTGGATCACTTGGTAAACAAGAAAAAGTATTATTTTTGTTCATACATGAAAGGTTTTATTATGTAAAACACAATATTCTATAATATTTGACATAAAAGTCATATTACACGCTTCACTATTCTAATTTTACAGACTTTTGTCGATCGAATATAATCCGTTATTTTTCTTATGTGCGAATTGAAGCATTTTTTTGTTAATTTTTATGTCAATAAACTTAATTTAAATTACTTCAACGTTTAAATGTTGTTCGCAAACTAAGGTAAACGCGTTATAAAGTGGCTGATACTCACGCAAGTAATTCGTCTCAAACACACAATGCTCACTCATTTTCGTTGCACTAACAATTCTTATACGTATCTAACGCACTATTGTAAACTGACCTTTGCTTACAAATGTTGTGTTTTACCTTCGTTTAAATCTTAAAATCGCGGTGTTGTCTTCAGAGACGGCTTGAACGATAATAATCTATACGGTTTCCTTATGAAAGAAGAGAGATATAAGGTACCTTAACATATTATCTTTAAATACTAGGTATAAATGACTACGCACGAACTTCTAAGTGTGTTTTATACTTTAACTTGTACATTTTTAAAAAATTGAAAAAACTCAAATTATGCGTCTACGTGATAATAAACTAGTAAATATTACAACGGTCAAAGTCAATAAAGAGATGTACAAAGCAAGGAAAAGAAATAAGTCAAATATAAAGTATCGTAAATAGCATATTAACAGAGGCTTAGCTGTCACTCTCACATTCTCGCTGTTACACTCGTGATTCTGACAATGAGTTAGTCGGTCGCACTATACATTATAACACCTCCGAAGAAACAAAAGTCACGGACTTCATTATTTGGCACGGATTATACGTTTAAATTAAATTTTCGCCGCTTCACAAGAACGAAAGTAAGAATAAAACCGATACAATGGGAGCCCCTTTTTTGCACCGAAATTGAAGAAAGAGCGATGAAAATTCGACTTACATTCTAAAACATCTTTTCGTAGAATTTGAAAGAACACGTATAAAAACTTACAATTTGTCGCTCTTTCTTCTTTTCAGTTTCGCTTTTACAATTTTTTTTTTTTTAATGATGTATATCGTTCAACTGCTAATTGTTTGTCTCTCTTTGTCTCTCTCTCTCCGTATACTAAATTATTTTGCACGCTCTTCAGATTATATTTATAACAATGTAAAAACCGCTGCCAATCCATTGGCACGTAGCTTCCTCCAACTAAATTTATAAGTCCAATAAATAAAATATTGTTTTAATATATCTATATATCTGCTTGCTAATGTATGAGGCGATTTTTGATACGCAATTTAATAAAAGTTTTGGATAGTTCATTGTCCAAAAGTTTGCAGACCTCTCTGTTTTCTTATTATAGAATACGAACACTGTCGTCAATTTTTTTTCACAGAAATTCACGCATGTTTACATATGTTCCTAACCAACCTAATCATCAAAACAGCAGGTTATTCATTAGATAGGTCGCTCGCGCAAATTTCAAGAAAACGATTTTTACATTTTAGCTCTTTAGTTGAAAACTGCTTGATAGAATCGTTCAAAATTTTTTAGAGCTTTTTTATGGTAAATCACCAAATAAAATTAGTATTATAAAGCATTTGACTACATTGTTTTAGAGATATAAGTAATCAAAAAATTTTCAAAAAAAATTCAAACCTTGATATCTTAAGAACCATAGGGGTTTGAAAGCTGCGCAATGAACTTATTCAAACCACATAAAATATCTACCTTTTCCCAAAATCTCAAGTGCAATAAGGCCTTTTTACGTCCGTTTTCAATGCACAAAAAAAACTCATTTTTTTCAGTTTTCGATTTATTGCTGAGAAAATAAGTAGTCAAATCACTTGAAATTTTAATGAGATAAAGTTTGACACGTGACCCATTGACATAATTTTTTTTGTGAGATTATGATGTTTATTTTCAGAGGTATGAATTTTAAAAAAATCGCCTTTTTCATTTTATCTGCCGAACAAAGCGGTCAATCCCGAACACCAAACGAGGAAAAATAGGCAATTTTATTCTCTTTCAAATGCATTATAGCTGAATTGTTTGTAATAATGGGATGATTGAAAAAAACGCAAAATAGTGTTTTTTAAAAATGAAATAATGGCCATAAAAAAATATAGTTAAGAAATTAAAAAATAACTGTTTTTCCCGAATTCAGAATCCAAAAATATATATGAATGTCAAATTTTATTGATATTGACAAAGTAGTTCCAGAAATATTACGGTATACATACACACACACACATCCATACGGACATTTTCCAAAAACATTTGATTTGAACTTCTAACACACTAAAAAGTATTTTCTAGAAGTTTCGAAGAAACTCAAAATTTTACTATTACAAAGCTTCCTCTAGGAGGAAGCAAAAGAAATATGGATGTACGCTAATTGTCACGGGTTTTATGCGTACATGTATACAACATACTCAAACACGTAAGCGAATACGTGCATGTCACCACTCTCTTAACTTATTACAATCATCGTATGAGTTAAGTGGAATCATCTTCTTCATCACTTTCATTGGATCCGTCAACGGGTCTATTAGATAGTAGAT
Source organism: Nasonia vitripennis (assembly GCF_009193385.2). Lineage (NCBI taxonomy): Eukaryota > Metazoa > Arthropoda > Insecta > Hymenoptera > Pteromalidae > Nasonia > Nasonia vitripennis. The sequence continues at coordinate 96,311 of NW_022279630.1, read as the reverse complement.
ATACCGCCAGAGTTTTTCTATCTTGTTTATTTTATAAAATTTTACCTTTATTAACTTTACTTTTCTTTTGCTTTCCTTTACTACTTTCTTTGCCTGTAATAAGTATAAAATTGATTATATTTATTAAATGTCAAGCAGATATAAGAATGAGAATTTTTCACATAAATAAGAAATAAAACAAACGTCATTCGAACCAAACACAAATCAGTTTAATCCTTAAATAAAACATAATTTTTGTTATGTTATATAATAATTAAATAAATAAATAAATAATTGCAGTAGTAGTAGTAAATAGTAGTAGTAGTTAGCATAGTTAGTTAGTTGTAAATAGCATAGTGTTGTTATCAGTAATCAAGAGCTTTTAGTTAAGTACTCTCTCTCTCGATCGATCGATCTTTCTCGTCCTTCTCTCTCACTTTTAATTTTTTTTTTTAATTTTTTTCTCATATTACCATAAGTGCGTAGACGATTCTTCGCATGTTTCAAAAATTCGCTAACATAAGTCTTCAGTTTATCTGCGGGTACGCGTTTTGTTTTTCTTGGCTTTAAAGTCGTAGCAACTAAAACGATGATAGACATTTTAGAAAAGTTAATTATTATAAATGTACAATTGAATCTTATGATGTGTAGTAACACAAGTACGCAAAAAATGGTCGTTAGCAAAGAGTATAAACTATTAATGATCATATTAATAATAGTGTTTAATGCAGACCACTATTTTATATACCTATGTTACTATTAAATCCAACTATATAATTATATATATATATATATACTAGTGGGGCTCCGCCCCCCTGCTCGCTTCGCTCGCCAACCCCCTATTGTAGTTTCTGTGTGATTTTATCTTCAAAATTTTATTTTCATGAACTGATAATTATGTTCTGGATGGTTGAAAATGATCGATCTTATTGTATAAGAAAACCTGTTACTGGAAGTAAAAGTATTGTTTAACATTGAACTTCTACTATTAATGGCATTTAAAATAGTTTTAGCTAGTTTTTGAAGTTTTCTGACGCTTGAAATTCATCATTTGAATTTATATATATATTTTTTTTTAAATTAATTTTAATTTTTTTTAATGTTCTTAATGTTTAAATCTTTGTGCCGCAAAAGGCATCTATAAAATGATAGACTTTTCGAGTTGCGCGCCATTGGGAGACGTGAGGTGATCTAATTTTTATTTCACATCAGTGATGAGCAATTGATAAAATTTATATTATATTACTTTTCCTAATTGAATTTTATTATTTTTACCCGCAAATTTAACTTTGTAATTGTATTCAACAATAATAGTATACATATTCGAGTCTCTCGGTACTGAAAGCCGATTCAAGTACGATATCCGACTAGGTATAGCCTGTTTACAACTGCTGTTTACAGCAGCACGCATGAGATAGATACTCGGACACATTGTTGCGTTGAAAGTATACGTCAAGAGAGCGAGTGTAGTATATATGAGTATAATCTATAACAAGTAGTGTCCTTGTAATTTTGATTATGATTGTTTCCAGTTATTGCGCCGGAAAAATTTCTCATATACAAATTGATAATGATGATAAGGTATTAAAGGTTTTTTTTGTCTGGGGTGTATTGGGTATTGTGTATTGGGTCGTAAAAAGATTTTCTAAGATTTACGGTCTCTACAAGTATATTAAACTGTATTGCTACGTGACTCTGTGGTTTACATCTCTCGCGTGTGTGCTGCGCAGGTCTTTTCTTTCGTAAATATACCGTATACACACATATTCTTCTCAATATACGAAGTTTAAAAGCTTCTAATTGGCCAATAAACGATAATGTGTATCATTACACTGCACTCGCTATATTATATATTACACTCGATAATATACAAAGCCCTTTCTTTCACTCTATATTGAGTAACACACGCTCAATTAGCATATACGCTACGGCTTCGATAACAATGCCATCGTCACTCAGTTCACACAACGTCTATTCAAAACACATATTCGTCCCCACCCTCTCTCACGCCATTAGCCTCCTAATACACCGTCATTTTACAACTCGCGAGCAAACCCCACTTTCAGCTCTCTTCCGAGAGCTGACTCAAAGTCGAAAAATGTGCACACAGCTTCGCTTTCGTTGTGTGTCCTTCATTTTCGCCGCACTAATATTCCACCTGACGCTGCTCGTCCCTCATTTTTCAAGTCTCGCTTTTTACTCTCGCTAATTATATCCTGCTGCTACCGTAAACATAACTCGCGCATCGTCTTTTTCAGCTAAAACACGTTTCAACTTAGCAACGTTCTGAATACTGACTAGGTACTACGCTTATTAATCTCAGTTGTGACTTTATTTAAAGAAACGGTTTAAATAAGCACTTTGATAGAAATTTGTATTATGGAGAGAATTCACTTTGACATTTTTTATCACACGAGATCGTATCGAAAAAGAAGCAGCGAAAAAATATGAGACTCAAGAAATATTAAAAGAAACGGCGATTTCCTGGATTTGTTGGAAAATTGTAATTAAAAACTTACCCAACAGATTAAATGCAGTATTTAAATACAATGGTCGATGTTGAATCACACATCGGGAAAGAAACTGCGAAAAATATTGAAGATTTCATTTAACATTTGCATGCAGTTCAATGTATAATACTGAAACAAAGAAACGTCATTTTCTTGGTTTCGTTGAAAAATTATTATCATACTTACCCAAGATGTTAAGATTATATATGATATTACCGAATCTATTTAAACAATAGATATTGAATAATCATAAAACACTGATTCTTGTTATAAACACTCAGCTTATCAGATCTCAACTTATCAGCTTCCGAAACTTGAACGGACTTGCCTTGTCTGTGAATATGACACGTGCGAGCGGCGACGTATGTCATGTGTGTTCTTTCCGTGTCGCTGTGAGTCTCTACCATGGCGCCCTCATTTCGTTTGACATCCCTGCATGCATGCTCAAAATGCCATCAGCGGCAGCCCCCCCCCCCCCCCTCCAACGAACGGCTCACAGCGATATTAAAAATATTCTATACCGAAACACGAACACCACGCTATTTAAGGACGTTTTGGACGATGATACCAACTTGTTTCCGTTAAAGAGCCTTCATCAAGTACATGGTTTTCACTTGATTGACGGTGAAGTGATTTTTAATATTTTAATGAGAAAAGTGTAAGTTGTAAATAACAATCTTAAAGCTAACTTTTTAGGCCTTTTCTTTCCTTCTTCAAGTTTCTGACCCTTTGTATAAATTCTTCTTGGTTTCTCGTAGGTTATGCAAGCAGAGGCTTTTATCAATCCAAGATTGCCTACAAAATCCTGAGGACATTAATCTGATAATAATACTATTTGTTCGGTCGGACAAATTCAGAATAGAAATTTAGATTTTCTCAAACTTTCAGAGGAAATGGGAGCTGCCACAGTCATAGGTAAAGTTTTATAAAATACTCTAAAATCACCATTCATAAATAATATAATATTAAGGATGTAAGGGTGTGTTATGAACAATGTGAACTTAGTAGTTCATCTAAAAAATAAAAATTGCATAGCTGCAGCTACACGGATTGAGAAAATGTGTGAGTAAATATCCAAGTAGAGTTACATACGGCCATATCCATCAGTAGATATCAGTGAATTAATAATAAAAATTCAATAATCATCGAGTTATGCATTCACTGATAGATAGTATCATTATCATATATTTGATGTGGAGTTACAGCTGTCACACGGATCAGTAGATATGTACTGATATGTACCAATAGCTATGACAGTATTTGACTCCACTCGGATATTTATTGATATATACTGCATTGGTATAGTCCTGTTGCAACTGTCTCTCTATTCACAGTAGCGAAACAAACTTTACGGTTATTAATACTTTGAGGAAAAGGGCAAAGTTATTGACACTTTCTACATGTAAAAATATACTATAATCCAGAAATATAACTTGCTACAGTTGATAGATCCTCTGAAATAACCTTTATAAGAAATTCGACCCAGCAAATTTAAAAATTGACATAGACCTCAAATTGAAAATGTCAACGAACACAATTAACTCGAAACTGTCTCAGTAGAATATTCCTAAATAATGTTACTATTTTGTTGATACTTACATTGTTAAATTCAATGTAGGCAGCTCATAAGCACACAAGTTGCACAGAAACTTAACCTCCTGGAGAGCCAATATACATGAGTATCCTTCTTGTTAATACGTAAACCTAAAAAGAAAGCACAAACACACAAAGTTTTGAAGATATGAGAAGATTACTAGTCGATTAGACTTATCTGAATCTCTTGATAAGTTGTATATGTTTTATTGCTTTGTATAAACTATCAACACTACTGCTATGTTATACGTAGTAGCAGACAAACAGTTTCACAAACTACAGTGACTACACCACAGCAGAAGAAACAGCTGTTCACTCTAGAGAAATATACTAGATCGGTAAAACAGTGATTTTTGTTTTCCTGCGTCGCGGCGTATACAGTCGCGCGGCAATTTGAATTTGATGGAATGTTTTTATATCTTGTACACATCAAATGATAATACTACTACATAATTTAAGAACTTAAGTTTTTAATTCATATTGTTTTTAAAAATTGTTAAACAAAAAATTATGATTTTATAAAAATTTGTTATTTGCATGGTTATTACAATTTGTTTATAACTGTACAAAAAAATTATTTTTTGGAAAAGGATTTGAAGGAGCATGTTCTACGAGAAATTACCTGCAAAAACAGACTTACAAATTACATTTTATAATACTTTTAAGAGTTGGTTAATTGAAATACAAAATAAGCTGTTAATTTATGAATATTCTGTATTTACTTGCTTTTAGAAATCTGTTAATATGGAATTCGCCGGCCTCGCGACATACTCGCTGACTCGGCGCGGTTCCAGCCGCGCGCAGACGGTTTTACGGCGGAAAAACGTCGGCCTTTAAGCCGTAATATACGTGCCAACCCCCAGCTCGTGTGTGCCACCGTCGAAATACTTCTTCGCTGATGCACACGATTCGAGGAGAGAATTTTTATCATTTCACTCATTAGCTTATGCCCGACTCGAGTCTGGTCGCCCTGACTGATACACACTTTACGACATGTTCTGGACCCCATTATGGAATTCGAATAATATAAACTTACTTCTTTCAAGGTCTATTTTTCATATCCGTTTGAAAAAACAGCAAACTTGGATATATTGTCTGTACAAAAATGGATATTTACTTGATTTCACTAATAAGCTTATGCGCGGTCCGAGTCCGACCGCCTTGAGACACACTTTGCAAAATGTTCAGTGCCTCGTTATGGAATTTAAATTATATATGAACGTTGGTCTGGTTTTCGTATCCATTTGAAAAAAAAAGGCGAACTTGGATATATTGTCTGTAAAAGATCGAGCAAGAGAGTGAGAGAGAGATAGAGAGAGAGAGAGAGAGAGAAAGAGAGAGAGAGAGAGAGAGAGAGCGCAGCGGACAACGCAGGTAGTGCGATATCGGCTCGCTAGTATATGAGTGAGAGCGAGGGAGAGAGACAGCGAGGTGGACAACAGTGCCACGAGGTTTTGGCGAGTAAATGAGAGAGAGAGAGAGAGAAACTACGCGGCTGACAACCAGACAGCGAGGTGTCGGCGCGCGAATGAATAAGACAGACAGAAAGAAAAAAAGCGGATGGCTCTAAGTAGGGCGCGAGAATGATGGCGGCTACACCTGATCGACGGTGTAACGTCACCGGGCGCTGAAACTATATATCCTGCATAAAACAAGAAACCGCAGTTTATAAAATATTGCGCTAGGGCCCTCGCGTCGCTATTGTGCATATTATCTTACGTGCGCCTCCGTAGCAGGGTCATTATTATTATTATTCTGTGGCTTAATGGGGCGACTGCCGCGCTTGCCTTACTTCGGCGTTTTTTCGGTTTCAAAAATATGAAGAACATGTATTTTTTATAAATTGATTCAAACTAATTACATTTTACATCTGTGAAGGCAAGAAAATACAGTTTTGAATTTTAGTTCGGCAAAGGAAGATCGAGTATGTCTGTGGATCACTTGACGAATGTGCGAACACGCATAATAGTATCGCAGTGATTTCTAGGTATTGATTCTCTATCATAAGCAGCGAAAACACAATTTTAAGATTCGCGCGGCAGCGACTTCTCCGAGCATAGGCTGTTGCTCCCCACAGTAGATCAAGTCCATGATGATCGACATCCATCCATGTTTTTCTTATTAAAAATAACTAAATAAATTTTTATTTGTTAACGGTAATTTATTAAATATTATTTATTTGTGCACATAAACTTATAAAATTATTATTTCAATAAAATGAAATTTCTTAAATGTCAAAGTATTTTGTAATGGGTATGGCAAGTTACGTAGTAAGTATATCTTCAGAGTATTTTGTAATTGATCAATACATTGCTAAAGTTTAAACTACCAATCATTCGACTCCTACTTTTCCCGTTTGGTCCTCGGGATCGACCGCTCAGTTCGGCAGATAAAATGAAAAAGGTGATTTTTTTTAAAAATTCATATCTCTGAAACTAAACATCATAATCTCACGAAAAAATTATGTTGATGGTTCACGTGTCAAAATTTATCCCATTAAAATTTCAAGTGATTTGACTACTTATTTTTTCAGCAATAAATCGAAAACTGAAAAAAATGAGTTTTTTTGTGCATTGATAACGGACGTAAAAAGGCCTTATTGCACTTGAGATTTTGGGAAAAGGTAGATATTTTATATGGTTTGGCTAAGTTCATTACGCAGCTTTCAAACCCCTATGGTTCTTGAGATATCAAGGTTTGAATTTTTTTGAAAATGTTTTGATTACTTATATCTCTAAAACAATGTAGTCAAATGCTTCAAAATTTTATTTGGTGATTCACTATAAAAAAGCTATCTGCTGTTAAAATTTTAAACGATTTCGTCGAGCGGTTCTCAAGTAAAGAGCTGAAATGTAAAAACCGATTTTTCTCAAAAATGTTTCTTCCTCGTAAAGGGGTATCGTTGCACGTCGTTAAAGTCCCTCCGTCGAGAGACGACAAACAAATAATTATTCTAAAGGTCATTTACGCATATTTAAATATATAGTCTGCATGAAGCACTTCAGAAGAACGTTAGCCCAGACAATTACAAAATGCATAAAATCATCTTATATTAAAACAATATATTACATATAGAGACCATAAATTAGTTTGGAGGAAGCTACGTGCCAATGAATTGGCAGTTTTTTTTTTATTAATCATTTACTTTTTAAACTGTAATTTCATTGTAAACAAAATTATTAGCCATGCATGTTAATAATACACAATACATCAAACTCGCCTAAGCTTTTTACTTTGGGTAAAAATTTTTTTTACAGATTTCATGTCTTTTTGAGCGAATTTATTGAAGTACCGATGATAAGGTTCAAGTAGTACATATGAAGATTTTATTTTACAACCTTAAAAAGTTATGATTGGAAATTAATAGGATGAACCACAGTTTTATAGTAGGCAATATGTCATAGTTAATTATTATTATTCCATCTGCGCTGTATTAAAGCTAGATATCTGCATTTTTTAATTTTTTTAATTTGATTTCATTTTTTAACTTGATTAATAGAGGATTGGACGGCACGATGTTGTATGATGAGCAAAGATTTCTGATCTGACCCGACACGGCCTGTATGCACTGATGCGCAGCATGTTTAGAAAACTGCGGGAAAGCGATACCCAACTGTATTACACATAATAGCTTGTGCGGCCAACTTGACGGTCCTACCACTTTTCGGCTAGAAAGCCAACTTCACGGTTCTACCACACTGGAGAAAAAAGTAGAGAAACTGTTCCGAGCATTCGTAATATATACACTCGTTTATTATTAAAAAAACGGCTTATTTACAAATATTTTCGTTGGAAATCATAGCTCAGCTCAGAAAAGATACTAATAAGCCAAAAAAGTCACGATCAGTAACGATATGTATCATGTTTCTTTATGTATCATGAAAAATCAGAACAGCAATATAGAAGTAAATAGTGTCACGGGCGCCGCGGCTTCGTCTGCTTCTCAAACTCGCCTTCGTAGCGCTACTGCGGCACTTGATATAATTTCTAATAATAACAAAAAACCAGGGAGCATAGGATTCGTAGGCAGCGCTCTTGACAGCAGGACCACGAACGTACTTGGTTATCGTAACGGTGAATGTACAACATGTCCGCAGCTCAAACGTAACGTAGCCGATTCCTGTAAGCTTTCGGCGTGAAATATTGTACTTACCGAAGTATTAGCTATCAACGTGTGTGGCTTTTGATAAGTTGTACACTTGTATAAATTATATTTTTCTTTGAATCGCAATTTATTTCACGATTGAGAAATTATTATTTATTAAATGTTAAGATTATATGACCATGTTTAATTATACGTAACGAAAAAACAGCGCGCTATAATTTTTACGAAAATAACGAATGTACCATGAAGAATATAGGTACTGAATTTTTTATAAATAATACATAATAAATTGCAAATAAGTAGCAATTCGAAGATATATGCTAAAATATATTGGGCGGGGAAAAAGTAATTTCGGTTTTTTTCATATTTTTCAAGGTACATTTTTTAATATAAATTTTGAACACTAATCAATGATATATGTGCCGTTCTGATCGATGACCTTTTGCCACTTTTCTGGAAAAACCATAATTCCGTCACTGCAGAACTTCTGAGGTTTCTGGGCGAAAAACTTAACCAAGTGATTTTTACAAGCCTCTTTTGAATCCAGCTTTACACCATTAAGAGAGTTTTGCAGAGACCGGAACAAATGATAGTCCGACGGGACATGGTCCGGCTATACGGTGGATGCATCAAAACTTCCCAGCCAAACTCTCTCAATTTTTGACGAGTTGTTAAAGATATGTGCGGTCTAGCGTTGTCGTGATGGAAGACAACACCTTTCCTATTTATAAATTCTTGCCGTTTTTTTCAATCGCCTGCTGCAATCGCATTAGTTATTGACACTAGACAGTCGAATTAATGGTTTGTCGAGGTTCGAGCAGCTCATGATGAACAATACCCTTCCAATCCTTTACAAAGCAAAATGTGACGAAAGTGGCCACCTGGAATCTCCATTGTCAAAGCGCAATAATTTTTGAATCAGTAAACGAATGACGCTACTTTGTACTCTAAAATAATCTATAGACTTTAAACTTCTAAACATGCTATAGTGTGGCTTGATTGAATAAGCATTACTATAGATATACAACTTAAACGCCATCTATTATGAAGAACCGAAATTATTTTTTCCCCAACCCAATATTAAATAATAGTAAAGCCTTCATACGAACCATCGTGATAGGGATTGAAAATCAAAAGTTGACGTCGGATGGATTTGAACCTGGGTATATAAGATTTATATGCAATGGTCTTTACCACTAGAGCACGAAGGTATTGATAGAAAAACGACCTATCTCGCGTTCGTCGAGAAGAACGACCCATCTCAGATTTTCGCAAAAGCGTCCAATTTTACGGTTTAATTTTTATTCTAAAATTTAGCTTAAGACAATGCATTTTTAATTGACAAAAAATATCATTATAAAGAAAACAGCATTTCTAACAAGATTTTCGACTTAAATATTAAAAAAAAAATTATCGGAATAGCAAAAAAATAATTGAAAAAGAACAAATTTCGCTGCTAAATGCAAAAAAGAAATATTTATTTATTTTATCATAAAAGTTTTCATTAACAAATGTAAAAAAATTTGAAATTCAAAAAATTTTCTAAATGTTGCAAATTTGCAACGGGCATTATAATATTTTTGCCCGCTACTCGCTTTTTTTGGTTGCTGCTCACTGTTCTTGCCCGCCGGTAAAAAAAAATTGCTACTTTACGGCCGCGAAATAGGTCTAACAAAATGCAAAAATCATGCTTGTGTTGAAATAAAAATTTTAACACTGTGTGGCATAAATCCGTACCTGTCACGCGTATCCGTGCACTCTTAAAAATTTTGAGTGAAATTTCACTACCAGATAAGACAAAATGACACCAATCTTTCGCGGAGTGAATATTGATACTTCTTGAGTCAATAGTTACTCACTGGATAGTAAATTTTTCACTAAAAATGCTGGATATATTTCACTTGGATTTTTTAGTGAAAAATGCACTATTCAGTGAGTGACTATTGCCTCAATAAGTGTCAGCATTTTTTCCGAAAAAAAAAAAAATATATATATATATTTGACTATGTTGAATAATTATATCGTGTTATTCATTATAAATTAATTCTATAGCTTTTGTTGCAGGTTGAGTCAAATCATGAGTTCACAGAGAACAATTCGTCGCAGAGTATCTGAACTAAAGCAGTTATTTAACGAAGAAATCACAATATGTTTAAATAAATTTAAGAATACTTCAGAAAGTAATAGTATCGACGTATCAAAAAGTATAGAAAGAAGCAAATCGCACGATGGTGTAATTCCTCAAGTTAACTCTGCTTTAAATGCTATGTGTTTAATGAATACATTAGAGATTAAAAGACGGACATCAGTTAATCAACTAATCGCAAATCAATTTAAACGTCCCAAAGTCGAAGTAGTTGAAAATCAAGTACAAGTACAAAATGAAACAATTGATACAAATCTTGTAAAAAATGAAGAAGTCGAATTTAACAATGTTCTTGGTTCAAACGAAAGAAAAGAAAAAAATACAGAATATAGATTCAATTTAAAAGATTATTTGCAAAACATCTCTAATGAAGAATCTGGCAATGAATCCGAAGGTGATGCAGAGGAAGATTTTCATGCAGTTGAAGATGATAAAAAAATAAAATTTGTTAATGAAATTCGAGAACTTTGCTTAAAATACATTCATATTATAACACACGAATACGTTGAAGAACTTATATTAAAATTGAGAAAAGAAACTGGTGCACCTTTTTCAAAAACTGCTCGCACTTTTTTTAAAACCCCTAGAAAAATAGAAACTCGGAAAATGGGATCAGGAGACTATTGTTATTATGGACTGGAAAGTGCTATAACATCGTTTATTAATATGTATATAAATAAAGGAATAGATGTCGATTGCATAAAACTTCTTGTAGGTATTGACGGTGCTCCACTAGCCGTTTCTTCGGAAAAAGGGTTATGGATTGTTTCTTGTTCCGAAAATATATTAAAGCTGGTAGAAGTGCTTTCAATTTACCATGGCGAAGACAAAGCAACTGACGTCAATGAATTTTTAAAACAATTTAAAGAAGAAATAACATTTTTTATAAATAATGGGATTGATTATAAAAATAAGCATTATTCCGTAATTTTCGAGCAGTTAGTATGTGATGTGCCTGCAAAGGCATATGTTCTATGCGTCAAATATCATTCTGGATATTACAGCTGCTCAAATTGTACCATTGAAGGTGAATACAACGGTGCAGTACATTTTCCTGGAGAAATTTGTACATTAAGAATAGACGAGAAAATAAAAATCGTCAGTATAATGATTCGTTTGGCGATGATTATCAAAGAACTGGCGAAACAATTTTAAAAGATATTCCTAATTTTGGTTTAGTGACTAATGTTGTGCTCGACTATATGCATCTAATGTCTTGGCGTGATTAAAACTAATCGAACTATGGACAAAATCAATACTATGTGAGTCAGGTATTACAAACATTTCTGAAAAATTGAATAACTTAAAATATTTTGTGCCATCAGATTTCTACAGAAATCCCAGACAGTTCAAGCTAATTTGATTAGCTTCGAATATTATACTCTAATAATACGGCACTATATAAACAAGAAAACATGTTATTTTAAAGGATTCTAACCTACAGGAATTTTAAATCTGAGAAGTTTCATTCTGTAGCATGAAAGATTTCAAAGTTAACACACATAAAATTGTTGATAAAATAAAATATTATTATTCTCACCACATATAACGTACGTAAATTGTTATATATATATATATATATATATATATATATATATACACTGTGACGGCCAAGTGCACGTCAAATGTCTAACGGCTAATCATGTACTAATTGTAATAAGATTATTGTTTCAGCAAGCTGCCAACGAGCGCCGAAACGAGCGAGAACGAGAAACGAGGCAAGATAGAGACAGAGAGAGTGAGAGCATAGGTAGCGCGGTTGCCGCCTGGCCGCACAGCGTTGGCGAGATATGACAACGATGTGCCGACGGCCGGGAGAACCGTGACTATAGTTAGTCTCGCTGCGCTATCCACACGAGTAGCTCGCGCTACTATATACGCGGATTTGTTGTGAGTCCTGCGAGCATCCTGAGAGCGAACAATATTCGTCCATGCGTTACCGACGAGTTGCTGCGACGCCCGTCCGAACTGTTACATCCCCACGTCCGAGACTGGACCACGTCCGTTGAGTCAAGTACTACTGCCACTACTGAGTTGTAAGTACCTGCACTCTCACTCTCTCACGTCGACAGGGTAATATCTCTCGTTTCTCTTTATCGTTCGTCGAAGTGTGCGGCGTTTGCACCTCCGTGTATAGTTACAATTGAATATACATTTCCTTATCTAAACTTCTCGTGTGTTATTTCCTACGACCCGACCTACGCCGTCTCCGCGGGCTCGTGTAAAAACACGTGCATGATCTGAGTCGGCCGAGCCGTGCCTTCTTCAATTAATTTACAATAAACAGGGCCCTTCTGGCCCTGGTTATAACACGGCAGGAAAGTATTAACCGAGTGTTATAACACACATATATATATATTGTATATATATATACATATATATATATATTGTATATATATATACATATATATATATTGTATATATATATATATATATATATATATATATATATATATATATATATATATATATATATACTAGTGGGGCTCCGCCCCCCTGCTCGCTTCGCTCGCCAACCCCCTATTGTAGTTTCTGTGTGATTTTATCTTCAAAATTTTATTTTCATGAACTGATAATTATGTTCTGGATGGTTGAAAATGATCGATCTTATTGTATAAGAAAACCTGTTACTGGGAGTAAAAGTATTGTTTAACATTGAACTTCTACTATTAATGGCATTTAAAATAGTTTTAGCTAGTTTTTGAAGTTTTCTGACGCTTGAAATTCATCATTTGAATTTATATATATATTTTTTTTTAAATTAATTTTAATTTTTTTTAATGTTCTTAATGTTTAAATCTTTGTGCCGCAAAAGGCATCTATAAAATGATTGACTTTATAAAATTCGAGTTGCGCGCCATTGGGAGACGTGAGGTGATCCTGAAAATTAAATTATTTGCGGGTACTGTGGGAATCGTACCCGCAAATAATTTGATTTATAATATATGAATAAGATGATCGTTTGGAAAATCCCCCAAGGATTTTTATTCGTAAGTATTTTTATTCACATTTTATATTTGCAAACAATTGGTTATTGTTATTAATTAACACAATGTATTATTTTCAGTTATAGTTCCAGTAGACTTTGTAAATATTTGTGTAGAGTAAGAAATTTTTTATGTATAAAAATTAATAAATTAAATAAATAATACTACCTGCTTCATTAATTAATGTATGTAACATGTAATAAAACATTTAAAAAACATTTATAATAAATAGTTTTTTATTTTTTACTTTCTTATCTATCTAAGTGTATATATACATATTCAAATTTTACTCAAAATTATTAATTCATATCATTAACTTTAATTTTTTTTAACTTAATTGATTTTTTAGTTTATATAAAAGTTAATTCATATAGTCTTTGTATAAAGATTGATTCGTACAGTCGTCTTTGTTTAGATACATTTTTAATGTCCTGACCGTTTTTGACGATACCTTAACCTAAACCTTAATTCTATTTAATATTATCCAATTTAAATCTATTTAATCATAATATGTTATAAATTTGTATTTAATTGGACTGTTAATGCGGCCTTATTTTACTACGCAATAGCGTTGTGAAAGTATGACGGTCTCAAGCCCGATAACGCAGAGAGCAGTCATGTTATTTGGTGGGGGGGCCAGGTGGGGGGGGGGGGGGGGGTAGTGGGGGGTGGTGGAGGGAGGTGGGGGGGGGGTTTGAGATTTTCGAAAATAACAGAAAAATGAAAGAATTTTACGTGTTTTGGTGGGGGGCCAAGGTGGGGGGGGGGGTGGAGGGGTGGTGGGTGGGTAGTGGGGGGGGGTGGAGGGGTGGTGGGGGGGAGTCTTGCCAAAATGACTATATAATATAGGAAGATATATAATTATGTAACCTAGACTATTAGATTACATTTTAAAGCTATAGTATTTACACGTTATATAGTAACAATTAGCAACGAAATAATAACTATGTGATATAAGTACCACTTACCATTACTTTATATAGATAATATCAGATAATAGGAAATATTAGGATACAACAAAAAATACTAATAGTCAAAATTATATAAATTTTTCTGTCATTATTTGCAATTATTTGTTTTTTTTTTAATATTTTCTAAAAGAATTTTGTTTTTGTTTAATTTCTTAATTATTATTGATTATTATTAATTTATATTTAATTTTTATTTGGAAATGGATATAGTGATAAGTGATCTTATTTTCTATTATTTTTAATTATTTGTCATTATTTTTTCAAATGTTATCGTAGTGTACAGAGTATATGGAGTTCATGCTCAATTTTCTAAAATGATTTTTCTCTTTGTAATATTTAATATTGTCATGTTTTGATCATTTAAATATTATGAATGTACATAAAAATATATTATATAACATTTATATTATTTTTATATGCATTCATAATAATTTCATATTTATCGAAAATTGACATTATTTAAATATTACAAAAAGTAAAATCATTTTAAAAAATTGCGCATAAAATCTATATTACTATAACACTTTAACTACTTTAACAGAAGACGTTGTTTCCCATAACTAATTATAGAATATATATTTATGTAATCCTAGTTTTGAAAAGCAAGCAAATGTTATTTTTCACAAGGTGTTGTTTTTTACAAAGTATTATTATTTACAAAGTGTAATTTTTATAAAGTGTTATTTTTAGAAAGCAAGTGTTATTTCAGTTACGAAATTGTTCAAACGGTAAGTTTTAAAATATTGAAAAATTAGAATCTGTCGCTAAAGATAATAAAAGAAAATGATTCTGTGGCTCAAAAGCAATATGACTTGAGTAGATATTACAAAAAAAATAAATAAATTTGCTAATATCTAAAAACTACAAAAAATTGATTAAAGTCGTTTTGCCGTAAATCCACAGAATTAGGCTAAGTTTTTGATAAAAGTCATTATTGTGGCATTTTTTCGATAAATTTCTGTGGCATACGATAAATACTTACTTAAAATAATTAAATAAAATAAGATCACAGTTTCATCACAGCATAAATTCCGACAAATTAATGCACATCGTTCCAAAAATATATTATGTTGTTTTTTTTTTTTTTTTTATTAAAATTAGGTGCAAAAATTATGAGAATAAATCGTGACTGATATCATATAATTACTTTTACAAAAAGAAGACAAAAACGAAGAAATGCCAAAATTTATATTTTAAAAAAGATACGCAAATTTAAAAATTCACCTTAAAAATTTTTCCTTGCAGAAGGCTAGAATCAATTTTTTGTCGGCATACATATATCGTTATAATTCACAAGATGGGCGGACGAAAAAGAAAAAAAAAGCATAATAGAGGACGACCAAGAAAAGTCAGAAAAGGTTCCAATGGTGGAAGATACTCTTAAATACTTCAAAATTGATAAAATGGTTGCCTATGTAGGTGCTACCATACGGAAAATGGGGGCTAATGGCCAAGAAATTAATAATTTTTAATTATTTTATTAAACAAAAAATATTTAAAAAACATTATTTATTTGGCGTTAGCCCCCATTTTCCGTACTACCATCCGGATGGTAGCACCTATATAGGCAACCACTTTATCAATTTTGAAGTATTTAAGAGTATAAGTATTTAGAAGTACAACCTGTTGACGCTACTAATTGGAACCTTTTATGACGTCATTATTTTTCAACAGGGATACTATAATATTAGATTACTCTATATCTACTAAATATAGACGAGCAAGAGAGGTATGTGGCTTCACCCAAAATGATGTTGAAATTTTAGAAATAGCGTTAAGTCTTACTAAGAAATTCACCGTAGATGATACTGATTTATCCAATAGATCGCAAAATGAGAATAATCAACAGTGTGAGTCAAATATATTGAAACATATAGCAGATTCAGCTGCAGCATTTTATTTAGAGCAAAACTTGAATAAAAATTCTTAAATAAGTTTATCTAAAGATTGTAAAATGAGAAATGCTCCCATTTCCGAGGTACAGATTGTGGTATCCATGCAGGAGATGTTAAATAAAACTAGTGAGCGACTTTGCAATGCAGTTGCTTTGGATTGGAGTGTCAACGACTTGATTGATTTAACGCTTTCTGTAACTGTAGGGTTCGATAGTTCTTCAGGCCATAAAAATATACATCAAAAATATAAGGATGCTGTAAATGAAAGCGAAGTTTCCGAGCAGTCCCTCTTCGTTACAAGCTTCATTATCATTAAAATAAGCTCTAATAAGTCTGATGGAAAATCAGAATATTTTTAAGGATTGTATTCGGAAAAGAAACAGATGATTCGACCATACGTGAAGACAATCGATTAGAAAATGAAATAAAGAATCTCAGTTCTTATAAATTTAGTCTGTCCAATGGAAAAAACATTTGCATTTCTTATGAAGTTACACAAACTCTTTTTGATGGCAAATGTTTAAATGTAATAGTGGGAAATAGAGCAACCAGTAGATGTCCAATTTGTGAGATAACGTCTCATCAGTTTGGAGAATTTGGCAATAATTTCACTCCTGTTGCTGAATCACTGAAGTATAGTTTGGGATTATTGCACGCGGAAATTAATACATTTAAGCATCTCCTAAATATTTCTTATAGAATGCCATTCAAAACGTGGGATATTCGAGAACCGCTAAAAGGTGCGTCTATAATAATTATGTGCATGATATTTTATTTAGAGCCTTTTAAATGCAAAAAGGAGCTTAAATTAGACGAATTAGAAAGGTTCTGTATAAATACATATCAACTGTACTACAATACGTATCCATGGTGTCGAATGAATCCAACGCTTCATAAAATTTTAATGCATGGGTGTCAAATTGCCAGGCAATTTCCTATGCATTTAGCATACTATGCCGAAGATGCTAATGAGTCTTGGCATAAGTTTTATCGCAGAAATATAACAGAACACTCCAGACAGACAAGTAGATTAGCACGAATTACGGATGTATTTAACAGAGCAGTGCATATGAGTGCCCCAAAACTATCTTTGATGTTCATAGGCAATCGAATAAAATTAGCTAAGAAGCACATATTCTTTCAAAATGCACAGGCATTGAACTATATAAAAGAAACGTAAGTTTATTTACGAATTTAATTTTGTCATGAGCTCAGAATTATGATTTCATCCTCAATCTATTTTATAGGCATATTATGAACGTAGAAGAGTGGGAAGAAGAAAATCAGAACACAAGTGATGATGAAAGTATTATGACTTATGATAATTCTGATGAATCTATAATGTAATTATTACGAAATAATAGAAGGTTATCATATTAATTGGAAATGGAATACTTATATCACAGAGTTATTATTTCGTTGCTAATTGTTACTATATAACGTGTAAATACTATAGCGTTAACATGTAATGTAACAGTCTAGGTTATATAATTATATATATATGTGTATATATATACATATAACAATTTATGTACGTTATATGTAGTGAGAATAATAATATTTTATTTTATCAACAATTTTATGTATGTTAACTTTGAAATCTTTCATGCTACAGAATGAAACTTCTCAGATTTAAAATTCCTGTAGGTTAGAATCCTTTAAAATAACATATTTTCTTGTTTATATAGTGCCGTATTATTAGAATATAATATTCGAAGCTAATCAAATTAGATGTCCGTGATTTATGATAATTTTAAGTCCCGGATTCACGTTTCTTAGTACAATAGGTCGAAATAGATGAATTTTTAGGTTATGTAGGTAAAAAAAATCATTCATTAAATAAAAAAATAGTATATGATTGTCTCAAAAATTCCCAATTATTTTAAAATGAATTTGTATGGCATATTAATGCATTAACAAATAGCTAAAATATCGTTTTCTTAAAATTTCGTACTTTTCATAGGTGCCCCGGCTCAACATCGTCAGAAAACAATATTCTGATATTTTTCCCTATATCTGAGCAGTACATCCTTCATTAAAAAAAAAATTAGGCCCCTAGTACTTTCCTGAGAGGCGCAATTTGATTTTGACAATACTTTTCCTGAAATCGCCCATAGTGCGCCGGGATGCGCCATATAGCGCGTACTCCTGACTTGCACACATCCACCCTTGATTGGGTCCTACCTAGTAGGCCTCAGAACACTTTTATATAGGGAAAATCTATTTTTCATTTCACACGTAGCAATCGAGTTTCAAAGACGTCATTATAACGTTTCTATATCCATTCGCAGTCAAAATTTTGCGGCCAAAATAACGTTAAAAAGACTTTTTTCTAATGTTATTTTTACTCCTATAAAAAGACGTTATGTCGTATATTATACAACGTCTAAAGAACGTTTTCAGAACGTTGTGTGTTATCAGGGTTGACATATATCTATAACAAAAATAAGTGCTTTGACTTTTTTTTCATAAATTCGAAGCCGTTTGTCCATGAGGGTGTTAAAAAGTGTATACAATGTTTACAAAAACAGAAATAAACGAGATCAATGACGCGAGAGATGCAGCGTTGAATCCCCATAGCGCCATCTTTGTGAGAGGTAAGGTACTGAGCAGCAGTCAAGCGATTAGCTGACGCTTACCCGAGCACGAGAAGCACGTTTGTATTTCAAGACTTTTGCAAAAACGATGGGCTTATGTTTACCGGTAATGGGCTAAAATAGTACCTAGTAGCCAGAGCCATTACGCTCTGCTCATCTTACAACTCGAAACTGACTATTTTATATTAATATTAATACAACCCAACTTGGAAATGTGAATTTGCCACCTGACGCCAGCGCCACCGGCGCGTTTCGGAAACTTTTGCTCTGATATCCCCTTAATAGGATTATGAAAAACACAGATAAATGCCAATAATTCACAAAGTACAGTAAGAAATTGTATTTGAGTTGCTTCTTCTAAACATCTATCTTATTCTTCATCCTCATTAAGTAGATGTTTGGCTACAGCAGCTCATAAAAGGAAGGATACGTTATACAATCAATAGTACGTAAATCTCTAAATGAAGTTGCTTCCTTGACATGTAGAAGTAATAATCTGATGCAATATCTTTGACGACCTTTTAGATTAACTAAATACGTTCTGCTTAATATACGTTAATGATTTTTTTTCTTCTATGCCATGCTTTTATCTTATTATCAAATACATAAGTAGTATATGGACTGGTATGGCGAGACTAGTAGCGGCCTAGAGTGACGTCACCAGTGCCGTGGCTGGCGCCAGTTGTTTATGTAAACAGAAGCCCATGTTTATATCAACAGTAGCTGATAAGGTTAATATACATGATTTACGACCTCTACTGTCATAAACAGTCTGCCATCGATGGGTGACTTTTATTTGTTTATTTATAAATAATTATAAATAATTTTTAAACAAAAGCTGTATCACGCATACGATGCCAGCCCTCCCCCTTTTACCCAAAGCAGACCCGAGCGCGACTCTCTCTCTCTCTCTCTCTCTTTCGCTGTCTACTTCATACCGGCCCCGAGCTCGAACGCACGTGCGCGACTCTCGCTATACCAGCCCGTAGCACCCCTCTCTGCTCTACCGGACCCGCTTCTCGCTCTCTCTCTCTCTCTCCCCCCTCTCTACGCCATACTCGCGCGCGTCCGCCAAAGTCGCCGTCTACCTGTCGCTCGCGTATACCTGCTGTTTGGCTTTTATTGCCCTTGCGCCGGCTCTGATCGTTTCTGCGCTGTAATAATATGTAACCTGTATGATTTCCTACTACACGGTCCCGCAAAGCCTACTCTAAATTTCAGCTTTGGGGTTTATTGATGGGATTTGTACACATTAAAATAGAGAAATTTTTGTTTGATACACTCTTATATTTATTTAATAAAACAGTAAAAATTGAATACATGATATATTTATGCGCGCGCGCGCGTGTGTGTGTGTGCGTAGAACAATAAAGCATATTTACAGCTTAGAAACTAACGATAGAAGATGAATAAAAAAAGTTATAGCGGAAACATAACGTCGTACACATCTTTTGCGATTCTGGCTAAGCCAAACGCATAGATTTCTATTATCTTAACAATTTCGTCGATTTTATATTTATGAAGAGCGTAATATTGTTTGAACCAGTTTACATTTTTCAGAATTTTACGACATAGTTCAGCCTCTTCTCTTTTCAAAGCGTCTTTTATATAATCTAAAATAGAGTCCACGTCGTGATTAACTAATCCCAGCTCCTCGAGCTGTTTAAAATGCAAATCGATGCACTCTTTTACCTGTCTTAAGCCAGCGAACGTTTGTTGATGCATAATTACACTAGGCGAACTCTCGTACTTTTTCTACTTCTTGCACGCAGGCTGTGCAGGTGGATGCTGTTCTGTTTCCTCATCGTGGCCGCCGCCGACACTGCTGATGAACTGCTGACCGTCGTGGGTTATCATTTCTGCTGTAGGTGCTGATGTTGGTGTTGGCCTCTCGTCGATGCCGATCGCCCTTGCTCCGAAGCTGTTTGTGAATGTGACATGATGATTTGGAAGGAGGATCTTGCTAGGATTTCCAAAATCCTGGTAGAACGTGAAGGGGTGATTCAGATATGCATCCATAGCCTCCATCTGATCTTTGATCACTACCCAGCTGTGTGTGTCGAGTGTCACATACTTGGCTGGCGATCCATTGGCTCAAATTTTTAACACTGCTCTGTAGTAATCGCCGTAATACACCAGACATATGGTTGCACGCTTGCAGTTTGATTTGTTTAGCGCGTACGTCGTCGAGTACAACAAGTTGCAGGTGATCGGCTTATTCTTCCAAGACTCGGCACTTGGTGGTGGTGGTGGTGCGGCTGCTGCTGAATCCATTGCAAAGATTTTTTATACACGAGGTCTACTTAACGAGAGTGTTCTTACAACTGATGGCTGGTGGCTGCGCCACGACATCTTTATAAAGAATGGGACGACAAAGAGCGAGCGTCAATGGGTCGCAGTTCTTTCTAGAAACGGCCGTTACAGTATTTACATTCCATAGTGAAACGAGACACGTTTGATATCGATAGAAGTTATTTTGTTTAACGCAACTGTCACACCTAGTACGTTTGTATAAACTGCTCAGATAACAAACATTCGGTCTTGGCTGTGCAGATCTGATTAAAGTAACCCCATCCTGTAGAACTCGTGCGTGGGAATGCGTTGACTCGATGATGGCGATGACGCATTGTTTTATTTTGCATTCTTCTCATGAGCCTTCGATAAAACTTAACGGCTAATGCGTCATTCTTGACAAAGTCTGATGAAAAAAAACGTAGATATTTTCGCAGAGAAATGCCACTACACATATGATACAGAAAAATAACGCAGTGCTCGCCACATACTTTAGAGTCGACGCTCTGCACTTGTTTTTTATTCCAGTCGAATCGCGTGCAGTTTTTTCCGAGTCAATCAAGATGATGCTTTGATATGGGTGCAACTCCGTAGCTGTCAAAGTAAATTCCGTATCCATTTTTATCTATGAAGATGGCATCCCAGTGTGATCCTGGCTGATCGGACGTGTCGAGATTCGTTACAATAGCTGTCGGTGTGGATAGCAATTTCGGAACGTAATCAGCAGCGTAAACTCCTATTGAATCGGCTTTTAATCCTCTAATAGCTGTGACTATTTGACGCGTATTCATGTTGATGGTGCATCTACGTACTCTTCTTCTACCGCACCGTCTTTTTTCTCGCCAGCTTCTTTTTTAATTCCGTCCACAACGTCGCTAGCATGAAATCTTTCGGGATAGTGATATCTCTCCATCTGCAGCCGATCGTAATCTAATATAGCTTGGTACATTACTTGGCTATTTATGTCGTACGGGTCGCTTCGATGAGGACTGGCAACGATTGAGTGTATCCACCTTCTGATTTGATAGGCTCGACGCAGTGCGCGAAATTTTTCTTGTTCTTGAATTTCTTGATACCGTGACTGGTGCACAGCAAGACGTTAGGGATTTGCATAGAGAGTTCGTCAAACGAAGGCGCACTAAAATCTTCTAAATTGATGATTCTTCGAGCCACTACTTTTTCCAAAAACTTGGCTTTTGCATGGCCACGCACGTATATACGGCGCGCGTCTTTCACCAAGTTGCACAGATTACGACGCAGATTCTTGAAGGAGATATCTCCGTCGTGCCACTCTAAACCGTGTACATCGAGAGTGCAGTAATTATTCGTCTGCTGCATATCCGCGGGTAATTCGGTAAAACTGCACGGCGCGCGAATGATCCAATGACCAACTATACGGCTCTGGAGATATAAAACTCCGACTTCTTTGGGAATAAATTTTTTATTTATATCCCGAAAGCCTTGAATATCGATCACGTAGGCGGTCATGATGACGATGATGCTGTTGTTGCTCGAGTAGGTTAGGTGTTGGCTGTTTCGAGAGGGAGACTAACTGCATACTGTCAGCGCGCTCACCTTATGAAGCGCGAATCAAAATAAATTTTTTTTTGAGGCGCTGCGATCGAGTGTGCGTGCGCATCAAGCGCTAAAATCCGTTACGATTTGGCGGCTAGAGTCGATTTCCAGAACGTTGTCGTACTGTGCGTAAACGATACAGTTTATAGCAGTGAGAAGAGCCGTCTCAAATCTCACTTCTATGCGTATGCTACCCGAGCGCACGAGATTCCAATGTGTGGCACAGTGTGCCGATAAATCAGGAGTGAGATCGAAGGCCGTCAAAAAATTGCCTTTGTAATAGTTGTAGCGATTGATGCCAAAACCTTCGTTGAGAAAATGCACGCCTGTGCCCGTGTAAAGTGTTTGAAAAGCGTCAATGTAGAGTTTGTCGAGACCCGTGAAACGTGGCTGCAAAGGTTTGCTTGGAATTTGTACGCCGTCGACGTAGAGAGAAATATAATTTATAGAGAAGTGTTAAAAATTAAAATGGTTTAACGCTCGGTTTCCGTTGAATGCTTTGTTTTCCACAAAGCCCAAGATTATTCTCTTCGGCAGCTGACCGTGTATAACGTTGTCGATCGAATCGCCCAATATTCCCGAGTGAAGAGTAAACGACTTAAATTCGACTCTCGTTATGGGATATTTAGCCGTGGTTTTCGATAACGCTTGCGCATGAGTCAGTAAAACTCCAGGACTGATTTTTACTCTGCGAACTATGAGTGTAGCTTCTTTGATGCTGAGTTTGAATTTTCCATCGGCTGTCGCGTCCATCAGACAAAAAGCATCCTTACTCCTCACTACACGTACGCGCATTTCTACGCCATTAATCAGCATTTTATCCTGATTAAAGAGGTCGTGATTTAGATGTTCAATCATGTCAAAGTATCGTCGATTCTGTGTAAAATATTTGCGATTTTCCAGCCCTTTGTTCACGATCATAGGTGCTGTGGCAGTGCTCACCGCATTCGCTGGCGAATCGAAACCGCCGCTCGTGTCGTCGTACCACAGACTCGCTGTAAGATGTGACTCTTTAGCAGCCGGAGCGTAGTGGAGAAGCGTCTCAATGTACGCTCCGTAAGGATAGGCGTTATTAGGCGGCGAAACAATTTTCTGATTGAAAAAAACGTCAATCTGATTGAACCTTGAATGCATGAAATTGTTGATCGGTCCGACTTCGGTCGTTGCGGTAGCCTCGTCAGCGGGTACGATTTTAGCTTGAACATGAAGCATAGTGTGAGCCAGATCAAAGTAATGCTCGCTACCTGCTGGCACGACAAATTCAAATGGTGCGACGACAGAGGCTTATAATGCAGACAGCTGTTGCTTTCAATGGACGTTTGGGTGGCTGGAAGCGTGAAAAGATCCAGCTCGCTGGACATACATTCCGTCAAGTGAGAATGTAAAAATGCATTTTTACCCCAAACTAAATACGCCTAGGACCAAAAATATCCGTAACACTTCTCAAACTCTGCTAATGCTGCTGCTGAGTACTTCTCTTTTTAGGCCTCTTCTTCGTTTTTCTCGTGACTCTCTCCTTCTGTCCTGCCGTATGCTGTTTGCTTTTTTTGCTAGAGCCGATAAGGATAAACGTTGGTAACTGCTGTCTGTTGGATATGCGCTTAATCTTGAAAACTTCCTCGTTAAAGTTTTTTCATATCCCTTCTCGAAAGTATTTTTCGTGCGACTAATGCGTACGTAAGATCCGGGCTTGTATTTATTGATTACACCTGACACAATCTTTTCGCGATTCTTGTAAGTCGATTGCAGACGAGCTCTTTTCGCTAAATTTTCGCGCGCTATCGCAGCATTGTAGATGCTCACGTCACAGGGGCGCATCTTTGTACCGCTGTGTTGCGTATGATTGTAAGCCTCGATGATTTTCTGCACCACGTCGATGTAACCTTGCGTGATATTGTGAAAAAAGTATCGCCACATTCGTTCGCGTATAGTACGGTTTAGTCTTTCCACCACAGCCGCTTTGATATCGGGGTTTCAAGCTGTACGGAATTTGATGTCACGTTTTTTCAAAAATTCCTGAAACTTCGAGCCTATAAACTCCTTACCCCTGTCGGATTGTAAGAGTATCGGGACGCGACCGTTGCTGCGTTTGAGTATTCGTCCGAAGGCTGCGGTGACGTTGGCTGTAGTTTTATCGCGTAGAGGCTCCAGCCACGCGTGTTTACTCAATACATCCACCACTACGAGTAGGTAACAGTATCCGTTGTTGTGCTCTTTGATCGTGGTTAATTGAAGCAAATCGCACTCCCATACGTCGTCAATGTTGCTCACGTTGTAACTTAATCGCGGAAATTTACGCTTAACGGGTCTGTGAAGAGTATAGGCATCTTGATTACTAAGCCACTCGTATATACGTTCTTTCTCCCGCGTGTCAGCCGCGCTAAATAATTTGCCTTTTCGATTTACACACACGAGATTGCGCGCACCCGAGTAACCAGCCTCGTGCGAGACATCGTAGTATTGCTGCTCGTACGACGACGACGACAACATGCTTAAAAGTTTGCAAGACGTAGCCACTTATTCTTTGCTCGATTTCTCGTCAAAGCAGGCGATGTCGGTGATTCGCTGCTACTGCTAGCGTTGTGTATTTCCATCAACGCGTCGATGCTCTCTTTACTAGGCAGTCGTCGTTTCGCTGTATTATTCGGCTCTGTCAAATTTTTACCAATTTTTACTATTTCCGGGTTTCCAATCAGCTTTATCGGTGTGTCGACTGTCTTGATGAATTTGGCGAAAGGTAAACGGCCGACGGGCACTTCCGACTGATCCAGTGTTTTTATCCTGCGTGCGACAACGTCGCTAATCAGTTCTATAATATTGGAATCTTGTATGGGCCGGCCGTCTATACTGACTCTGCCAGTGCATCCCACTTGAGACGATCGCCGGCAACGGTTTTCCAGTGTTTAAGGAGAAGGCGCGTTTTTTAAGCGTAACTCTTGGGCACGCTGTCGAGTATAATTTCTTCAGTCATTGGTGACGATGTGGCCTCTATTACGTCGCTCGTTTCTTTTTCTGCCAATCGCTGACAGATTTCTTATTATTGCAAATCGTCAATTTTCTCAGCTCGATTTTGTGCTTTTTGAGTCGTCGTTTATGCGAGTCTTTGATTTTGATCACACCTTGCAAGATATTCAAAGCGCACTCGCATATGCAACGCACGAGTCTCTTGTCCGCTGTGCGTAAAAGAGCCGTACGTTGTTGGCCGTCCGTGTGACAAAGAGCGTTCAGTACAGCTACTCGTTTTCTGTTGAAATGCTTGATGTCGAGCGCAGCCACGGGTATACAACAGCCAGCCTGTTTCTTCTTTGATGTTGTTGGCGCCAAAGCTTCTCGCCTACTGTCTATGCCGAGAGCTCTGCACACCTATTTTGTATTTTCGCTTTTTACCGAATTTCGGCACGTAGGCGTACTGAATATCGTCGCTTGGGAATATATACGTGCGAACCCTATACTCGTCCATGGCCGCTTGAGTTAGATCGAGAAAAAGATACGAGTGAGGTCCGCGCGTAGCGTCTATGTAAACTTCCTGCAGAAACCTCGGATCTTCCGGATAAATTTGTCGCGCGAGATGCCGAATCTGAGCTCTGTCGCGAGGATTTTTAAATATAACAAGATATTTTGAATTTAAACTTATGTCGCGCTGAGACTTTTCCTGGTGAAAAATATTCTGCATCACCAGAAAGACCGACAAATTCAAATGATGAGACGAACGCGAGAACAAATCCAGAACTATATCGTTCGATGATTCTCGCATCAAGTCGTCGAGAATCAGAATCAGTAATTTTT
This sequence comes from Nasonia vitripennis, assembly GCF_009193385.2. Lineage (NCBI taxonomy): Eukaryota > Metazoa > Arthropoda > Insecta > Hymenoptera > Pteromalidae > Nasonia > Nasonia vitripennis. The sequence continues at coordinate 69,875 of NW_022279630.1, read as the reverse complement.
TCTTTCTCGTATCCACGGAGTAATCGCTTCACTACGGAAGTTCCTCTCGAAACTCGATAGGTACAGCAGCACTCCCGCCAACTTTGAATTCACTGCGGTACGTCTCTTGCCACTCAGTATAGTAGAGCAGAACACTGTCGAAGCGAGCATCGCACATCTCCGGCAGATGCTCGAGAAATTTTTTCAGAAACCAGCTTTTTCTAGCTCCTGTCGGTCCTGCTATGCACGCCATAAAATGATGCTTCCAACGCGTATCCATCTTTTCGACTAAAGCGCTCTCTTCCCGAAAAGCGCTTTTTATTAATATTATTCCTCTACCGCGGCGGCGGGCGCGGGTCGCGTATACGCATGTACTCTCGCGAGCCTTGTATACGCGTATACTCACGCGGGCCGCGTATACGCGTGCATGTACGGCTCGCCTATAAGCGTGCGATGATGAGTGGGTAAAGGAAAGAGAAGGATTCACAAACAACTTACATACTATACTTAACTTTTGTAACCGTACGGGAGCGATAACCCGGGAGTACCATACCTACGCTTTTTTAGAACTATGCTACATAATTTGACCTCTTCTCGCGTGACGACAGTGTGATCTGGCAATATTTTAATAGAATTAAACTTAAGATTAATGCATTCATTTTCTTCATCAGGCTTAAAATAATTCTCAAAGAATTCGAGAAATTTAGCGAGATACCCTTGACTTTACATTTTTCGGATACCTCGCCAGTTCTCGAATTCACGGTTCTGTAGCCGTAAAATTTCGGACCACCCGAGAGGAAGCTCGTAATATAAGTCCCTTCGTCGAGTTCGTTGGTCATATCGCCAAGCAACGAGCCTAACGGGGGCCTGTATTCTTGTGCGTTTTCGTTGCACACAAATATGCACGAATCAGTGTCGCAGTACAGCGTTCACTTGCCGAACCTCTCCAAATACGAACATAGTTTCAAGCGGGCCAGAGTTATCGTGTAGGCTGCTATAACTACGTTCGTATATGGAGTAGACTCCACAGTATCGTCGATGTACTGCCAGATCGCGTACATCACCTCCTCGTTGACCAGCAGGAGACTCAAGACCTCTTTATCCTCGGCCGTTAGAAGTTTAAGGAGGTCTTCGCGCTCCTTGACGATCACCGTCTGTTTTAAATTATCGCGCTGTCCGAACTTACCCCAGAACGAGTTCAGACAGACCTTCGCAACAGTGCGCAGGCCAGGGTATTTCGCGACTTTTTCCAGATCAAGCGATATTCCCTCATTTTCGCGATACTCGTGAACGTAATGCGCTTTCGATTCAATGTCAACGCACCAAGCTGGAAACCCCGATGCTTGCTGCTTTAATCGCAAGAAAGTGTCGATGTAGCCAGCGAAAAGTCCTCCTTCACCTGTGAGCGGATCGTACTCGGTCATACTATACTGCGATATGACGAATATTTCAGTTATAGTATGGCCGAGTTCGATGGCTTTTCGCAGCTCATCCGCCACCCAGGTTCCGCTTAACTCTCGCTGACTCGCATCCGGGTGTCAACAATCGCTGTGCCGCATCTCTTCGCAGCATGTACGACACAGTGCGAAGAGAAGCTTGTCGTGCATTTTTATCGGCAAAAGAGGCTGATACAATTTTCTCAGCGGTAAAACATTTTACCAGCCCATCTATGGCCGAAAAATTGTTGAGATTGCCACCTGTCAGCTCATCAGATTCCTGGTCGACGTAAACCTTTGGATGACCGAGCGGAAATCTGCCTCGTTTACAAACGTAAGGATACAGCGAGCATATATCTGTATACAGAATACGCTCCCCTAGCTTATCAGGGAGAACGCGTCACGAGGATTAAGCGTTAATTTGCTGATGAGGGGATGCTCCGACACGTACTTGGCGATTTCGGGATTTTCACGCTTGACTCTGTCAAACTCTCACTCCCAAATTTCGCGCGTCTCGTAACCGAGCTGTTGGATCTGCGCGATTTTAGCGCGTGTACTCTCGAGCAATGCGTCGAAGGTACGACCCCAGGCATTCGGCTTGCTGCGATTGTTTTTGAAACATTCAGGGCAGCCATGCGAATATGCAGTCCTGGTATTTAAAAACAATGGGATTTTCTGCTAGATTGGTAGATGGTAAGAATCCGTCGACCAAAAATCCCTCGGGAAGCCGATATTCACGCGCACTGCCTGCATGCACGATTGCGCGACCGATCTCTCGCTCACACTGCAGCAGCCACTCGACGGCTTTTTGGGAGTGCTTGTCGGCGCGCCTATACCCGCCCCTGGGGACTATTCCAATAGTCTGTGGCTTAAAGAAATTTTTTCTATAGAGATGAGAGCACGCGGACGCGATTGTAGTAGCCACTACAAACGGGTCCGTGTCACCGACCATGAGAAAAATTTTTCTGAAAGCCACGCACGCGCGACGCAGAATCGCCACATGCATGCGACAATAGTCGACGATTTCCTTGCTGAAATCGAATACTGCGTTCGCTGCACGCATCTCGCTGTGCCACAGCAAGAACTGCTCGCGCTCGCTCGACGACATAGTGTCGGGCGAATAATAGTGCGCATCCGGTATGGCGCCATGGTATTCGGCGTTAGCCGAGGTGTTAAAAAGGTGCGTAAAACAGCCTTTTTTCGTAGTCTCACCCAAACCAAATGTAGCAGGCAACGCGGCCAACTTCAATTGAAAATAGCTGATACTATCGATGAACTTTGTGCGTCCATACCGGATGCACAGTATTTTCTGGCCATTCAGTATGATGCTTGGCGCGTAATTTATTTTACGTTCGACAAGCCGTCGTAAAACGAATTGCGCATCGTACCCTCGTGCGTTGTGCGCGATGCATATTATATTTTCAAAGTCCGCTGTCGCGTACTACAAGCTGTAGCAGCTGACCAACGGGATCTTCGGTAAATACATGCTTGCGTACACTGCACGAGGGACACCATTCTGAAATGTCGTCAGAACTTATGCACTCCGTGCAGACTTGCTCTGCAACGCAGACATTCGGGACGTGCATCTTTATGCTTTCATCGCCTCGATATGATGCTTCTTGCATCGTTTCCAGATCGTAGAAAACATAAAGATATTTTTTCGCTGAAGCATCATTTTTTTTCGGTTGTATAAAACAGTGTTGATTATAACCGTGTGTCGACTTGCAATGTCGACACCAATTTTTGCCGCACTCGTGCTTACCGCGCTGCCGGTTCACGCTTTTACAGCAGGTAAGACAAACCTGCAGCACATCGCACAATTGCTTGTGCTTAGCTTTGTATGATCCCGCAATCGAATGGTTGCGAAAACATACATCGCCGAAAAAACTGCGATTGCACGATGCGCATTTTTACAAAGCTTCGTTCTCGCTACAGGGTGGCGAGACGAATCAGCGCGAACACAGCTGCCTACAGTTGTGATCCTCGATATTACTGTAGCCGCGATTGCAAAAAGTACAGAAAAATTTTGCCTTCGCAGCTCCAAAAATATTGACGATCACATCGTAATGAAGCTCGGAATAGAGCAAAAATATTACGGTTGTGCAGGCATCGCAGCGTCCGTCAAAAAATGGTGCTTCACCGCTGCCCATCGGGTCTTTCTCGTAAGCAACTAAAGCTGTACCACGAGCAGTAAAATAATGCTGGAGTTGACGAAGCTCTTGTACACCACAACCTTCGCGAGGTACGAGAACACCGGCATCCTGGCACAATTTTACAGCTCGCTCATGCTTGCCTACGACCGTCGCGGATGACGTTCCACTCGGCTCGCATCGCCGCACAGTGGGAGAAAATGGACAAAATTCGAGCCACGCATCATTTTTAATCGTAGAGCCATGATTTTTTTTAAACTCTTTAAAAAAGCATCAAGTTTAAGCTACAGGTGCGGAAATTATTGTATCACCTTCCCCTAAAACCATGCGACTCCTAGAAGCCACCCCTACCAAACCACAAGCAGTTTAACTCATCTATCCCAGGGAACAGCAAGTTAAATCGCTTTATTTTTTCTTAAAATAATAAAGCCACACATCATAAGCCAGCTAACCACCTAACCACTAACCCCCCTACCCCTAGAAACCACCCCTACCAAACCACAAGCAGTCTAACTCATCTATCCCTGGGAACAGCGAGTTAAATCGCTTTATTTTTTCTCAAAATAATTAAGCCACACGCCAGAAGCCAACAAATCACCTAAATACCTACCCCTAACCCGCTTAACCCCTAGAAACCACCCCTACCAAACCAAAAGCAGGCTAACTAGCCTAACCCTGGGAACAGCGAGTTAAATCGCTTAATGTTTTCTCAAAATAATTAAGCCACACACCATAAAATAATAAAAAATTAAAAAATAATAAAAACCCACTCCACAGTCCAGACCGGAAACACGCAGAATCGTATACCCACGTAATTCAAGACATTATTACAAGTAAATTAGTCACATTATTTGTTAGCTGTAATTGTTGAATGAACTGCTATTAGTCATCTGCGTTGAAACAGATTTAAGCCCCTTTATCACGACAAGGTTGCCATTTAGCCATCGAAAAATCGTATGATCAATATTTGTATGTATTATACTATAATCTAATAAATTCAAAAATAAACATTTAACCATCAAACACTCGTATGATCAATAGATTTAATTATATTAAATTATACTATAATATAATAAATTCGAGAAATCATCAAAAAATTCTGATAGAATTTCAACGTATTTTTTTATTTAATCTAAGAACTTTTTCTTCAGTAAATTTTTTTCTAAAGTCTATCATTCTCAAGTAAAAATTTCTGGAAATTTTTCACGATTTTCCCGTGTTAGCCGCCATTTTATGTGATTTACCTTTTTTCAAAATTTAAACTGTGACACTGAAGTTTAAGTCTCGAGGACACGATTTCTTCGCTCTAAACATTAAATCTTAAATGATTTCAATGTGAAAAATCGACATGAATAAAGATTTTTTTTTTAAACCATTTTTTATTGCTTGTGGTTTGGTAGGGGTGGTTTCTAGGGGTTAATCAGGTTAGGGGTAGGTATTTAGGTGATTAGCTGGCTTCTGGTGTGTGGCTTAATTATTTTGAGAAAAAATAAAGCGATTTAACTCGCTGTTCCCAGGGTTAGGCCAGTTAGCCTGCTTGTGGTTTGGTAGGGGTGGTTTCTAGGGGTTAAGCGGGTTAGGGGTAGGTATTTAGGTTATTAGCTGGCTTATGGTGTGTGGCTTAATTATTTTAAGAAAAAATAAAGCGATTTAACTCGTTGTTCCCTGGGATAGATGAGTTAGACTGCTTATGGTTTGGTAGGGGTGGCTTCTAGGGGTCGCATGGGTTTAGGGGAAGGTGATACAATAATTTCTGCACCTGTAGTTTAAACTTGATGCTTTTTTAATGAGTTTAAAAAAATATCATGGCTCTACGATTAAAAATGACGCGTGGCTCGAATTTTGTCCATTTTCTCCCACTGTGCGCCGATGTATCGTTCGTCTGGAACGCGATTTGCGCCTTGCCTACAACGAATGCTCTCGGCAGACAGAGATTGTCACGATTGCTCATTTGAATGATGAACTTGTTGAGAAACGCTGTTGACGGTCAAGTTTTTCCGTCGAGAGCCACCTGCACCTACAGGCATCTCTACGACGGTCAAACAAACGGTAAATCACTCGTCGACTCGAAAATTTGCGTTGCTCTGAACGAGTCCAGACACCACAGACCATAAATCATCGCCAGTCAGCGCGCTCGCGAGAAGATACGAGAGCCCGACCGACCCGTTTGCGAAATATTCGCTAGAGATTGAAACACCGACGCGATCGCTCCCGATTTTGATTAGAGTTAGCAAATACTCGTAAATGTCACGTATTGCTAACTCAACCCAGCTGAGCATCTTGGTCCCACGCGGCGGTGTTTTAATCCGTAGCGTCAGACGGCGAGCGTCTGTACGGAACTTCCGTACGCGATGCACCATATTCGCGATAATTTCGAAGCGACGATAACACTCATTGTCACGAGCTTCCTCCTCCTCCTCCTCTCCCTGATCCGAATCAGAAGCTGCAGCAGAACCGCTTACAATACTGTTATTCGGCGACGGTGCCTCTTCGCTCGAGGTATCGCCGCCGTCACCGCCGCCGCCGCCGCCGCCTACCTGCGATATGCCGCTCGCTGTGCTGTCATCGATGATCGGGTGACCCGCATCGTAGAACCCGACCTCCTGCAGCATCGACAATGTAGGGCTCAGCACTGTTGAAGAGTCTGATGATAATACAGGCGATGATGGGCCCTCTTCCTCGCTGCTGCTGTTAACATTATCGTCGTCGACTGCAAAGAAGCGAGCCCTCATTCTTCCGCACGACCGTTGTAGCATTGAATGATGTCGCTGAACAATTCGGTAATCTCGAACGCAGTCATAGAAAATAATTCGTCTGCTGATTTTTCATCAAGTTGTTTAACCAATGTACTTCCTGCGCACGACCGTTATTCACTATTCGTAGCGCAGCAGCTTGAAAAATCATAGCCGCGTCATTTTCTGGATCTGCATCCGGACAGGGCTCCATGCCTTCGTTCAGACGACGTCTGATAACTTAAAAAATTATTATAGTTAGTAATAATAATTTTTTAAGAAAATTTAAAAGTTAAAAAAAATTTCTCTTACTTTTATTAGTACGACGGTCGAACGAGCTGTATTGATTGAAGCGTGCATACGGATTCATCGCAACTTCCTCAGCGGTCTCATCCCGAGTCGCAAAGCCCTCGAAAACCTCGGCTCTCGTAGGACCAAACTCGGGAGCTGGCTCATAGCGGAACGGGAGCAGAATCATCGCAGCCTCCATCGTTTGCTCGCTACCTCTCAGCGGTGCTGGAGCGCCCGCTCTGTAGACAGCTTGCGCGGAGACGCCAGGCCAATCATCGCCGTGATCGCTGTCCTCTATCTCGCTCTCAGCATCATCCTCCATGGGCTCCTCCATAGGAGCTTGTATATCCTCCTCCTGTTCCTGCTCCTCCTGCTCCTCCTCCTACTCCTCCTCCTCGGATGAAGTGGCTCGCTGTGGTGAAGGAGGTGACGACACAACAAACAGCGTTGCGTCGCTGTCGCTCTCCTCAGCGTCCTCCTGCAGGGTAATTCGAGCTACAAGAAGAACAAAAATAAAGTACTATTATTTTTTTTTTTAACTGATTATAGGGAACACTGTAAACACTTACCATGTTCCTCGATGATATGCCTCAGACAGTACACATCGTGTGTACCGCGTTCCACCAAGAAACTGCCGACGATTTTTATCACAACATTAGAATGTTTAAAGTATCTCTGATAAAAATTGGCGATCCAGCGGTACGCGCAATTCGTTAGCAAGCAGCGCAGCTCGCGTCACAGCCTCTCCTCCGCACATCCGATGAACGCGCATGTACCACTCGCGGGTACACTTCCTCTGCACAGGTAGGTGACGACTCTTGAGCGCGTTGGCTACGCGCAGGATCGCATCGCGAACTTTGTTCGTAGTACAGGGCATTTCTGCGACACGTGGTAAGCTGGCTCTCTCAATGACACGCATTTCGAGAGACTGATGACTGCGCTGGCGTACGGAGGAGTTTTGTAGACGGCTCAGGGCTGATAAGAAAATATCATGCCTTTCTTAGGAGTGATTTCATCGAATAAAAAGACCGCAGATCTGAAAAACCGTTAAAGAGGGGGATTTGTTTTAAAACAGCGCATATTACAGCCATAGCTGAGAAATCCATGCTGCCACCAGTGATCGAAAGAAATAAATCCGATACCGTACTCACTGTTTGCGCTCTAGGCACGTAGCAGTCATAAACCTTAGGCGGATAGCGGACGTCTCAGAGAATGGGCCGTCGCCACTGCTAGAACCGGTGACACGGACCAAACAGTTTTTTATGACTCTACGGCAGACCCTTTTTAATCTCTCTTACCAGACACCTGTAATCTCTGTACAAACAGTTTACACTTGTTCTCGAGTGTCTACCGGAGATCCGATGATTCGTTCTCTGCTTAGTTTTAAAAACTAATCCGTTGGCGATAATAAAACAAAGCCCGTGTCCATGATCACACGATACTTCCTGGAGCTGATTCGCGAAACATTGAGAACCTTTCTTTCGCTCTCACCCGTCTCCGATTCTTTCTGATAAGCCCACGACGCTGAGCTCAAGTGTATACAAATAATCCAGTCCGAGTATAGCATTACCAACGGTCTCTCATTCTTAAGACAACGAACGTCGTTAAAAGGCAAAGAGTGGAGCAGTGCGGTCCCCCTCTACCTACGTGCAGATATTTTTGCCATCGGCTTACGTTTATGACACGGCTTGAACCGATCAGTATGCTCTGACAAGGAAAGGTACCCAACCCGAACTCACCGATTTTGATGATTTTCATATATGTTGTAGAACATAAAAAAATAAGAGACACGTATTTTTTTTTATCGGCTAATTTTCACTTTTAAGGGGTAAAAACCTCCCCTAAAGTTAACCCCCAAAAAGCGTTTTTTTTAAATATCTCGGCTTAAAATTAATATTTTTCAATGAAACAAATTGGAGGTTATTTCTTACAAAAAGAGCAAGTATTTCATGGTGATTTGAAGAGTAAGGGTAGCATCCCCTATTTTTTAGGGGTTGAAAACATATATTTTTTGGCATAATTTTATAATAAAAATGTTTAAACCGACTAAAAAAAATTGGAAAAATGTTTAAACATCCTTAATAACAAAATTTAGTTGACGTCTTTCGGTGTTTTCATAAATATTACCCCTAAGGGGGTAAACCACCCCTAACACAAAATAACTGTAAATATGTAATTCAATACATAATATTTCGTAGAAAGTTTGTATATAGAGGTTTTCGAGGTCGCTGATTACAAATCTGTTATCAGATTTTGAAAATTCAAAATGGCGGATCCAATATGGCGGACGGAAATATCGAAAAAAAATTTTATATAATAAAAAAGTTTTAAACGACTAAAAAATTTGGAAAAAATTTGTAAACATCTATAATAAACAAATTAAGTTTTTCGGTTTTTTCATAGATACTTCCCCTTAGGGGGGTAAACCACCCCTAACACAAAATAACTATAAGTATACTTCAATCCATAATATTTTGTAGAAGGTTTGTATATAGAGGTTTTCGAGGTCGCTGATTACAAATCTGTTATCAGATTTTGAAAATTCAAAATGGCGGATCCAATATGGTGGACGGAAATATCGAAAAAAAATTTTAACTTTCAAAAAAACTTGTTTACAAATGTGTGATCTTTGTAGCCTGTACATATGAACTAAAGAGCCTTAAACCCTAAACCCCTAAAGAACAAATAGGCTAAATGGTTGTGCATTTTAACCAAACGACTCCAAACCCCTAACCTCCAGACAAGCCGAAGGCCTATGCTTTACCGTAGACACGAGTATAGACATATTACCGATATTTTATTCTATCATTTTGTATGTAACAAATAACGTCTCGTTTTATGTTTCAATCAAAGATTATTTATTTTTCTGCTTTTATAAATTAGCATAATTTCAAAAGTAATTTCATAAATTATAAAGTATTTCATAAATTGCATAATTATATAATTTTATAAATTCAAAAAGTCCACACTTTTTTGCAAATGAAAAAACATAGGTTAATAAAATTAGTTTATCAAACTCTTTTGCGTTTTGTAATAAAATTCAATGTTGTCAAACTTGGGAGTTTTTCATTGTTACAATTATTTCGTAAGCCAAACGTTTTTTAGATGAATTCTCGAAGTAATGATTATTGTATCTATAGTAAAATATTTACAGTCTGGAATTCCATAATAATACTATTTGATACGATTTAATGAATTTATCAAAAAATCTAAATTTAATAATAAATATTATTCTAATTATTATTATTATTTTTCATTATCATTGCTATTATCAGTATTACTGTTATTATTGCTATTGCAATTATGCTTATTCTTATTATTATTATTATTATTATTATATTACTATGATAATTTTTGTTATTGGTAAAAATACATAAAAGAATATTAATACTCGAACTTCATTTGCAATTAAAGAACACGTTGTTATTGAAAGGGAATTTTATATGCATTCATTAGTTTAATGAATGTTATCGTACATTCAATGATAATTCCACAGATAAATGTCTTTCACTCATAAAAGTTGTTGACAATATGTGCGAATCAGTATGTTCGTTTTTTAGATTGTTTTCATCGAGTGTTTACCTCAGCTGCCTGTGTTATTTTTTAGGCAGTGTGTGAGTTTTGTGGGTATTCTAGTTCGATGCCGGAAAGTACGAATAGTACGTCTTTTTGTTTGTCAGTGGTATCATACAGTTGTAGAAAATTTTCTTTAGTGATTTTATATAGATTTACATTATTCAATTTCAAAGTGAATAAAAGTTGAATAAAACCAAAAATAGAGTGTTCCGAACATCACAAAGTGGAACGAGAATTAATTTACATTCACTCGTTTTATTCTGGTAGAAATGTAGCAGCCGTGCCTTACATGCAAAAACACAGCTTGTATAAATTTTACCGCTTGTTTTCATTTTAGATTGAAAAATGAAAATTAATCCGTTAAACGTTCTAAACTTATTATTAGCATACTTTCAAGCGTTAAACATACCAGATAGTGTCACGAATTATCACGAAACAGAGTTGGCCGAAAAAATAAAAGAAATTTTAATAGATGCAACACATGATTTCAACGATGTAGAAATGATTACTGATGACTCTTTGGATTTTCAAGAAGAGTATAAAGACCATAATGTGGAAATAATTGAAGATGAAGTGCAACATCATTTTCCTGATCCGGATATAGCACCAATAAATCAATGTACAGCAGATAATGAAGAACTAGATTTTGAATACAAAAAAAGAGCTGTAGAATTTTGGAGAAGTAGCAAAACGAAGCAAAATTTAAGTCTCAAAACAGTGCAAAACAGATTCAAAAAAGTATCATCTATTAGTCAGCTACGTCGTTGGCCTCATTCAATTAATAAAGGTGGCACGTATAGAGAAAAAGTAGCACAAATTTGTCAGTATACCCTGGATAATTTTCAAGCAGCTCTCGACAGTGGTTCAATTATCCATGATGAAGATATAATTCGATGGAACTTACAAGCTAAAAAAGAAATTGGTTTTGATGATATTAGATTCAAAGCTTCTAAACATTGGTTACTCAAATTTAAGCAAGCACACCGAATAGTTTCTAGGAAAATAAATAAGTTCATAACAAGAAAAACACTAGAAAGTAGTGCAGAACTTACGGCTAAAGCTGAAGCATTTATCGATGACGTTAAATCGTGTATACCAAGGATTAGACTCGAAAATTTGTATAATACAGATCAGAGCGGATTTCAGCTAGAAATGCATTCTGGAAGAACATTAGCAGTAGAAGGAGAAAAGCAAGTGCAATGTCTGGTACAGTCAATTTCAGCAACAACGCATAGTTATACTATACAGCCACTAATATCAGCTACTGGACAACTGTTGTCACCGCTATTTCTTGTTTTAAAGGAACCAAGTGGCAAGTTTGGCCCTATTGTAGAACAAAACATATTTAGACCAGAAAACGTGTACGTGGAAGCATCCAAATCTGGAAAATTAACAACAAGTAAGGGAACTAATAACAATTTTTACATTGTAATATCGTTGATCAGTTAATTAGTAAGTCGTTTAATTGCAGATCACTTCAAAATCTGGTTGGAAAAAATATTTTATCCCTATGTAGGCCATCACTCAATACTATTACTTGATTCTTGGAGTGGTCATTGTGACAAAGTTATAGAAGAAACAATGCCACAAAATAAAATTATTAACATAAAAAAATTCCAACTGGAGCCACCGGAAAAATACAACCACTTGATGTCTATGGATTCCGTATTTGGAAAAACTTTGTCCGAACATTTTCTGATAATGTAATGTTAATGGATCATGATATGAATTTTCACGTGAGAAATAATATAATTAAACTTCAATCATTGGTTCACAACCAACTGTCTTCACCGAGATATATAGATTTGTTTAAATATTCCTGGTATAAAAGCGGTTACGTCAATGAAAAACCAGATAAATTTGATAATCCTATAGATTTCAGTTTTGGAAAGTCTTGTGCAACACATTGTGAAATAGAAGGGTGCACAAACATTGCAATTGTACGATGTGGTTGGTGCAAAAAAGCATTGTGCTTTAAACACTTTTATGAGGACTACCATTATTGTAAAAACATCGTAAAATAATATATTTTATGCTCAATACAAAAAATGCACTATGGCAAAAGATAAAAGATTGTAGATTATTATTATACTCTAATATTATAAACAAAAATACATTATAAGTTGAATTTACAATAAAGGAATTTCAATAACATTCTGATAACAATTTCTACGGAAATTATAAAACTGCTTCACACACAGAATTTTCTTGTTTACAAATTTAGGAATTTGAGGTGGTTTGGTTAAAAAGCACAACCATTTAGCCTATTTGTTCTTTAGGGGTTTAGGGTTTAAGGCTCTTTAGTTCACATGTACAGGCTACAAAGATCACACATTTGTAAACAAGTTTTTTTGAAAGTTAAAATTTTTTTTCGATATTTCCGTCCACCATATTGGATCCGCCATTTTGAATTTTCAAAATCTGATAACAGATTTGTAATCAGCGACCTCGAAAACCTCTATATACAAACCTTCTACAAAATATTATGGATTGAAGTATACTTATAGTTATTTTGTGTTAGGGGTGGTTTACCCCCCTAAGGGGAAGTATCTATGAAAAAACCGAAAAACTTAATTTGTTTATTATAGATGTTTACAAATTTTTTCCAAATTTTTTAGTCGTTTAAAACTTTTTTATTATATAAAATTTTTTTTCGATATTTCCGTCCTATTGGTTCCGCCATTTTGAATTTTCAAAATCTGATAACAGATTTGTAATCAGCGACCTTGGAAACCTCTATATACAAACTTTCTACGAAATATTGTGTATTGAATTACATATTTACAGTTATTTTGTGTTAGGGGTGGTTTACCCCCTTAGGGGTAATATTTATGAAAACACCGAAAGACGTCAACTAAATTTTGTTATTAAGGATGTTTAAACATTTTTTCCAATTTTTTTTAGTCGGTTTAAACATTTTTATTATAAAATTATGCCAAAAAATATATGTTTTCAACCCCTAAAAAATAGGGGATGCTACTCTTACTCTTCAAATCACCATAAAATACTTGCTCTTTTTGTAAGAAATAACCTCCAATTTGTTTCATTGAAAAATATTAATTTTATGCCGAGATATTAAAAAAAAAACGCTTTTTGGGGGTTAACTTTAGGGGAGGTTTTTACCCCTTAAAAGTGAAAATTAGCCGATAAAAAAAAATACGTGTCTCTTATTTTTTTATGTTCTACAACATATATGAAAATCATCAAAATCGGTGAGTTCGGGTTGGGTACCTTTCCTTGTGAGTCCCTACAGAGAGCACACACGTGGCCACCATCATGGCAGAATTGAAAAAATTAGCAGCCCAACGCGATGCGCTTCTCGCAAGTATCGAAGCTAAAAATCGTGGAATGGAGAAGCTGAACGGCCAGCTCCAGCGCTACCAGCAGAGAATGCTGGACATGTCAGCGCTGTTGCAGCAAAAACAGCAAGAAGCCGGGCGAAAGGCTTCTCTAGCGGTACAGTTTGTGCCGATCAACGTGAGGTGCAGAGTGTGCATCACCAACAGTTCGGAGCACGACGTGTGGCAGCAGTGCTGGAGGTGCCTTCTCTATCGCTGCTGGAAGTGCAACGGACAGCCCTGCCTGTGCATCCTGGATATGGATTCGCCGAGATCGCCTCGCCTCCACCATCATCAGCAGGCGACGACAACGACAGTGACGACAACAATGTCCAAGGTACGCCACCAACAGCATGCCGCAACCGCAGCGTACCTTACAACTTTCATCGGATGCCTACTCCGCCGAAAGAGTTGGTGCCTGGTTTACTACGAGGAGGGCCCATACGTCAACTGCGCCAACAACGCGCCACTCGCAAGAGTAGCTGTATCGCTTGTTTGTAATTTATAGCGTAGAAATTTAGAGTGCGTGTGTGTGTGTGCGGCTGTGTAAGTATGTTTGTGTGTGTGTGTGCGCGCGCGCTCGTGTGTCATTTTATTATTTCATTACCTTGTGAGCTGAGTCATTCGACTCGTACGCGTTTTTTAGTAAATAAATATTGTGCCAGAATTTCTCTTTTTATGCGTGCAAAATCCTCAGTCCCATCAACGATCCCCAAAGCCGAAATTTAGAGTAAGCTTTGCGGCACCGAGTAGTAGTTATATATGCACGCGTTCATTTCGATGCGAATTATTCGTCAAGCGACCGGCAAAACAGCAACTCGACCATGGGATAGGAGCAGAGCAAAGAGCAGAAAAAAGGTTCTACGTGGGAGGAGAGACAGCCTCTCATGAGAAGCAAGGAGCCAAGAAAGCAGAACAATCAGTCGTCATTCTCAACCAACACTTTCTCGTATCCAGAGAAAAGCGGTTATCATAATCTGTCTAAAAAATCTTCCTCCTTCTTCTCGTCACAGAATCAAAAATCCTTTTCCAGAAACACCTTTTCATGCCCCGAAAAAGACGGCTACAGCAAACTGAAACACTAATTACGATAATATATATTTCAAAAAAACAATCGGCCCTTTTCAGGGCCACCATATAAATTATATACGTGGAACAATCTCTCTCTTTACAGCGCAGAAAGGATCAGAGCCGGCGCTAGGACAATAAAAGCCAAACAGCAGGTATACGCGAGCGACAGGTAGACGGCGGCTTTGGCATTCAATTTGAAACATGCTGTTGCCGTATTTTCTATATTTTTGTTTAGTATTCCTGATTCCTTTTCTTTTTCAAAGTAAACTTCTTGCTCATCTTCATCGTGGATAGCTAATCGCTTTATAACATATGAAATACGATGTAAAACATTTCATCATATTCGTATTCAGTATTTTCAATCGTTTTATTTTTATTTAGACTAACACAATTTTCTTTAGGATTTGTATTTTTGTTTTTTTTTTATTACTTTTTCCTGTGTAAATAATCAATTTCACCTTTGTATAAATCGCTTCTTGAAACATTTTAATTTTTTCTTAAATAATATAATCTTGAACTTTCAACCTTTACAAATGCATCAATTATTGCCTGTTGAGAAATTTTACACAAATTAAGATATAGATTGTGGTATTGAAGCCTGTAATTATAAAATTGCAAATTTGAAATATTATTATTGCTATTTAATTTTCATATTGGGCAATTATCCGTATCCTCCGTTCAGATAAATAAGTGGATGTCATAGGGCCAGTGTGTTTACTTATTAGCGGAACACTAGTAGGAACGTCATTTCTTGAATATATGATAGTGTCTCGTTCTGCAGAAAATAAACCATTTTATTTAAATATTATCGCAGATTCATTACAAAAAGCTTTATTATATATATTTTTATCTAATTTATCGTTTAGTTTAATGGGCCTGGTTACCGTCTTTGGCATGCAACCGTTTTTCGTGCAACGTTCTTACTCTTCTTTTTCTAATTCATGCATCATTTTATAAGCTTTAGCATAAGGGTTAATTTTTTTCAATAACCTACCTAAATGACTCAACAATTCTAATTTTGTATAAGGATTATTACTATAGCGTTTTTGTTATATAGTAGCTAATTCATTATCAAGAACATATAATTGCCCATATTTTTTAACTTTATTTTCATGCCGATGCAAGACATAAACATTGTGATATACAGGGTGAGTCATTTTAATCTTTAATCTCAATTATCTCGTTGGCAAAGCATGCCAGCGAAAAAAGTTTCGGATAAAAGTTTTAGGATTTTTCCCTGGCTATCTGATGATGATCTTGACAATGGCATTGAGCGTGACCTTCAAGGTCATTTGAAGGTCAAGTCGATTTTTTCAAATAGAAACCCCTACTTTTGGCACCAGTAATGGAAAGAGCGGGAAATTTTACGTTTGAATCTGACCTTGCCTTGACCTTGAATTCAATGGTCAAGGTCATTGGTCATGCCGATAACAGTACAACTGGTTAGCTGAACTCGAATGCATTCAAGGAGAAAATGTTACCCACAAAAGTTTTCAGTTTTCTCCCCGGCTGACGAATGGTCATCTTGACCCTGTCGTTAAACAGGATCTTCAAGGGCATTTCAAGGTCAAGTTGATTTTTTGAAATGGAAACCCCTACTTTTAGCCCCATAAATGAAAAGAGAGTGACATGCGTTCAAAAATGAAAAAATTTTCAATATTTCCAGAAATTTTCAATATTTTCTAAAATTTTTGTAATTTTTTCAGTTTTCAAAAATTTTCAAAGTCATTCCATTATTTTGTATTAGTGTCAATTTTGTCAATTACAGAAAGCAAGCCCCATACAGAAAGCAAGTTTTTCAGACAGAGCAATCCGTACTATCATGGTAGAATACTCTCAAACTGATTAAGTTCTATGGCATCCAAAATCTCGGAGGTTCATTACATCAAGACATGTAAGATTTAATGAAAAATTAGCATATAAAAATGTATATAAATCAAACCTGAAAGAGAAATCAGAGATATTAGAAATAACAACTGGAAGTATAAAACAACTAAATATACAAGAGGATTCAAATTTAGAGAAAAAGATCAATCCGAAAAGAAAAGTAAATAAAAAACGCTCGGAAAGTTAAAAAAAATCAAACCAGAAATCAGACTCATCTCAAAGAAGCAGTAGTCGAAGTACAAGCGCCTACTCCAACCGGAGAAAATAGCGATAGACATTCAGAAAAAGATGAACTTGGACACATCTATATACCACAAACAAATAGAGATTCTATCAACTATAAAAAAGCCATAGAACCAGATGATAAACATAAATTGTCAGAAGCTATAAAAGAAGAGTTGAAGTCTATGGAAGATAACAATGTCTGGACGCTAGTAGATAGACCATCCGTAGATAAAAATGGCAAAAAGATTTATACTATTGATTCTAAGTAAGTGTTCAAAATGAAAACATCTGAAGATGGTCAAACTACCTACAAAGAAAGACTAGTTATCAGAGGATTTAAAGATCGAAAAGAATATGAACTCAGAGAAACCTACGCACCAGTTTCTAGGTTGCCAATTGTCAGAGGGACACTCACAATCATTAATAAGTTCGATTTAACTGCATATTAAATGGACGTCAAGACAGCCTTCCTAAATGGAACACTTGAAGAAGACATATTTATGGAAATACCACACGGTATCGAAATCGATTCAACAATCAAAAGAAAGAAAGTATGCAAACTTCAAAAATCTTTATATGGTCTAAGAATAAGTCCCAAGTGATGAAACAAGCGTTTCTCAGAAGTAGCCTTGGAACTTGGATTGGAAAAGGACATAAATGAAATATGCCTATTTACATGGAGACTGCAAAATCAGATGGTGGTGTTACTGGTATATGTAGACGATATCATATAAGCAGGCAACAATCAGACGAAATTAGACGAAATAAAAAGCAAACTAAGCTCTACATTTCAGATGAAAGTCTTAGGAGTTCCCCGGAGCTCGCATTGGCCATCTGATTTGTGTGCTGACTACCGTCAGAGCAACAGTTCCTGATCTCGATCTCGCGCATCTTTATCTTTTTCCACAATAAAAGCTAGTGTTAAACATACGAGTGTGCCTTTTTGGTTGTGCCATCGTTTTTCACGATCCACAAAAATCCTACTCCAACAAAACTTTCCATTTATAATTTTATATTTTAAACTTTCTCTCCTTATTACTATATTTTGTAATAATTCAAATTTAATATTATTGTTATTCTTAAGTAGTATTTATTCTTAACTAGATTTTTATAAACTATCTATTTAAACTAAAAACACTCTTCACACTTTATATAAATCTAATTTTCTATTTATTTTATTATAAATATTCTACTTTTAAAATTTACAATTTGTTTTGCACAGCTTCGCATTCCGTGACGCAAAGACTGAAAAACTTGAGGCGCCAGATTGTCGTTCACTATTCTCCGGTCATTTTTATCCTGGCTTTCTCATAATTTAGGGCGGTGTATTAGGCCGATTGTAAAGTTTGTGGAGCAGAGTCCACCAATTCTGTCCTCCAGCCGTCCGGCAGCCCGTTGACAAACGACTCCAGCGCTAGCAGCTCAAGGTGCGGTCTCTGGTCCACAGCTGTTTGTGTTGCTGTCAGTCCTTCTTTTACGGCTGTAACTGCTGAGTTTATCAGCGCATTTAAACGTCCGTAAAACTGGCGGACGTTCACTCCCTTCCGCATATTGGCTGATTGAATTTCTATTAGATAATAACCGTATGATTTGGTAAGGGTCAGGCTATTTTTTAGGTGTTTCTTGAGATCTTCTAATGTGTTGAACGTATTACCTCTTACATTTGTCTAGCCTTGCCTCTTAACTTTTATATTACGGATCTTAGAAACTGTGGCTCCTGGTCTCGTGGAAGTAACGTAAATCCGTTATCCACATCCTGCAGAAACTCTTTGAGATGCATGTTAGTCCCGTCGTATTTGGAATGCGCATGACCTCTCGGGCTATACTCTGAGTCTGGTTCACTTCCAGGACGCTGCGAGACACGTCCAGCATTTGTCGGTTTCGTTCTGCTTGATGGACACGGTGAAATTGGTCCGGAGCCTTTATCTGGCTTTCGCGTCCGCGATCGCGAGAATATCCTCTCTGGTCTGGTTTAAATCTACCGACATTGTGCTGATATTTTAGTACTCTTTGAAAAAAATTTTTCCTTCTTCATAAAATTTCTTCTAACTTTCCAAAATATCCTCTAAATAATCTAAATTCTTCGAAAACTCAAAAACAAATTTCTAAAAAATTTTTAATACTCTAAAAACGTCTAAACTTCTAAAAAATATATATTCTAAAGAATTCTCAAAGAAATTCTAGAAATTGTTGCTCTAGTAACAATGGCTAGTTCCCTACAAGGAATGCCATTTTGTAATTACCGTACTTGATATAAGGACGGGCTGCGCGAGTATACAAATAATTACTTAAATTAAGAGAAACTAGCCTTCGGCTCGAGAGTCTTATGTTACTAGAGTTACACGCGGACTGCAAGATCTAAGTATGTCCCACGCTACTCGTCTGTGTGGACGCGTATTTCTGCGCGGACGCTATTCGGTCCGCGACTACATTTGGTGGACGTATGAGTGTCAGCTGTTACTTGCGGTCGTAAAATACAAGTTGATTGTGACACTTTTGTGTCCTACGGACTCAGCGTTGATTCCGTTACTCTCACCTCGTGTATAGACGCTGATGGTGTGTCCACAAGTATCGAACTCTTAGCTGCACGTCGTGACTGCGTAGCTGATGTGAATTTATTTATGCTAATTGAGGTTTGATTATTATTTACGATTTATGTACAAGGGTTTCCATAGTATTGATTGTTATGTTTTTATTGGCCCAGAGCACTTCACGTACGTTCAGATAACAGAGTTTGACTGAATTTAGATGTTGTTTTATTAGATTCGCAAATTCTACGTTTTACGGTTATTTCTTAGAATGTTTAGTCTAATTTGTTAGCTGTATTCATAATTAATCTTAGCAACTTACAATTATTATTAAACTGCGCACATAAGATAATTCTAAACATCGTATTAGTCTACTAGTGTTCACGTAGCAATATATTTATGTTGGTCAATTGCTTTTGCTAACGCCAGAGGTTCCACTCGACGGTCCTTAGCTTGTACTTATCTCTGTGGCACGGATCTGAGTTCAAAGGGCTTTCCAGTGTATGCTATGACAAGGGACGGAGTTAGCACGCTCCCAAGGTGTTGGACGGATTTAGCACGCTCCAAACACCACAAACGCCGTCGCTTCACCTCAGAATCAGTCGCTACCGTAAGGAATATGTCACTACGCAAAAAGGCCCTGCGTGGATCGGCTCCGCGGTTTTTAAAGCTTCGGTGCCGATGCAAGCAGTTATGAAATTTAGATGAAGAAGATCGCGGTAGTCCAATCAGCATTTGCCCCACTAAGGATTGACGCGTACACTTTGCGGTCGTGGTTCGCGCGCGAGGGGTGCTGACACAGAGGTCAGAGCACTTGTTCCGTTTTTTAGCGCTCAGCATGTTTTGTAATCTAGTTACTTCGTCTCGATCGATTGTGAATACATTGTCTGTGTAAGTGCATGGTTACAGTCACGCAGACGTCATATGTAGTCATATACAAATACATGCATATATATTCTCATGTTCACGTACATACATACTCATTCATAACATATACAGTCATATATACATATATTCATGTAATTTGAACATGGCACATTACAACTGCAGTACTTCTAGTCTGACGCGGTAGCGTCAGACTAGAAGTACGTTTTAGCAATGCACTAACAAAAACAGTCATTTGCATTCTGTACGCAGAGTATGATAATATTTTGGAAATTGATGCCTCGCGTCAAGTGATCATCGATTCTAGCAGTTGAAAGCAGTTTATTTTTCACAGATGTCGCTACTCTCTACTGTGCATATAAACACCATGCAAGCGACTTCCAAAGTCAGTATCTTCCTCTAATTTTTTGCAATCCAGCACTGTCATATACGCTTTACTCATTTATGGATGTGATCATTGATCGGAATGTGCCAAAAGAGGTTGCCGTAGTGGCCGTTGATGGGAACTTCAGTAGTCATTGGATACTGACTTCGGCGATAGTGCTTGATCTTCTAAGTGAAGATATACCAAACGAGAACGATTGGCTGACCCAATATCATTACGGTCTGGACTACTTTAACGGCAAGGTGTCTTTTAAGTTGATGAAAAAAATTTTAAAAGAACTTTCAAAAAGTGTGCGAAATACATATGTTAGAGGTAATAATAAATGGCTATTATTACGCAAAATAATACCTCTTTGAATTTGTAATCTTGAGTATGATTAGAAATGTCCGACTTTCGATAAATTATCGTCTAATGTATACTGTATGCGTCACGCTGTTGGAACTTGTCACAGTAATTATCGATGCGCTTTTAATAATGCTTACAGGTTAAAATTGTAGTCTTCGGATACTTGAGAATCTTTCGAAAATTCCGTTGCATACTGTCGGTGTATTTCCAGCCGCGTTTGTTGTAAATACGGATGATCATACAAGATTGGGTATACATTAAGTCACCGTATATGCGGACAAATGTTGTAACGCTTTTTAATTTAAAAGTTTTGGATTACCCCCATTTTTACCCGATCATATTGATTGATTGAGAAGAAATTGTCAATCCAGACAATATAACAGTAAGACACTTTGGTATTTAAACGATAACTCTTATAAAAGCAATTATTAATCTTATTGATGGTAAATGATAAAGCGGTACCGCACGGATCGGAAGCTCGAGCTAAACTGCCTTTGATGCTGTTCGGTTGGCCCTATAAATCCCCGTGGCGTAGATGTGTGCGCTGGTGTACGTGTATATTGGACGAGGCATTTTTTTGTTGCTGATGGATTCGGAACGTGATGAATGCCCTGCGTGCTTGAAAATTTTACATCGTGATTTTGATATTCGCAGATACAGTTCAATTCACGAGTGTCTTAAAATTCGATTTAATTCAATAAAATTCTATTGTTTTCCTAATTTAATTATATTTCTTGTATCGTCGTCTTGATTCCGAAATCGAGGCGCCTAATCTCTTTCAAGTCCTAAGGGGAAGGGCATTTATCTATTTAATATTAATTTGTCTTTTTATTTAAAATTTGTTTGTTTGTCTTCACTTGTTTGTGTTTTCCATAAAATGATTTTAATTGCTGAAAGTGAGGAATTCACAATAACTCACAGCAATGCCAACGCCCGGAAATGCAGGGGAGGGAAACCCAGCTAACTCTGAGTCTAAAATCTAGAAAGGCGGGTGCCACAAAGGAAGCCTTAGCTACTCCGCAGAATAGAAATGGAGGGAATAAAGAAGAGGACAATCAACATAAAAAGGCAGCGTGGAGTTACAAACCAGAATAAGACCAGCAAGGACGGATCGAAGTGGGCAAGACCCCCTACACTGGATGCTCTAATCATCAAGGCTGCAGAAGGAAAGAGCTATGCAGACATTTTGCCAAAAACGAAAGCAGCTCCTTAGCAAGCTGAGTCAGACAGCGTGAGTAAAATACGCAGAACAGTGTCAGGAGATCTTCTTATATTAATAATAATCAAACGAAAGTTTGGAAATCCCCGAAGGAACAAACCCTCCCCAAATGGCAAAGACGATGGGACTCCAGTGAAAAGGGGTGAGGGATGCACTACCTAATACCAAGGATTCTTGACTGGACCAAAAGATGACACGTGGAAATAAATTACTACCTTACGCAGTTTTTGAACAGACATGGGTCCGAAAAATTTTGCAATTACAAAGCTTTCTCTAAAATGAGGCAAAATTGAAAAAGTTAAAATTTATTTGACAAATATAAAAATGCAAAGTATTTTACAATTTTTTACGATAAAAAACAACAGTATTTAATAAACTCACAATTATGGAGCTGCCGCCAGTACATGATTCGGAGGAATCGAAAAACTGCTTCCCCGCCTAGTGGCGGAGGATCGGAGAACAGGTGTGTCTTTTTTAGCTTCTCAGTTCAAAATTTGCTTGAAGCTAAAATGTCGCGGTGTTTATATACAAATGCATCAAGTTGAAAGGTACTATATAGTTTACTATGTAGTTAAATCATGTGATTAGGTTGTTGTTACAACGTACTAAAACCACATAATTTATTGTACAAGTATGACAAAACGCGCATTGTTTGTTTATCTATATAGTAATTATATCAAGCTAACAGTATTTTATATGACTTGCTAATTTCTAGTTTTATAGTGATTGTCGCTAGATGGCGTCAGAGGTTATAAGTACTAACTGCACTAACGACTTCAAGGTCGGTAGGATCGCAGATATAGAAATAGGGCCTCTTTAACTAATTTTAAAATTATAACTTTCTTATGTTTTCTTATACATCATAATATTAAATCATTATAATCCTGTTTTAGTACTCACCAAATTCATCCATCACGATCTCCATGTTCCGGATACACACGTTATGAAGACAGTGGGTATGCTGATCCACCAGATTCGCATGAAATTGAGGATATTTGAAATAAAAGACTTATTTGAAGTAGTCTACTTTCATAAAACAGACTAAAAACTGTTAAAATCGTAATAGCAAAGTTTAGATTCGCACGAAGATTAATTTTTGAAAAAAATATAAAAATATAAATATTTTAATCTAATAGCTGGATAAGGTGGTTACAACGTTGTATTATTTTTCTTTAGTTTATATTATTTAAAAAAGAATGATTTAAACTGTTTCTTAAGAATTAGTCACATAATCTAAAAATATTTGTAGATGACTGATCAGAAAAAAACCACGGGCAACTTCATTGGCACAGAATGCTTTTCCAAAGTGACATTTTTCTGATATAAAAGGATTCAAAGTTTTTTAGAATTTTTAATAAAAATAGTAAAAACTTAATACTTACTTAATAGCATTGTTCATGATCACCATGTTCATAAAATAACAACGGAACTTGCCCCGCATTCCAAATACATTTTCTCGTTGTGACAGTGACAGTGTGCCCTGCACATATTTACGCAAGCAGGCAGCGCACCTGTACACACACACACACACACGCATACTACACACATACACACACGCCAAATGAGGCGAAGATCAAGGTGGCAGAAGCCGCGCGCAAAGCCGTAGTTTAGAGGAGAGAGTAAGCGCCATGTTAAATGGCGCATGGAGAGACTGAGAAGAGCGAAAGAGCCGCAGGGGCGAAGGGATCTGAGGTAATCTTTGTAATTTCTTCAGCCACTCTGACTTATCCCCTTTTTCTATCTCTATTGCACCCTCTAACTCACGTTAGCAAATAACTCAAAGCATGTGATTCTCGGCCAAAATTTAAAAATGTCTTTCGGTACCCGTTGCATTATATACTATTACGCCCGCAGCTGCATTTTTTTGCTATCTGGTCGAAAACGACTACTTTAGTCCCTAATTTTAGGTCAAAAAAAGGCGAAAATCGTGCATGAGTTATAAAAAATGATTTTTTAAAATCACTAAAATGTAGTAAAATTACATGAGGTTCCAACCCCACGTATAGCAATGTTACTACTCTCAGCTACGTAAATTTACAAAAATTTAGCAATTTTACTATTCTTGTAGTAAAATTGTTCCGCCCAGTGTAGGTCGGATTAGTTTACTACTCTTAGCGTAGTAATTTTACAGAGGTCAAATTCTCGCGTTTAGTGCGAATATACTACCGCCGTTGTAAAATTACAGCGCGCAAAATAATAAAATTACTATATACCGTTTTAAATTTACTTGTACTGTTGTAAATTTACAGTGCTGGGCGTAGGATGGATTAATTTACTACCGGGTTAGTAATATTACGACAAAATTTTTTACAGTATAACCCTGAAAATATGCCGTCCCGCGGACGAGCATAAATGTAGCGCGCTTTTCTAACTGGGATTCACAACTGCAGTTACGAGAACAGTAAGAGCAGTGCGTTTTTCGCAACTTCTATATGGCTTGACCACTACCAGCTTAACCTATAAGGTTTTTGCTTAGTTTATATACGAATGAAAAGCAATTCGCTTGTATAAGCTTTATGAGCTCTCACTTTTATTGCTTTCTGCTTTACTGAGGCTGTCTTAAAGCCATACGTAAATATAATTATAAAATTTCGAGTGTTATGGTAAATATATGGTTAAAAAATAATCTCGAGTAGTGCGAGAAACTCAAAAGATTTGAGTAACCCGAAAAATTCGAGTAGTTCAAAATATTCGAGTAACTTGACTCGACCCGGTACTCGAGCTCGTAGAGTCGAGTTTTTCAATCGAGTAACCCGACTTTTTGAGTACTTGCACACCCCTAACAAGCATTGTTGCCGCGCGCACGCGACTTTCCAAAATACGAAAGGAAGATTAGGCATCGGTGTCATCGGCGTGACCGTGCGCGCGAAGCAACGCGTTCAGTCTCACACTGCTCGATAATTGGTTTAGTCGTCCCGAGCATTCTAGAATTACTCGTGATCGCGATACAACAACTTCAGCCTCGTCCAGCCACACGATCCACATCTACTCAGCACGAGCGAAACATACTTGACTCCGTATTTTTAAAAGCAACAGACTCCAGGCACACCGACTGGAATATCGTCGTCTGAGCAGTCCAAAGCACCGGCCAACGCGAGCAAAGATATCGTCTAACTCCGCAGCGAGAGCTTAAGGGGTCCAGCCTGGGTTAAATCCTACAAAAAACAACAAAATATTCGTCCGATAAAATTTTTTTCTTTTTACGTAAATTAAAACACAAAAAATATCGACTGTAAATATTTACACTATGCACTATTTCTACTAAGAAATATGATATATATACCATACAAAATCAGTGACCAAAATTCATTACATTTTACTATATGAATAAGTGTTTTTAGTCACTTTCCATGGCTTTGTGAAAGATCTGGACCGTCTTTTTTACTCTACCTGGGCTTAAAATGTACCTTAAACATGCCTCCTCAGACCTAATGAAAGACATTTCTCAAAAATATTAATTAAATCATTTAGCTACGTATACAACATATGAATAATAATATTTAATTAATATTTTTGTACTTCATACAAAACGCAGTTGGGAGAAAGCCGGTACTGATTGCAGGCGACTTCAATGCGTGGGACGTGGAGTGGATCAGCATAAGGACTAACCACAAAGGTCGAATACTCCTAGAAGCAATTGCTCTGCTAAATTTGGTCCTAGTTAACCAAGGATGCACATACACATTGAGAAGAGGAGACGCAAAATCTATTGTCGACCTGACGTTTGTTAGTAGCAGCCTTATTGGCTTAGTCGCTTCATGGACAGTAAGTAAGCACTACACACATAATGATCAGCAGGCTATAATAATGGAGGTAGGAATATCAAAACAGGGACCCAGCGCGAGTACAACGACTAATAGAGTTAGTTGGAAAATAAAGGATTATGATAAGGAGATGTTCCTGTTAGCACTAGAAGAAATGCAACTGTATGGAACAGCGAACAGCAAGGCGGAGCAGGTGACGGTAAACATCACCAAGCATGTAACGCTGCTATGCCTCGAAGAGTGGCATACAGTAGACGACCACCAGTATACTGGGGGAACAAGGAGATTGCAAAAGTGACACTGGAATAAAAGACGAGAACAACGGGCGTGGATGCAGTTAGTTTAGTGATTGACACTGCACAAACAGCGATAGAGGGAAAAAGATAGAAGGGAAGGAAAAAGAAGTATTGCGCTATAGTTACATTAGATGTCAAAAATGCATTCAATTCGGCCAGATGGAGTGAAATATGTGCCCTTATATATAAGAAGGATAATGACCGACTACTTAAAGGGCAGAATCTTATATGACACTGAGGATGGTACCAAGACCTATAAAGTTACAGGAGGCGTCCCCCAAAGGTCAGTACTTGGCCCACCGACTTAAAACATCATGTACGACGGGGTACTAAAGCTACAATTA
This sequence comes from Nasonia vitripennis, assembly GCF_009193385.2. Classification (NCBI taxonomy): domain Eukaryota; kingdom Metazoa; phylum Arthropoda; class Insecta; order Hymenoptera; family Pteromalidae; genus Nasonia; species Nasonia vitripennis. Next base: position 43,424 of record NW_022279630.1, on the reverse strand, counting down.
CCTGAAGGAGCAACAGTCGTGGGATTCGCTGACGACATAGCAGTAGTAGTAGTAGCGAAACATAAAAAAAAGGTGACATACATAGCTGAAGAGTCAACCCGTATAATACACGAATGCCTAACAGAGACGGGTCTGGAATTAGGCAGTCAAAAAACGAAAGGAATTCTCTTTTTTAGTAGGAAGAAGATGGAGGAAATCACACTGACGTTGGATGGACATGAGATCGTTTCTCAACTAACTATCAAATACTTGGGCATCACCATCAAAGCAAGACTAAGTTTAAAACAGCATCTGGAATAAGTCAGTGATAAAGCAGAAAAAGTTAACGCTGCTCTATCACGATTGATGCTAAGTGTAGGAGGGCCAACTTAGAAGCGTAGGTTACTCTTAGCTAGTGTAACCACATCGATTATGCTATACGGAGCCCTAGTATAGACAGATGCGATGCGGGTGAAATGGTATGCACGAAAGTTGACTACCGCGTATAGGCAAAGTGCACTAAGAGTGGCGTCCGCTTACCGTGCGGTATCGGACGATGCTGCTGTATTAAAGCAGGCATGCCACCTATTGACCCATTAGCGTTGGAAAGAAAGGACGTATTCGAAGGCAGAAGACGAGCGAATAAAAAAAGCCAGAAAGGGATCTGGGATGTTGCAAGAAAAAAGATGATGACTGAATGGCAAACAAGATGGGACGCTAGTGGCAAGAGGCGATGGACTCATTACCTTATACCAAGAATAGAAGACTGGATTAAAGGAAGACATAGGGAAGTTAACTACTACCTCACGCAGTTTTTTACCGGGCATGGATGTTTCCAGGTGTACCTGCATCGGTTCAAACAAGACGACCGTCCGTACTGCCCAATATGTTCAGATGCAAAAAAGAATGTCGAGCACGTCTTTTGCGAGTGCTCACGATATCAGCAGGAGCGAGAAGAACATGAGAGTTATCTTTAGACCAGAGTAACTCCTGAGTCGATTATCACGGCCATGCTGACTTCAGAGGATGGATGGTGCGCAGTCAGCAACTATGCAGCAGACATTCTCAAGAAAGTCAGAAAGGACGAAGAGGCTAAGTATGTACGTGTGTGTGTGTGCGACGCAGAAAATAAAGGACGACTATAGTGATGACGACCACATCAACCAGAAGTGGGCGAAAACCTTTCGCCCCGCCGCGAAGCATTGCTTGACGGTGGTTTTGCGGAGTCCAGGGGCATAGAAAATAGAGCTAGGCACCTTTACGGAGGGTCGATAAAGACAAAGAGAGCGTTTCTTTTTACGGCTGGGTCTTTTTTTCACCTGGCCGTAAGAGGGATGGGTTTAGACGGTGTGAATCTGACACACGGCTGACATTGGGGATGGTGCTGTTTCAACGACGCCATAAACAAGGTCATGCTATGGTCTTTTTAAGATTTTCCCTAATACCTCTTTCACCGAGAGAAGAAAACACACACATACACACATCCATACGGACATTTTCTGAAAACACTTGATTGGAACTTCTAACACACCAAAAAGTATTTTATAGAAGCTTTGACGTAACTCAAAATTTTACTATTACAAAGCTTCCTCTAGGAGGAAGCAATAATCTATTTCATTTGCATTTACATCAGGTATTTCTGCACTAATTAATTGGTTTACGTATTTCGCAGCATACATTTTTTTGACCTCTTTTTCAAACAAATGTCAAATCGACAATGACAAATTGACGTTGAAAACTATAAAATTTTAATACATAACGAAATCACGTCAATGTTCTCGCCAAAGATAAATAACTAATAATAATAACTTTATTGTTTCACTTTTAAATATTAGTGTTTACAATAATTAACACTTTTTATATCTTTTCTCTTTTTACATTAAATCATGATGTGTGCATGTCTGTGTTTGGGTGTTTCTAGGTTATGTGTATGTGTTTTCGTATGTGTGCTCTTCCACGCTTCGTGTGTTTGCGCGCGCGCGCGTGTGTGTATGTGTTTTTTTTTATGCGGCGTAGGCAGAGCAAGCTCTGCACAAGTGGCCCTCTGACACCGGATCCCTACACGTACTATCTTTGAACAATACTTTCGTGGGGCCTGTTAACTAGACTTTTTCGGCTTCTCCTTTGAAGTTTGACATTTCCCGACATCCCCTATCCACCAAGGTGATTAGGGGTTCAGGATCAAACTCATCTTCTTCATTCTGCATCGTCCTGCACTGGGAGAAAAGTAGGGGCGCTGTCGACCTAAAACGTGTCGCGCAGCGCGCCGCGTCTCCGGATATGCTGGCTATGCTATGCAGTACGCGGGCGCTCTGCTTCACCAGTGTTGTGGTTGAACAGTCCTCTCTGTTTGGGCGTGTGACTCGCCCAAAATAGGCGCACGTATCACCCGTATAGGCTCGCGTATCACCCGTGTACCGGACGTATCACTAGACACTAGGTTAGTGGCGCTGCTCTTCCACTTTTCTCCCAGTGTGCCGTCTTCTTCCATCTGCATCGTCTAGCCGTCTGCTTCCTGCCGCATCGTCCGATCGTCTACTTTGAGCAGCATCGACCGGTCATCCTCTGGACAGACTCAACCCCGATACCTACGTTCCTCTGCATCGGGTGAGGGAGTCTGGGCTCAACTCAGTTACCTACGTTCCTCAGCATCGGTCTAAGGAGCACTTAGAGGTGCTCAACCCTAGCTCCTACGTTTATCTGCATCGGGTAGAAAAGTGAGAGCTCAACTCTGTGCCTACGTTCCTCTGCATCAGTCCAAGGAGCGTTTTGTATCTATTACCTAGTGGCCTTTGTCTAGCGACAGTTTTACTCAGCTGTTTTGCCATGTCCTTCCCTTCTATTCTCTTTGTCATTTCTAACCTTTTTGATAATAGTCCTTACGTAGTTGTTTACTATGCACCAGCCATCTTTCGACGCTAGCATAGCTGTCATCATTGACTCAGGGGTTACCCTAGCTTCTAGGTACTGCTCAAGCCCCTCTCGTTCCATTTCGTATCACGAACAGTTGCAGAAGACATGTTCCGCATCTTCGTTTGCTTCCAAACATACTGGGCAATTTGGATTATCTTAAAGCGGTGTAGCTAGGCTCGAAACCACCCATGTCCGCTCAAAAACTGCGTAAGGTAGTAATTCACTTCCCCGTGTCGTCAATTGGTCCAGTCAACAATACATGGTATGAGGCGGCGTCCATCGCCCATTTCCACCAAAGTCCCATCGTCTTTGCCACTCTGCTTGGGTTTGTTCCTTAGCGGAATTCCAAACATCCTTTCGAGTATTGTCACTACGCCGGTTTTCTTCGTATATATTCTTTCGTTCTGTTGCTAGGAGGTCAATAGGCGGCATACTTGAAATAGCGCACACTGACAGCTTTCGTGCATAGGACTCCACTAACATAGCGTTTGCCCTCATTATGACACCGTATAACATAATTGATGTAGTTACACTGGCTAGGAGTAACCTACGGCCGTGCGTTGGCCCACCTACATTTGGCATTAGTCGCGATAGTGCAGCACCTACTTTTGCTGCCTTATTGTTTGCCCTTTCAAGATGTTGCTTAAACGTTAGTTTGGCGTCTATGGTGATTCCCAGGTACTTAATGGTAGGCTGAGAATCTATTTCATGTCCGTCCACTGACAGCGTTATTGTCTCTATTTTCTTTCTACTGGATATGAGAATAGCCTCCGTTTTATGGCTAGCAAGCTCAAGTCCAGTCTGCTTTAGCCAATCGTGGATTATACTTACTGCCTCGTTAGCGATTTCCGGCACCTCTTCCTTTAGCTTTGCTACTACCACTACTGCAATGTCATCAGCAAACCCTACAACTGTTTCACCTTCGGGTAGCTCTAGCCTAAGTACGCCATCATACATGATGTTTCATAATAGTGGGCCGAGCACTGACCCTTGTGGGACCCCTCCGATTACTTGATGGGTTTTCGTGCCGCTCTCTGTGTCATACAAAGTCTGTCTTTCAGGTAGTCAGACATAATTCTTCTTATATATGCGGGTACCTCTTTTTCTGTAACTTCTTTTTTCCGACTGTTTGTGTGTGTGTCTGTGTGTGACTGGTAGTGTGCGTGTGCGCGTGTGTGTGTGTGTGTGTGTGTGTGTGTGTGTGAGTGGTCTGCTGCTTTTTTCTGTGTATATACATTTTTTCTGTATTCTTATTCTTTTTTTCTTTACTCCTCCTTGGCCTTGCCTAATCAGGTAAGACAAAGGTCCGAGAAAGCCAAAAAATGTTGTTTCATCTCTTAACTTTTCCAAGATCTATTTAACCTTGAGTTTCTTTAACGCTTAACAATTTAATTAATTCATGCGCCGATCTGACATATTGGCCGCTATTCGTTCTAACTTTTTCGACGCGAATTACGCCGTCAGCGCCCTTGTGAACTTCTTCAACAATCCCCCTTTTCCAATTATTACGCGGTGCTTACAAATCAACAATAATGACGATATCCCCGACTGTCAACGGAACTTTGTGTTCCAACCACTTTTCTCGTGGCATCAGAGAAGGCAAATATTTACGAAGCCACCATTTCCAAAACGCATCGGCGAACTGCTGTGATATACGCCACTGCTTTTTCAAATATACAGCCATAGCGTCATATTTTCCTAAGTCTGTCACGCCGTACGAACACCCGATAAGAAAGTGGTTTCGAGTTATAGCTTCATTATCGCGCGGATCTACCGACACGTGCGTTAACGGACGTGAATTTACCGAAGGTTCGATCTCCGTTAACAATGTATGTCAAACCTCGAAGCTCGGTGCTTGATCGTTCAAAATCGCATACAACGCGGTTTTTACAGATCTAACTAGTCGTTCCCACGCTCCCCCCATGTGTGGAGCATCAGGTGGATTAAATAGCCAATTCATACCGTTTTGCAACGCAAATCCTTTCTGTTCACTTACATTCAACGGGCCTTTCCCGTTCAAAATATTTTTCCAATTGTTCTCTTTGTTACCTGGTCTATTGCACCTCAGGAATATGCGTTCAAGCGTCTCTTCTTCTTCTCCACATAACCTGCATATTCTCTCTTCCTCTTTTATCCTATACCTGTATCTTGTTGCTTCATTGCCCAATCTGAATCTTGCTATCATAGCCAGCCCTTTTTTCCCTGTGTTCCCTTTTCTTTTCAAAAATTCTGGAATCTCTGCCTGAGGTTTTATTAGTTCTCTTACATCTTTCGCCTACCTTGATTCCCTTATTTCGCTTTCTTATTTTTACCACTGTATATCCTTCTCCACTCTTTCTGTTGAAGTGGTAGTTTAAATAAATAATATCTGTGAGGTTCAAATAATAATATATTTTGAAGCGGCAATAACCACAGGTTGGCGTTGCGTCTGATCAGCTCGGAGTCATACATAACATAAGGGGAGACGTAAATGTGTGTGTTTGTAGCGCGCTTACCAGTCGTTGCGCGTCGTATTACAATACGTTATATTTGTTGCTAGGCTTGTACTTTTACAATAAATAAGCAAATTCTCTTTTCTGATTCCAACAGTACATATACAAATCTTTATGATTTCATACTACTCTGATTAAATACTTTTACCATATAAAAGTACTAGCCTTTCAACACACCTTCTTACATTTATAACGCTTTTCTATTGTTCAAGAATTTAGTTTTGTCTAAGCTTTTTGTTAGCATGTCTGCTATTATAGTGAGATAATTATACTGAGATTCTATTTTTAAAATATCAATTATGCCATTTTCATAATTCTCATTAATGTAATAATATTGCACTTCGGTGTGCTTCGAATTTTTCGTAAAATTTCCGTATTTTGCGATCGCAATTGCGCCTGAGTTGTCCTCGGAAAGAAACACAGAAATCCGATTCAAAATAAAAAAAGCCACGATTTCTCATATTCGCTTACCTTCTTTAGATATTTTCTCACAAAATAATAATTACCTTTGAATTGTCGCGCGGGAAGCCCCTTAGGCGTGGATTCCCGCTTGTTCTTGTTTTCGAAATTCGCAGAGGAGAGAGGTGTGGGAGAGAAATAAGAGAATTCGGTTGAGCGAAAACGTGTTTTTTAATACGCTCAGAATGAGAGGGGAAAGCCGTCCGTCATAAAACCCCTCTCGAAAATGTTAAAACCTGCGGAATAGAAGAAGTGTGGACTGTGTGTGTGTGTGTGTGTGTGTGTGTGTGTGTGTGTGTGTGTCGTGAACTTGTACGATTCTCAGAGAGAATCTTCGCTTGGTCGGTAGCGCAATTCTACCGACTTGCACGTTTCGACGCGCGCGCAACCACGTTCGCGGAACCGGTCGCGAGCCAAACGCGGCGTGCAAGCAGTGATAGTGAGAAAAAGAGAGAAAATGAGAGAAACTAAGAGAGGACGAGGGATCCAGAGAGAGACAGAGAGAGACAGAGAGAGAGAGAGAGAGAGAGAGAGAGAGAAAGAGAGATTAGCGGAAGCACCAGCACCACAACACTCGGCGGACGTACGGATGAGCGAGATCGCAAAGTGAAAAGTCGTTCGATTCGTCGCTAGCTAAAGACAGCACGAGCGGTCAACTGCTTGGCGTCTTATCGAGAACTGACTCGGCACTCATCCGACCGCGCGCTACTCGAGGCCGGCAGCGCTGTCAGCGAGGGCAGCAAGTCGCGACGTCGCTTGCTCAACTCGAGCACGGAAGATGGCGCCACGGGTTCTACGTCGACCTTGCGGAGTTCGCTCGACACCGTTTTGACGGCGAAACTCTTCTCCTCGGGTCTCGATGGAACAACCTTTTTTCTAGGTAATTTCCTTTCTCTGTAGGTTAAGAAATTCGTAAATAATATGCTCTGAAAATTCTACTAATTTAATTGAAATATGGACAACAACCTTTTGCGATTAAAAATACGAACATCCAAAGATATTTGTTAAAATCAGGATTTATAGACTTGCATAGACTTCTTATACATGATATAATAATCATAATTGACTTAACATTTGCTCTACTGGCAATAATTTATTTATCATAGGTATTTACTTCTAGAATTAAACAATGCTGCAGTACAACATCAATTCCAACAGGTCCACATTAGAGTACGCAAAAAAAATGTAATATCTTTAGATCTCGTCACCTTATACATATATACTCATATAATTATTGAATCTTATTGAATGACTAAACTCACCTTTTTTACCCCTCTAATTTATATAGTTATCTGAAAGTAAATAACCATAACATAAATTTGTTCTATGCGTGCTTATCATTTATCAATTATACCATGATTCATTAACGTTCTGTTATTGTTTATATGTTAGTTTATTTTCTTTTTCGAGGGCTTCTTTTTAATTAATCTTGTTGCGAGTAAAAAAGAACAGCCATTTTTACAAAAACACTGATGAAATATAATTCTATCCTATGTAGGGGAGGATAAGTAAGCTATTTTGTACACTCTTTTTAATCTGATTTTTAGATTTACCCTAGTAGAAATGGATTTTGTGCCAAAGTGTGCCATAATGTTCCAAAGTGTTCAAATTCGGAAATTTGTTACACTTTGGTATACCTTGGCACACTTTGGGACACTATGACACACTTTCGCACAGGTTGGCACACATGAAATTTTCGGAAATCAAGGACTTGGAAAATTGTTGGTCGAAATCAGGAAAATTTGATTTCCCGGCGGATTCCCTTGTTGGCGCTGTTAATTAATAATTGGGGCTATTATTTAAACATTACTTTATTGCTTTTTCTGAATTTTAGATTGTTATTAACTAATTTTCATGTTTTTTAAACATTTACATTTATGTATTTGGTTACAAAAAAGTGAGTAGTGGTAGGTATAAGGGTGTGACAAAGCATATTAATGAAAAAGTGACATTGTATTAGATTTATTGTTGAATATACTCAAAATTTGAAACTTTATATAGCTGTAACTTTCGATAGAAGACGCATTGGCCTAAAAGGCTTTATCTACCCTATTTTTACTATAAAATAAGCCATTCCACCAAATTTTATCAAAATCCAAGACCCGGACTGCCCAATGCCTCCTTGTAAGTCCTTACAATGCTTTTTGCAATTCGCAAACATCCCCTGTTTCATAACCTTTTGGTTCATTAATGTATACTTCTGTTTTTACACTACCATTTAAGAATGCTGTATCGACATCCATTTTTTCTATGAATAAATTGTTTTTACAACTGTAAGACAATAAAATTTTTAAAGCTTGCATTTTACCTACTGGCGAATAAACATTTTCAATGTATTTTTTTGTTGAAATCCTCTTACAACTAGTCTCGCTTTATATACATTATTATTTTTCCTTTCATAGACCCATTTCACATCAATGACATTTTTGTCTTTTGGTCTTTCAAAAACTTTCCATGTATTATTTTTCATTGAACTATTAATCTCTGAGTCCATAACAATTTTCCAATTTTTATAAACGCTGATGTTTATCACCTCCTTATGTATTTGGTACATTTGCATCAACATTATTTTTCTCTATGTTAATAAAAAATCTTCGCCGTCGCCGCCGTCGCCGTTTCAGAAATTAGCTCCCCCTCAATTTGGGTTATTGGGCTTTCCCTTATTTTGGGTTATTGCGTTTTTTCACGTTATTTTTAACCCAACTTTATTGGGTTTAACCCAACTTTATCAATTGGGTTAATAATGAACGATTTTTACGTAATTTTACTGTTTCTGGCTCTCCCTCATCTGGGCCTCCCTCTCACTATGGTTGCATTGATTATAACTTCTCTTTATTTGGGCGGCCCATGATATATATTTTACCCTTTTTTGCTTTGTTTGCTAATGCCCCATTTGGATCTAATATGCTATGATTAATTATTATCTATTAATTTACTAAATATGCAATTCAGAAAGTACTGACAGATTTCCACACCACCCAAGGGGTACTGCCATGAACATTCTTTTCTTAAATATCATTAATAATATTTATTACTCTTTATATAAGTCTTTTTACATTTATATTTTCACATTTATTATGTTTTCTGTATTTCTTCAATGTTCATTAGACTTATTATTAGAGTAAAATTGTTTTTTAGTATCAAATTTATTTAATTAATGTTTCATATATATTGCTTTTCTATGGACCTATATGAGCATACTACTTTAGAATTTTTCTAGAAAAAAATAAATGCAGCAATATAAATATAGTAATAACACGATTACAGCACAATTTTACTTTTGTAATTTCATATGTCTTCTTAAATTGTCAGCTCTATAAAATCTTTTGTTACAATAAGTACATATTTGTATTTTTTTTTTTTTTTTCATGTAAAAGTAAGTGACGAATAAGGTGATTATGTCTTTTGAATAATATTCCGTATTTCTGACAAAGAAAGGTTTCAATGGCTGCATGCTCCCTTATGTGCCTTAAATAATTTTTCTTGAAATTAAATCTCGAATCACAAATTCTACAAATGTATTGAATCCTATGTGAGTCTTCTTGAATTTGAAGAGGATCTGATTCCATTTTTTGTTGAATGAAAACTTCGTCTGTTAAATTTTGTTAATCAATCTTAAATAAAAAGTAAGAGAATATCCACAATATGCATAAGAATAATGAATCTAAAGACGTTCACAAATATAATTTTGAACAAGTTTGCATGCATTTTCATACTTATATTTTTCATACTTATAACATTGTGTTCAAATCTATAAAGAAGTTAAGTATACTAAAAAAAATTTCTATGAAATGACAATTACTAAACTGTTTATCATCATCGGAAAAAACACATTTGTACTTATTTAAATTCTTCTGCCCAAACAATATTTTTGATAAGTTGGGTATCATCCGTTTCATTTTGAATAAACAATTGATTTTTATTTTTACATCTAGAAAGGGCAACATACAACTGACTGTGAGAAAAGAATAGCTTATGAATATAAATACCAACTGTGTCAAAACTTTGTCCTTGCGATTTATTTATAGTTATGGCAAAAGCCAAAATTAGAGGAAATTGTCGACGAAATAATACGAAAGGCAAAGATGTATATACACCTTTGTCTAAAATAATTCTTGGAATGAAAGCAGTAGTTCCCTTTTTATCACCTGTAATAATCTCAGCTTTGATATTATGTTTGAACAGTTTAATTATTTTCAATCTGGTACAATTGCAAAGACCTTCATTTATACTATTATTTCGAATAAGCATGACTATTGTACTTTTTTTTAAAGTCAATTTATGTACCGGGCAACCTGGGAATTTCCTATGTCTAGCGTAATCGATACTATAATATATAACTTCCTTGCCATTAATTTTTTTCAATATTTTTTCATTTATTCTGTAAATAAAATGACTCTGTTTGAAAGATCATCATTCACAGATATAACTGAACCGTAAATTTGGTTGCATATGTTATTAGTTTTCCATTTATCTGGAATCTTAAAACTGTTAATATGTCCATCACCAATATTTAAAAGAAAATATAAAAAATTAATATTTTCCGATATCATATTTATCTTTAATTTCAACAACTTGAAATTCTCCCATAGAAAAGAGGATTTAATTGTTTCATTAATAATTTTTGTAATGTCCCGTAAAGTATTGTCAACGATTTCTAAAGCATTTTTGGGAATCATGGATGCTTTATCCCAAATAATGGCATCGCATTCTCTTATTTTTTTTTATCATATGAATGTTTAAAAAATGTTTTAACGTTTACTAAATTTAGCGGAAGTTTAAAAGTTTTATGACTGGTAATCCCGCAAAGTAACAGAATTGATGCTATGCCTGTCCAAGCCATTGATAATATTTGTTTTTTTTTTGCTTAAAAAATAATAAATAAAAGTATTGTAAAAAAATGTTTTTCCTGTCCCTCCAGGTCCATCAATGAATATCATTGTATCCCTGCATGATTTTGTTACATAATTAAAAATGTAAATTTGATCTTTGTTTAATTTTTTGTGCAAAGAATTGAAAACTTCTATGTATTTGGTAATGTTTGATTCATGTTCAGTCTGGAAAAAATTTTGGTCAAGTTGAGGTTCTGGCCAACCAAAATCGGAGCAACTATAATTTTCAGAAATCAAAATATCGTTTATAAATGTTAATGCTTTATTTTCAGCATTATCATTAAAGTCTTCGCAAAAATGAAGAGTATATTTTTCCCAAATTTGTTTTGCAAGTGATAATTTATGAGCAATTAAAAACTAAGCAAAAAATTTACGTAATTGTATTGGTAACATAATATGATATGCTTCGTAAAATATATTGAACATTTCTTTATCATTTTCTACTAATCTGTTGTGTTGTGGTATATCAGCGTATACAAATTTTCTGGCATAATCATCTGTTTTATTCAGTTTGAACCACGCTGTAAGTGTCGTTTCACAGTTTAATGCACTTAAATCTATATTGTTTTCATCAAATTTTATTGGTTCTTGGCCTGGCATATGAAGAGCTAAGGGTACTACCGTATGTGAATTTCCAGTTCTATGTAATTCAAGTATTCTCCATGCAGCTTCCATAGGGCTTAAGTATCTACAGTCTACATGATTTGTAATTTGATCATATACCAAAGGGTTTAAATCTTTTTTTTTTTTTTGTATCCTAATTAAAGCTCTATCATGACCTTTGTGTACATATTTCTATAAGTATTTGATACTCATGATTAAATTACAATATTCTGTATTTATGTGACAATGGTATTTTTTTAAAAGAGTCGGATTATAGGCTACTACCATAGAATTATCAACATTTCTATTGTTACGTCTACGATATCTAGAAAAACCGTTATTTTCAAATTGAGTCGCGTCACAGAAATGTTTTGGAAATTTTTTAGAGCAATTTTCTGTTTCTGAATCATAAGACAAAGAGTTGTCTGTATGTGGGCCATGTAACATATGTTTTATCACTAAATCTCTCAGTTCGACATCATCGTCAGGAATTTCTGCACTAATATGTTTGTCAATTTTATCTGGATTTGTGAGTTTATCTTTGGGATCTAATGTAAATAACATATGCACATGTGGAAGACCTCGTTTTTATATATATATATATATATATATATATAAAATAGGAGATATTTTATTTGTTTATTATTATTTATAAATTAAAGCGCACTATTTACATGTTGACCATATATATCTAAAATAGAAGATAATTTATTCGTTTATTATTAATCAAGGGGCCCGGTGGCGCGGTAGCGCCCCGATGGCAAGTATACGTTTTATACAATGTTCCGTCGGGAGCGCGCCACTACCTATTATACTGTGAATTTGCTGTCAAAGTGCTGCAAGTCCGTCGCCGATTTCAGCATCATCGAGGGATAGCCGTGCGGAGATAAAAGAGTAATCCTCCTGGTTGACGCGACAGCATCTTCGCGGCTGTCGCGCTAAAGCCCGGTTGCCCCGTGACAAACTGGCGTCATTACGTGTAGAGGTCAGAGGGGCACGAAGCACGCATAAGCGTACGTAAAGACAAGGAAAGTCAGGTACGCGGATAAACATTCGGATAGATATTCGGTCGAGCCGAATTCGTCGCGGCGCGTAGCAACAGCGTACACGACGCGCAGAGGTGCTCGATACTCGAGTCGAGCTTGCCGCGCCGGCATAAACAGGGCTTCAGAGAGGCGCGCAATGGTTGGAAGTTGCGCGCGCCATAAGTAAATACGCCTGCTATAAACAGGCGATGGCTCGCCGTGCGGGACGGCGAGCAGGTTAGAAATTTAAATGTTGGCCGCCGATCGCGGGGGGCGACCGTACTCACACACAAAGTGGGGAGTCGAGAGCGTGTGTTAGTTAGGCGTGTTTACAGCATAAGAAAAATTGTAAGAATTCCTGTAAAATAGCAACAGGAGTGGCAGTGTCACCGGTCAGATTATCGAGTGGCTCGACACGGGGTCGACGACCACAACATCAATTTATTGTTTTTTCTTTGGTTATGAATTTAGCGAGCGACAAGATAAGCGGGATTTATGTCATCTTTTTGTTTTCCTTTTTTTTCTCACCGCCTGCTACTTGTCGCACCGACTGAGGACACACAACGGCGTAAGCGAGCGTAACGCATAGTTAGGAATTGCGAAGTCGACTCTAGCGAGCAATACTTGTTGCTAAAGCGTGCGAAGAGAAAAAAATCAGAAGAAACCCAGATAATGTTGAACGGCATGGAAGACGATGTTGGAAACTGGGTACTGAACCTCACCAGGGGTGAACTGCGGCAAACATTGTCGAGCCTACGACTAAGGCAGAACGGCAATGCAGAAGACCAGTGGGTGCGACTGCACAAATGGCTGATGGGCGAATATGACCCATCGGACTTCGAGCCGACGGGCGAACTAGGAGCCGCGGCAGTGAAACAAGAGCGAGCGGAGAGCAGCAGATCATTCTTGGAGACTACTTGTACATAAGAGAAAAGAATCGGCATTAATCCGCACGCACTAGACGAGCTGATCTCGGATCCAGGAACCCAAGAGCGACTACAGAGAACGTTAGACAACGCCGTCGAAGTGAACGTCACCATACCAGAAAATGTACACGAAGAAGCCGGAGCGGATAAGGACGAGTTTAAAGACTGCATCGCGAGGGTGGACGGACAAGAGTACACGATGCCGCCAGGCATGGTACATTACCTGGAAAAAATGCAGCGAACAGTTAAAAGTCTGCAAGAGAAGGTGAGCCAGCTCAAGCAAGAGCGCACGGAAGCGCGTGCTTCCAGCACCAGGACGGACGGCGCGCGAGTCGAGACAACCGCCGCCAAGAGTCACGTTCAGCGGCGCGACAAATTTTGAGATGTCAACCCCGGCAACAGTCGCGAGAGGCGCAACTCCCAGAAACAGGTGAAGAGAATGGTGTGAAGCGTCAGAAAGACACTCGCCCGCACCAAAACGAGGCACGACGAGAACGTTCGTGAGAGATATCGTGACTATAGTCCGCAAGTGGGACTTGCGATTTTCTGGAAGCATGACGGATAGAATCGACAGATTTTAGAGCGCCTAGAGTCGAACATGAGGCTAGCACAGATGTCAGAAGCCGAGAAAATGGAATCACTGCCACACGTGTTCATGGGTGTTGTGGTATGAAAACAACAAAGATAACTGGAGGTGCTGGGAAGAATTTCGAACGGCAGCTATGTCTGGGATAACTTTCGAGAGAAAGCAGAAGAAGCCGAAACTGTATTGGCGAGCAGTCAAGAGTACCGCACGCCACCGCCACCAGAGCAGACGTTGCTCACATCACTAGCGTATGTCTCACCGACGAAACGTAAACCAGCCACAGCACCGCCGAAAGTTGCAGCAGTCGAGGTTGCACAGTCAAGCGACGGGAACACGCAATTGGCAGAAATGTTCAGCAGAATGTTGGACGAAAGGCTGGGAAAATTCGAAAAGAAAATAAGATTAGAAAGCGAGCGCAGCAACAAGAATGAGCAGAAGAGACACAGCACGCATCATAACAAACACCAGGGCAATAAGCTGAGGAGCGAGGCGCTGTGTTATAACTGCAACAAACCCGGACACTTTAAGCGAGATTGTCCGGAGGGAAAAGAGGAAGCGAGCGCGGGAGGACGGTCGACACACGCTCGCGAAACTCAAAGAAGACCGAAAAGGCGGTGAGTAGGAGCGCGAGCTCTAGAGTCACCAGGGTAGAGAAGAGATCAGTCTTTGCAGCACAAGCTTCAAGAGCAGAAAAGAGGAATGCACGCCTCGGAGAAGCGTGCGCGGAAGAACCGCGCACGGCGAGCGAAAGCTCGCCTGAGAAGCAGGAACAACACGGCGCGATAATAACGCCGAATCCGAAAAATAAGAATAAAGCGCGGAAGGCGGGCGAGAGCATGCAGGAGCCCGCCGCGCTCTCATCACTGTCAGCAGAAACAGCTGACGAGGGAGATGAGGCAGGCCAATGTAAGAGCACAGAGAGCCTGTCAAAAGCGAGCAAGATGCGGACGACGTAATCGACTCGATTCTGGAGAGTCAAGCTGGAGAGGAAAATAACCTCCCAGGCAACGAAGACAATCTCGAGGAGAAACGCTGGTGGATGAAGGCAAGGGTCGGAAGTTTTCGATTCCGCACCTTATACGACAACCGCACGTCTCGTGTATGCATGGGTCCGATCGGACTGCAGCTAGCGAGTGCGCTGGGACGGCAACTCATGACGAGTCACGGCCGCGCCAAACTAGTAGACGGTAGCTACACGAAGATCGTAGGCTACGTCTGGCTGCCCTTCAGAGTCGGCAATGTCGAGAAGGAAGTCCGTGTGGCAATAATACCGGATCTTCCGACGGACTGCATTGTCGGTGTCAACTTTATGCTAACATTCAAGGCAGTGTTAGATCCTACGACATCAAAGCTGCATTTCAAGGAGAGTAAAAAGTATGTCAACGTCGAGTTGGCGACGATGGAAGGAGACGCGCTAACTCTAGCCTCCATGGGCCTAGCAGACGTAGAAGAGCAGCAGAGAGAAGCGCTGCGAGCGCTCCTCGACAAAATTATTGGTCCAGAGACAGGAGAAATAGGATGCACGACGTGCATAGAACATCACATTGAGGTGCATACTACAAGTCCAATAAAGCAAAAATATTTTTCGGTCTCCAAGAAAATAGAGGAGGAAATGCACGAGCAGGTGAAAGCCATGCTCGCGGTAGGTATAATGGAACCATCGAACAGTGCTTTTGCGAGACCAGTGGTGATGGTGTGGAGAGCGATTGGAAAATATCGCTTTTGTGTCGACTTTAGGAAAGTCAACGCGATCACACGGAACGACACTTATCCACATTTAAGTAGCGCGTACCACCAGATACCGGTGAGCGAAGAGAGCAAGCAGTATACAGCTTTCACGGTGCCTGGGATGGGGCTTTTCCAGTTCAAGCGCCTACCTTTCGGTTTATCAGAAGCAGGAGCCACGTTTCAAAGGCTGATGGACAAAATAATTACGCCAGAGCTGCAGCAACACGCCTTTTCTTATTTAGACGACGTAATTGTCGCAACAGAAACGTTCGAGGATCATGTTAAAGTCCTCGAGCGCGTGTTAAAAAGAATCAAGGAAGCAGGGTTGACGGTCAACAGAGAGAAGCGCGTGTTCTGCAAAGAAGAGGTGAAATACCTCGGCGTCCTTGTAAACAGAGACGGCTTCAGGCCAGATCCAGAGAAGATCGCTCCGATAGTTAATTTTCCACAGCCGAAGAATCTAAAACAACTGAGGCGTTTCCACGGCATGGCATCGTGGTATAGGCAATTTCTAGAGGGTTATGCAGCGTTGGCCGAGCCACTGACTCGGCTAACAAGAAAAGATCAGCCGTTCGTATGGGGAGAAGACCAGCAGTCAGCGTTCGAGGCGATAAAAACTCTCGTTGCCTCGGCACCAGTACTGCACTGTCCAGATTTCGACCAGCAATTCGTGATACAAATCGATGCGAGTGATACGGGATTCGGTGTTGTATTGACACAAAATATAAACGGACAGGATCGAGTTCTTGAATTCGCTAGCCGAGTGCTCACGCTCGCTGAGAGAAACTATACAGTCAGCGAGCGAGAGTGCCTAGCTGTGCTGTTTGCGGTACGCAAGTTCCGCCAGTACATAGAAGGCTACGAATTTAAAGTAATAACAGACCACAGCAGTCTGAGATGGTTATGCAATCTACGTAATCCAACAGGCAGATTGATTCGCTGGGCGCTCAAGCTGCAAGGGCATAAATATACGATCGAGCACCGAAAAGGCGCCGACCACCATGTGCCAGATGCTCTGTCTCGGATGTATGAGGAGACAGAGCCAGAGATAGCATCAGTGAGTCAGGATCCGCAACCCCAAGACTGCTGGTATAATGGCCATTTCAAAGCAGTCAAGGAAAATCCAGAACATTTTTCGGAGTGGAAAATTGTGGGAGGGGGCGGATGTACAAGTACAGGCCGGATCCTAACACCACGGGCGCCATGGGAGACAACGACGACGATGACTGGAAGCTCGTCGTCCCAGCGAAAAAACGACTGCAAGTGCTGCAAGAATGCCACGATCAACCGACGGCTGGATACTTCGGCCGCGAGAAAACATACAAAAGATTGACGGAGAAGTATTTCTGGCCAAGAGCGTATCAAGACATGGCGGCTCAGGGCATTCACCATTCGTACTCGCCGCCGTACCACCCGCAAGCTAACCCGGTTGAGCGGGTAAACCGAACGATCAAGAGGGAGATCGCTGCGTTCACAGAAGAAAATCATAGAGCATGGGATGAGCATATCAGCGAAATCGCATTCTCGTTTAATACCGCGGTACACGAGGCTACGGGTGCCTCGCCTGCAATGATGAATTTCGGCAGACAACCAGCAATGCCAGCGTCGCTCAGAGCAAAAGAAGACCAAGAAGCGGCGCGGCAGGGAGCCGTGGGTGATTGGCAAGCCCGCCTCGCCAAGCTACCTTTACATGAGCGAGAAAAAGCCCTGTCTGGCGAAGCGCAAGATCGCCACGCTTCATATTTCGATGCTCGTCGCCGAGCGGCGACCTTCAAGGTCGACGATATTGTCGCCAAGAGAAGGCACGTACTGTCGTCAGCCGCCGGCGGAATAGCGGCAAAACTAGCCTTGCCGTATGTAGGCCCGTACACCATCACCGCATAGGTCGGCTCGAATAAATTCGAGCTAACCGGCAAAGACGGAAAAATCGAGAAGCTGGTGCCGGCAGAGGAGATGAAAATCTTCTACGATACGGCAGAAGACGAGGCAAGCCACGAAGTAGACGACGAAGCAAACGACAACCAAGCCCGACCACCGAGGGATGATAGCGAAACAGAAGCGACGCGCGACCCGCCTGCAACGTGCAGAAACGAGCCTGACCTCGAGCCGTCGGATGTAGGGACGGGGGGCGAGGATGAGCGCGAGAAACAACCGAGAAAGCGTGTGACTGCGCCAACGGGCACGTGCGGCGGCAGAACAACGAAAAACCCAGTAGGAGCGGCGGGGGAACCTCCCCGCCGTCCGCGAGGTAGACCGCGAAAGATTGTAACGGCAAGCGAGCCGCCGGAAGAACAGCGAATGGTAAAACGCAAGCCCGGCCGACCGAGGGGCTCAACTGAGGTGAAAGTTAGTGATAAGGCGGGAACATCACCCCGAAAGACGCGTGCGATGAATCGCATCGTGCGAGCATGAGCGTACAATTTCGGTAACTAGCTTTCATCGTCATAATCATCATCCTTCTCTTTCCTCCTCTCACCCGTACAGCCGAAGATGGAACCAGCCCGGGAGAAGCCTGAAGAAGAGCCTCGCTACGAGACCGGGGCGGTGCGTATGCGTCGCCTCGTCGCTGCGACGGGCATACCAGCAGTGGCCAGCAGTACAGTCGGAGAGTGTGCTGCGAGCCTTCTCAGAGCTGATGACGCTCTCTGAGGTGGCGAGCCGCGCCCATCAAGAGGCCGAGCAAGTGGCCAAAGAAGGGGCCGAGGTCCAGGCCGAAGAGGCGGCCGCAGAAGAGCCCGAGGTAGACCTCTTCACGCGGTTCGACGCGTACCTCGAGGGAGCCGGACGGCAGGCAGACCCCGAGGCGCTGACTTGGGTCTCTCGAAGAAGAGGCGCGCCTGGAAAAGCAGGGCGCAAGCACGGCACGCACCTGCGCGCCACGAGGAGGAGGTCGCTTGGCAGAAGGTGCAGCAGCGCGGAGTATCTGCGCCAAAAGAGAGCCGAGGAACCACACTGCATCGTGTGCGGGTACCCGGGAGTGAGGCGGTCCAACCACTACCCGGACTGGAAGCTCTATAAGAAGATTCAGGCCTCGACACCCCGAGACCACAAGAAGAAGTAGAAGGATGTAGAAGACGGACGGAGTTAGTTGGAGGGAAAGTAGACTACCTTGGTTTTCTACAATCACCGTGTTTGTCTTTCATCAACGATCCTTCCTAACTTGTCATTACCCCATTTAAAGCTTCATCAAGTCAGGCGCGCGACGATGTCGCAGAGCTGCTTCACAGGGCTGCGCAGCGTCTAGAAGGGGGGTTTGACGAGCGAACGCCAATTCGTATTTCGCGCGCTCGCCGTGTTGCGCGACCATTTCATGCGTGAGGGCGACGTTGCCAGTTCGGCGGTACTCGGGAAGCGCGCGCGGAATCAGCGAGCGGGAGAGATAGGCAAAAGCGCTAGTACAGTCCAGACGTGCGACACTTTTCCGGTATACCACCCACGATTATCCGTATCTACGAGACGTGAGAGAGCATCGACGACCAGCGCCCATCCGCTGGAGGAGCACACCCGAGCCACCATTACCTTGAGCACCCGGGGTACCCCTGCACGTCACTGCATCAGCCAGGAGGGACGCCTCCCGGACACCCAGGACTTTCCTCCGTCGGCAGCCGACGGATACGTGGCGACCGAGCAACCAACGCGCGCGTCGAAACTGTAAGTCCGTAACATTAGCTACTGCGCGATTTATAGATCACCGAATCGGTTGCAGGCGCCGAGGCCGAGGCTCGCTGCCACCGAGTCGAATATAGACATCTTACTTTTGAACACGAACGCATCTCTGTTTCTTCCGTAAACCTATTGCGTCCTTCCGACGGACCCGGTAGAGTAAACCCGGTTACATCGCGGCGCGGCTACAGAATGCGCGCCTGGCCAGAGACTCTATACGCGAAGAAAGCGCGGGCTTCGCACGCCGCGCAGTTGTACACCGAGGCAACCCGGCTACATAGTACGGAGTCGGCATTGCACCGACGGCTAACGTCCGTCGCCGACTTCAGCATCATCGAGGGATAGCCGTGCGGAGATAAAAGAGTGAGTAATCCCCCTCGTTGACGCGACATCATCTTCGAGGCTGTCGCGCTAAAACCCAGTTGCCCCGTGACAAATTTCAAAGATTTTTATAAGATATTTCTAATTACCATATTATTTTGTTAAGAAAATTGCTCGTTTGTAAAATAATTAAGTTTGACAATTAACTTTGCGAAAAAAATTAATTTTTCCCCTCTCTAATGCTCTTCTTTTTCTTTTAGTCAGTCATAGCTATAGATATACATACGACTCTTGAATTATTACAAAGGCTACTTGATAGATATTACAAATATAAAAGAATTTAAATCATATGTCCTGCTGACTCATCTGTTGTATTATAGACGTAAAGAAGCGATTGCTGTACACCCAACGGTAATAATTTTGAATGAAAAAATGGCCGCGCAATGTCTTATCAGGTTACGTTAATTGATCAGCTAATGCGAGTTAACACTTTGCTCGGAGCGCGAGTGCTCGAGTTTTTTCTCATCTTACGGCTTGCAGCCGTTTCTTTATCGCTGCAAGGGTCGAATATGCATATGCTATGCAGTTACATGAAATTTTTAAAGGCCATTCTCAGTAGCCGACACTGACAGAAAACCGTCTTTAGTTCCAAAATATTCGTATTCCAGGATGATAATCATTTAGTGCAAGCCCAGCTGAGCTGATCGAGCCGCAGAGTAGTCAATATTTCAGTCGGAATTCAGCAGATATAGATAGAGAAGTCTTAATTATCTTTAAAATAAAACGTTTCTCAAAAGGTAAAAGATAGGCAAGTATAAACTGGTTTTTATTTACAATTAATTTTTAATTTGATGATGATATAATTAATTTAAATAATTATTTATATAAGTGACAAACTATGGTAAAAAAATATATGAAATCAAATAGTTAAATGACAATTACGTATTTCGAATAAATTTATCAAATTATTCCTTAATACGATTTATAATTTCATTGTTTTCCTAACGTCATTGTTAATTTACTGGTGGTATTCTTCACTACTATAAACTTAATAAACCCGTCACTTAATAATTTTACGGTGAGATAAAAAAAATAATTTTTCAATGATAATTTTTAATTGTTTAATATCTGCTTTATTATTAATGATGTTGTGTTTCACTAAATTTAAAAGACGTTATAAGTTTATTTGACAATGTTATTAATTTTTATCAAATCAAACAATTCACATTAGGAACTATCAACCGACGGGTTTATCAAGTATCTTCATAGTAGTGTAAAATACCGCCAGTAAATTAACAATGACGTTAGGAAAACAATGAAATTATAAATTGTATTAAAGAATAATTTGATAAATTTATTCGAAATACGTAATTGCCATTGAACTATTTGATTTCATATATTGTTTTACCATAGCTTGACACTTATATAAATAATCATTTGAATGAATATATCATCATCAAATTAAAAATTAATAGTAAATAAAAACCACTTTATACTTGCGTACCTGTAACCTTTTAAGGAAGGTTTTATCTCTAAAAAAAATAACTTTTAAAAAAGTAAAAAGTTAGGCAAGTTTAATATATTTCGCAACAAAATTACAGATTGAAAAGTACTAAGATCAATCAAACAAAGTCAAGTTTATTATATTTAATCGTGATGAAGCAAGGAACAACTCTCAAGATAATTACTACGTAACTTACCATGCCCGTTTCATTGTACTTATGGTGTTTGTATGACGTTCTAATACATAAAAGGAAATTTTAGTTGTTCACCAATAAACAAAATTAAACGGGCATGGCAAGTTACGTAGTAATTATCTTGAGAGTTGTTCCTTGCTTCATCACGATTAAATATAATAAACTTGACTTTGTTTGATTGATCTTAGTACTTTTCAATCTGTAATTTTGTTGCGAAATATATTAAACTTGCCTAACTTTTTACTTTTTTAAAAGTTATTTTTTTTAGAGATTTACATTACGATCTATTAGTTCAGTTTCCGGTCCTTTCTTAAAAAATACAAATTGTTCATTTTCTAAATGGACCGCTAATCGATAAACAACATGTGATTGATCATATAATTTGAATTCTAATAATCTATACATTGCTTCAGGAGGACAAACGTATCGTGTAGCTAAATATTGTTCTATTTCGTCGTAATTCAACACATTTGTGTCCTCATTCTGATTATTAGATTATTATTATTAAAAAATGCCATAAATGTTGATCGTACTCGTATGTAATTGATGCAAATTGCGGTTTTCTACCTACCAGTAATATATGTACTATCCTCATGACCCTATTACAATTATGGAGCTGAATATCCACATGATTTATCCATGTAGATAATCCATATGAATTTATATGGATTAGTATAAATTCCATGTAGATATTTCAGACAGATATCCATGTAGATTTTTCAGAAAAATTTATAAGTTTTTATTATTTTATTTTATTATTTTTATTCTAAGTTGTTTAAAATGACTAAAATTTATAAAATCCCTATTGAAAAATCTCACGTGAGATCTCACATGAGATTTTTCAATGGGGAAGATCACTAAGGTGATTCTTATTTCCTAAAAAGGTTGAAACCCTGCTCTAGACTCTTGAATCAATGAAATATCGTTAAATACTCAGAAATATGCCCCCAAGTCCCGCCGACATAGTGATTAAACCTTGCCACTTTTCAATGAACATAATTTTTGGCTCCTACGTATTTATTGCTTTAGAATTCAAGAACAGTCAAACGTCAATTTCAAACATGTAAGACATCTTTACAATGTAATTTTTCACGTAGAATACGATGGTGCTGTTGCTTTTATCATAAAAGATAAGCTAATAGCGCTAGGAGCAAAAACTTGTTTTTTTAAGTGTTTTTTATTGATATTTGGCCTCTACTGCTTTAAAGTTATGTTTTATAACAAAACTAACAGCGGCATCGTGAATAAATACATCAAAAACATGTATCGAATTTTAGTAAATAAAACTTGGTTGCCAGTAAAAATTGAATTGAATACATAGAATGATGTTCGCGGCACTTTGCGCCAGTCGACTCTCAGACTTACATCAAATTCGATATATTTTCTTTTACTTCAAATTTAAAGACAAAAAATAAAATTAAAAGTAAAATTTAAGGACTACCCTAATATATATATATATATATATATACACACACAGATTGTTGATCTTTCATTTCAAGATTTTAGTATAGTTCGTATTTGTATGTCAAGTGTTGCCCCAACCATGCAACTACGCACCCCAATTGTTGTGTAGTACATTAATTGTAATATTCATTAATTGTTATAAGTATATTAATTGCTTTTACATCTATTATTTCTAAGCGCAAAATTCGAATTTTTAATTAACTTTTGTATCCCCTTAAGTGTTGTTTTCGTGATAGAACATATAGTTCAGACGGTAAAGTAATGGTTTTCCACTCCAAGGTTCTGGGTTCAAATTTTGATCAGAAAACATTTTTTCTTTTTCATTCTGATCCTTATTTATTGATAACTATCCATTTATTAATTTATAAATATTGTTTTAAGGTTTTAATAATCATAAATTTTATTTTAAATCACGAAATAGTCACGTGAATATCAAGTAATAACCACGTGGGAAATTAGTTGAAAATTTCACGTGATTTTCACACGATTTTCTCGTAAATTTTTCGTGATTTCCCCGTAATTTTTACGTGGTTATCACGTGATTTTTTTTGTAGGACTCCCTATTGTAAATGATGACGTCATTAAATGACGTCATTGAAAGACGTCATTGAAAGACGTCATTTGACGTTATTTTTTGTCAGGAATTGGAACAAAAATTAACGTCATTTTATGACATCATTATTTTAAACAGGATGTACTTTTTTAGATACTTAAACTCTGAAATATTTTGAAATTGATAAAATGAGTGCCTATATAGGTGCTACCATCCAGATGATAGTGCGAAAAATGGGGGCTAATGCCCAAGAAATAAATAATTTTTAATATTTTTACAATGCAACAAATTATTAAAAAACAATATTTCTTGGGCATTAGTCCCCATTTTCTGCACTATCATCCGGATGGTAGCACCTATATAGGCACTCATTTTATCAATTTCAAAATATTTCAGAGGTTAAGTATCTAAAAAAGGACACCCTGTTTAAAATAATGATGTCATAAAATGACGTTAATTTTTGTTCCAATTCCTGACAAAAAATAACGTCATTTAATAACGTCAAATGACGTCTTTCAATAACGTCATTTAATGACGTCATTATTTACAATAGGGCTCAATATATATATATATATATATATATATATATATATATATATATATATATATATATATATATATATATATATATATATATATATATATATATATATATACAGTATGTCTACGATCAAGCGTACAGATACTTAAATTGGTGATTTTAGCAAAATTAGCGGGGGTGCAAACAAATCTTTTTTAGTGAAAAGTTAGAGTAAACTTAGCTCTAGCTTCTGTCGTTTGCTCCGTTCGATAGGATTTATCAGTAAAAAAATTGTCAGAGGCTAAAAATAATAAGTGCAAAAAAAAGTATGGCAGGATGTTTTTTACCCTTCCATCGCATAGGCCGTGGCCAATAATGCTTAAAACCACCAAAAAACATTATCGTTAGATGTAGATTTTATTTTTTAATAATTAACGAAATAAATTTTGTAAGATGTGAATTAGTTCGCGAGAGCTAGACATGGCGACCACAGCGGAACGCGGAACAGGGCGGACCGAAGCAAGACGGTACTACACCGGTTTGTTATTGTTATGACTCAAGGTTAGTTCGTCTGCTAGAGGTGTCCCTGTCACAACGCTCGACTCCGAAATCCGAGCACAGTTTTTCGCGAAACGTCGGTAGATCGCTAAAGAAGCGATCTCGGAGCTTTCGCGAAAGAGTGCTCATTGAAATTTGATTTTTCGGAGCTCGTAAATCTGTCAGCAGCGGTGCTTTTCCTTTTCAATAAAAATCCAAGCCCAGTCTCAGAATTTAAAAAAATCATAGTGCTCTGAATTTTGGAGAGGTATCGAGTTAGTTTGAGATCTTGAATGTCAGGCGTCCTTGGCCTGACTCGAACGTTCCTTTTTAAACGTCATCAACAATTCTCTGGGTTTGAGAGCAAAATCTGCCGAATAATTGAGTGTGTATGCTAAGTTTGTATTGTAAAAGAATTTTAAAGCATTATTTTCATTAGTGCTTTAGAAAAAAAATTACTTGATTGTTAATTTTTAGATATAAGTTACAATTTTCAGAACCATAATCTAGTAAGCGGCCAGTTTGAACGGCAATTAGGACAATTTAAACGCGTGCTCATTGTGCAAATAAAAAGTATAATCCATACAAATTCTTTACGTGACAGATCGTGTAAGAAGTTTATTCGGGCTGCTGGTCAACTTGCCAACCTCTCCTACATCCTGCTGCGAATCCTTTTCCATCGGCGCGATCCCATACTACTCCTACTCAGTGAATTTGCTCTCTACCTTCTAATCAGCTTGTTTTTGACGAAGTGAGTTGTTTCATTTTAAATTTTCAATATTTTTTAAGTATCAAACGAATTGCAACGAGTGTTCAAAGACACCCGTTTGTGTATGATTTACTCCTTCATCTCAACCTCTTAATTAACATGCAGTCGTCAATACAGAAGATGAATACGCAAGATCCGTTACATAGCCCAGTACCGAAGTGGCCAACAAGGTTGAACTCAGCGACTTCGCAGATACCGTAACCAAAGGTTGCTGTTCAATAGTTTAACGCGAAGATGCAAACGTCTGCTCAAGCCACAGCTAGCCATCGCAACTAAATGCTGCAGAAGTTTTCTACAAGCATCATTATAGGAAACGATAATGATGTTCGAGATGATCAGTTGGCTACACCCGGACGTAAGAAAATCGGTACGGGGAGACGCACCTCATGTTAAACTGCTATAAAAGCAAATTTCTAGTTCGTCAGCTAACACCTGCAAAGCAGGTCTCCTCTAGCAGACTTGCAATACGACAAAGACAAACGCACACTCACACTTGAGCAAAAAATTCATGCGTAATTGGCATAGCTATAACACTGTCAGTCATAAATCGATGAACTTTTCATTTAACTTGATCCTGTAAGTGATTTATAATGAAAATAAAATTTGTAATAAAGAATGAATGTTTTATAATGAATGTAGAGGTCAGCCAGGTAAGACCTATACAATTTGAATTTAATTCTTCATCCATAAAATTATAAAATTAATTTTTTGTAGCTCTAAAACCTGCCAAAAGTAGCACTACCCGTATTTTATTAAAATCCGAGAATAGTTGTTCAGAACTTGTTATTTGGTCAGGAGTGCTGCTTTTCTTTGTTTATAAAAATCCAAGCACAGTTTCTAGCGGAATATCGATAAATCACTCGAGCAGCGATCTCTGAGCTTTCGCGAATGAGTGCGCATTAAAAATTGATTATTTGGAGCTTGTAAATCAGTCAGCAGCGCTGCTTTTTCTTTGTTTATAAAAATCCAAGCCCAGTTTCTAGCGATGTCGATAGATCACTCGAGCAGCGATTTCGGAGCTTTCGCGAAAGTGTGCACATTGAAAATTCATTTTTCAGAACTTGTAATTTGGTCAGGAGTGCTGCTTTTTCTTTGTTTATAAAAATCCAAGCACAGTTTCTAGCGAAATGTCGATAGATCACTCGAGCAGCGATCTCTGAGCTTTCGCGAATGAGTGCGTATTAAAAATTGATTATTTGGAGCTTGTAAATCAGTCAGCAGTGCTGCTTTTCTTTGTTTATAAAAATCCAAGCCCAGTTTCTAGCGAAATGTCGATAGATCACTCGAGCAGCGATTTCGGAGCTTTCGCGAAAGTGTGCACATTGAAAATTCATTTTTCAGAACTTGTAAATCGGTCAGCAGCGGCGCAACCCGTTGTTCATGTAAATCGGAGCACAGCTTCTCGTGAAACGTCCGTAGATTGCTGGATCTTCTCTCTTGGAGCTTTTGCGAAAGTGTGCGCATCGAAAATGATTTTTTTAGAGTTCGCTAAGCGATCAAAAGCGTTGCTTTTCCTATGTTAATGAAATCGGCGCCCATTTTATAGCGAAACTTCTGTAGATTACTGGAGCAGCGCTCGCGGAGTTTTCGCTAGAGAGTATGCATCACGAATCGATTTTTGAGTGCTCGACAATCAGCAGGAGCAGTGTCTCCCTTTCGTTTATATAAATCCATTCCTAGTTTGTTGCAAAAAGTCCGTATATCGCTGAAGCAGTGCTCTCAGAGTTCTCGCGAGAGTGTGCGCATATTTAATATTTTAGAACTTGTTAATCGGTCAGAAGCTGCGCTACTCGTTGTTCATTAAAATTCGAGAACAGTTTCTCGCGTAATGTCAGTCGATCGCTGGAGCTGCTGTCTCGGAGCTTTTGCGATAATATAAAAATCCAAGCCCAGTTTCTAGCGAAATATCGATAGATCACTTAAGCAGCGCTCTCAATCGCTTGTAGCGCTTGTGCATTATGACACAAACGTTTCTTGCAGTTTTTGGAAATTTAGCTGCACGATGGTCTCGGAACCTTATCTGAAAAGTAAGTGCTATAAATGATACACCTGAACCCTTTGTTATGTTTAATAGATAGATAATAGATAATAGGAGTTTTTAAAAGTCGATTTTCAGTTACTTGTGTACATAAAATAATGTACGAATTTTTTTAAATGTAAAAAGCGAACCGAGCTTTTTGGCTTTGCCAATCGCGCCATCGGCCTCTGGCGCGTAGTCCTTAATACAAGCCAGCTTGTTAATGGAGAAGAGAAAAATCTCTGTAGCGAGCTTCTCCGAGCTTTGGTGACAAACTGCTTACTATCAATCCACTTTTTCGACGCTGCAAATTGGGCCTTCAGTTTCTGTCGAGCCGGTTTCAAAAGTACAAGCCAGTTTAACGATCAAAAGTCATTGATGTATAGCCCTCTTCAGGGGTTTTTAGCTTTTTGATTGATAAACTGGCTTATGCTTTTGAAAGCAGCGCGTCAGAGGTCGAAGGCGTCATTTGCGGCCTCGAAAAAGTCCGTTAATCGTGAGCACTTCTTTATTAAAGCTCGAAAAGGCTCAGTCCAGGGATTTTTCTCTTCTTCGTAGACATACTGGCTCGTATTTTTTGGAGACAGCGTGCCAGAGGCCGAAGGTATAATTCGCCAGAAGAGTCTCTCTCCACAGCATACGCCTATTTTGTAATGAAAAACAGAAAGACTGCAAGCTCTAGGATTCTGTAGTAAGGGCGTGAAAGTTTTTTGAGTAAACTGACATTTTTTCTTATGCCAAATTGCCGGAGACGCTTAAGATAAGTCTCTCTTCGAAGCTCACCTCTATTATCTAGCAGAATACAGAAATACCGCCAGTTTTGCGATTTTAGATCTAGCGCATGCAAGTTCTTGTAGTAATTCTTCTTTTTTCCCATGATGAATCGTCTGAGAGGCTCAAGAGAAGACTTAACAAAGAAAAGATTATCGCTCGCCATAGCACACGCGAGATAAGTCTCTTTTCGTTGCTCAGCTTTATTCTTTAGTAAAAAACAAAAAGACTGCGTGCTTTGCTATTTCTGAGCAACTGCGTGAATGTTCTTTAAGTAAGCTGACTTTGGTTTTGGAGCTTTGATTCTCGCTCTCGCTTGCCTTCTTCTATTCGCTATCGTATTTTTGAAATAGAGATTAAAAAAGTCTAATAAAGAATCTCAGAGCGTGAGGTAGTTAGTTTTAAGAACATTCATTTTGAAGTTTGGTCTCGATCTCACTCGTTCCCTTCGATATGCTATCGTATTTTTTAAAAGGAGACTTTCTTATACGGAATTTCGGCTTATGGGGTAGCTGGATTTAAAATTTGTTTGTTTAGCTTCGTCACTCGCTCCCGCTTGCCCCCCTTGATGTGCCATTATATTCTCTTAAAAAATACTCTTTTATAAAGAATCTCGCGACTATGAACTTACTTCTACTGTTTTATATCTTTAAAGAATTGGCCAGTTAAATATAAAAGCAGACTTAAACAATTTTTTATGGTCTTTATTTAAATTACATAAAAGTGAAGTATTTTAAGCACACAAAGCACACATAAATACACATACCTTATTAATTTTTTTACTGACTTAATCGAATCAGAATGTCTTTGATAACAAATGAAAATCATTACCGAATTTCACGCGATACCATTGATTTGTTCTACCTATTAAAACGGTTTGAAATTGAAGAGAAAAATTGAGCTTTCTATAATCGATTGGTTAAAATAGTAGTCCACTAGATGCCGAAGACAGTTTTGTTTAAGTTTGCTGATAATCCTTGTAAATATAGAAAACTGATAGATGTTTTATCGAGAGAAAAAGATATTCCAGACTTTCTGTCGTCGACGTTTTTAAGGACGATTTTCTCCGAAGTTTTTTCTTATCGTCCTTCTTCTGAAGAGGTCCAACAGTTGAAAGATTTTTTTATCTCTCGTAAAGAGTGTATTCGGCTGCACATGCAGTGAGTATTTCGATTTTAACATATCTAATTATTAGACCAAAAGCGTATATTAAATGACGGTTATAATTACTACTTGAAAGTGCTACAGATGTATGTATGTAATTATCCCTCTAATAATTGCGTTTTCGATTTAAATTTATGCCCAAGTATAGCCTTTTAACATTGAACTCAAATATTGTAGAAATATGTTTGGTAGCAATTATCAGGAACCCAGAATCGTTTTGTATACACTAGAGGAATTCATCTTCAAAGTTTCAGTTTATTCTCTTAATTAACTTTCGTCTAACCATAGAACATCCTTACATACAACTTTGATCTTATGAGCGTTTTCTTTGACTCAAAAGCGCTTTATATTAAATTTCATAACTGCGCATAATTAACTAACCTATATTTTTCTAAAGTTTATGCAAGGTGGAAAAAAATCCTAAAATTTTATTGGATGAACAAGAAACAGAAATTTCTAATAAATTAAAGCTCTATCACGTCATTATTAACATGACAGTTGATACTCCACATTTCGGATCTGATTTGATGAATGAAATAATTGAAGAAGCTTGGCAATCTGAATCTCCTAAAAATGGCTTATCCATAGTTAAAAGCATTCTGAAAAATCACTATCAAGCAATGAAGAATGACAAATACTTGCCTATTCCCGAAAAATGCAAAGGATACAAAATTATAAAGGTATTTTGTAATCCTAATTCAAGTTTAATACTCTTTTATAATTACTATCAGTTGCACACGCGAGTATGAAGTTAAAATCTATACTACTAACAATAAATTGAAAAACATAAACGTTATACTTGAATATTGATTTTAATATTATAGAACAAACTAGTCTATTTTGGAGAAGACAGCGAAATTTCAAAAGAAAAGTACAGGTGCATGAATGTTGTAGATCAGTCCAAGACTATGTTAAATTGGATGCAATTTTCAAAAGAGAAAATCCGTAATTTGACACTTAGCGAGTGTGTATTGGAAATTACTGACATAGATAATGCTCATTTACCTGATTCATTTTTAGACGAAGACGTAGACATTTGCATTTTACAAAATTTTATGAAAAAATCTGCTTTTGAACAACTGCAACAAAGAGTACAGGATAAAAAAACGAAACAAAAATTCACGTGTATCAAATGCTCTAAATCTGTTCATACCAACTGTATTCAATGTGATAGTTGCTTATTATGGTTTCATTACTCATGTGTAAACATAGAAGTACCTAAAAACGCATTGTATTTCAGTGACCACGATTGGTACTGCTGCAAATGTAATTCTATCTGATGATTCTTAGAAATGTATGTGATTCAACTATTAAATATAAATAAAATTGATATTATTCTTGTATTTTTTATAAGTAAAGAAAATTGTATACGATATTTATGCGTTACGTAAGTATACACTACTCAGACTTGCTCTTTTATCGCCACTCCACTTGCGCGGGAATCACCTACTTTGCACACTCATATCGTACACTGTACTATTCGAAAGCTACGAAAACTCGTAAAGAGACACCCTTGTGAAGTGTTACCTTATTTTTTAATGAATAAACAAACCACAACTAGGTTCTCGCCGAGCTATTGCGCAAAAGATCTTCAACTAAACACATTTTTATCTAACAGCGAATCCCCAAACAAGCTACAGATAAGTCTCCCTTTACATAGCGAATCTTAAGCAAGTCTTGATGAG
Source organism: Nasonia vitripennis (assembly GCF_009193385.2). Lineage (NCBI taxonomy): Eukaryota > Metazoa > Arthropoda > Insecta > Hymenoptera > Pteromalidae > Nasonia > Nasonia vitripennis. The sequence goes on along the minus strand of NW_022279630.1, from coordinate 12,660 downwards.
TATCGCTTTCCACAGCACACATCTACACTTAATGAAAAGCAGAAAGACTGCAATCAGTAAGATTTAGAAATTAAAAGCAAGCGCGTGAAACTGTATCTCAAAAATCCGTGAGAAGCGCCGCTACCTTTTGCTCATCAAAACTCGAGCCCAGTTTTTAACAAACCGTTGATAGATCGCTAGAGAAGCGCAGCCCCTGGTTCATCAAAGCTCGAGCACAGTTTCTCGCGAATCGTTTGTAGATCGCTAAAGAAGCGCTCTTGGAGCTTTCGCAAGAGAGCTCGCATGCGAATTGTCTTTTCTGAGCTCGAGAATAGGCAGCAGCAGCGCTACCCCTAGTTCATCAAAGCTCGAGCACAGTGTCTCGCGAATCTTTGATAGATCGCTAGAGAAGCGCACTCGGTGCTTTCGCAAGAACGCTCGCATGAAAATTGTCTTTTCTGAGCTTGTGAATCGGTCTGCAGCGGCGCAACCCCTAGTTCATGGATAGCTGAGCACAGCTTCTTGCAAAAAGTCGGTAGATCGCTGGAGCTTCCCTCTTGGAGCTTTTGTAAAAGTGTTCGAATCAAAAATTTATTTTTTAGAGTTTGTAAAGCGGTCAGGAACGGTGCTTTCTTTTTGTTAGTAAAAATCCGAGCACATTCTCTAGCGAAACGTCGGTGGAGCGCTGGAACAGCGATGTCGGAGCTTTCGCATAAATATGCGTACCAAAAATTGATTATTTAGAGCTTGTAAATCTGCCAGGAGCGGTGCTTTTCCTTTAATAAAAATCCAACCCCAGTTTCTAGCGAAATGTCGATAGATCGTTTAAGCAGCGATCTATGAGCTTTCGCGAATGAGTGCGTATTAAAAATTGATTATTTGGAGCTTGTAAATCAGTCAGCAGTGCTGCTTTTTCTTTGTTTATAAAAATCCAAGCCCAGTTTCTAGCGAAATGTCGATAGATCACTCGAGCAGCGATCTCTGAGCTTTCGCGAATGAGTGCGTATTAAAAATTGATTATTTGGAGCTTGTAAATCAGTCAGCAGTGCTGCTTTTTCTTTGTTTATAAAAATCCAAGCACAGTTTCTAGCAAAATGTCGATAGATCACTCGAGCAGCGATCTCTGAGCTTTCGCGAATGAGTGCGTATTAAAAATTGATTATTTGGAGCTTGTAAATCAATCAGCAGTTCTGCTTTTTCTTTGTTTATAAAAATCCAAGCCCAGTTTCTAGCGAAATGTCGATAGATCACTCGAGCAGCGATCTCTGAGCTTTCGCGAATGAGTGCGTATTAAAAATTGATTATTTGGAGCTTGTAAATCAGTCAGCAGTGCTGCTTTTTCTTTGTTTATAAAAATCCAAGCACAGTTTTTAGCGAAACGTCGATAGATCGCTTAAGCAGCGCGTTCGTAGCTTTCGCGGAAAAGTGCGCATTGAAAATTCATTGTTCAGAACTTGTAATTTGGTCAGGAGTGCTGCTTTTTCTTTGTTTATAAAAATCCAAGCACAGTTTCTAGCAAAATGTCGATAGATCACTCGAGCAGCGATCTCTGAGCTTTCGCGAATGAGTGCGTATTAAAAATTGATTATTTGGAGCTTGTAAATCAGTCAGCAGTGCTGCTTTTCTTTGTTTATAAAAATCCAAGCCCAGTTTCTAGCGAAATGTCGATAGATCACTCGAGCAGCGATCTCTGAGCTTTCGCGAATGAGTGCGTATTAAAAATTGATTATTTGGAGCTTGTAAATCAGTCAGCAGTGCTGCTTTTTCTTTGTTTATAAAAATCCAAGCACAGTTTCTAGCAAAATGTCGATAGATCACTCGAGCAGCGATTTCGGAGCTTTCGCGAAAGTGTGCACATTGAAAATTCATTTTTCAGAACTTGTAAATCGGTCAGCAGCGGCGCAACCCGTTGTTCATGTAAATCGGAGCACAGCTTCTCGTGAAACGTCCGTAGATTGCTGGATCTTCTCTCTTGGAGCTTTTGCGAAAGTGTGCGCATCGAAAATGATCTTTTTAGAGTTCGCTAAGCGATCAAAAGCGTTGCTTTTCCTATGTTAATGAAATCGGTGCCCATTTTATAGCGAAACTTCTGTAGATTACTGGAGCAGCGCTCGCGGAGTTTTCGCTAAAGTGTATGCGTCACGAATCGATTTTTGAGTGCTCAACAATCATCAGGAGCAGTGTTTCCCTTTCGTTTATATAAATCCATTCCTAGTTTGTTGCAAAAAGTCCGTATATCGCTGGAGCAGTGCTCTCAGAGCTCTCGTGAGAGTGTGCGCATTTATATTTAATATTTTAGAACTTGTTAATCGGTTAGAAGCGGCGCTACTCGTTGTTCATTAAAATTCGAGAACAGTTTCACGCGTAATGTCAGTCGATCGCTGGAGCTGCTGTTTCGGAGCTTTTGCGAGAATATTCGCGTAAAAATCGATTTTTGAGAGTTTGAAAATTCGCTAGAAGTGGCGCTATTCCTGTCTTATCGATATCTGACTATTTTTTGAGATGAGCAGATGACGCGGCGCTTAGATTATCCTGGGGACTGCTTACGAGGCCGGAAGCCGTTGTTGGAGTGTGGTCATCGCAAAGTCTTTGGCGCATTGTTTATGCTTGAGGGGATTTATATGAGAAGCAGAAGAACTCGCCGGCTACTAGTATTTCTGACGTCTGAAGCACCTTTTCCGCTGAGTGGAGATTGTCTAGCTGCTGCATTGGCAGGGCATGTGTCGTAAGTCGCTTCTCATCCTAAAGATACTTTTCTTTCCACTGCGCGACGGCCAACATGCCTAGAAAATCTGCTGAGCAAACGCTGCGTCTGATAGGACCGTCGGCACGTGTCTTGATAGCCCTGGCGAGAGGTCGGACAATTACTCTCGAGCCAACTGTCGTGTTGCACGGGTGTCCGGTCGCTTATTGAGAAGTTTTTTCTATCTTTGGGTAAACCGAAGCTTGCAGTCTTGGCCCAGAACTTGGCGATATTCGCGGCGCTGCCGCTTTTTTCAGAGACTCTGCGTTTTGGCGTAAACCTTCTTAACGAGCTTGCAAGTTTGCCCTGCTGCGATTGACTTAAGATCCAGCACTTGGAGGAAACTCTTACTTGTATCTTTGTTCCCGGCTTGTCCTATAAACAAATAGGATACGTATTTTAAACCGCAGCCTATCGGTCTTAAACGCGGCCGTTCTAATGTTTTTTCCACTGTTGAACTGCGGCGCAGGAACACAAATACTGCAATCAAAGTTGCGTAACTGAGCGAAGTAAGCATTATTAAATTCAATAAATATGCTTACAGTAGATTAATTGCACTTCTGTTTCTAGAGTGGAATGTAGCTTATAACATTTGACAGTAACGTTCGAGTATGTCGATTGCTAAAAGTGTCGTCATGGTAACATATGAAACTTTCATATGCATCGAAAAAAACGCCACTTTCAACGCGACATTGCAAGCAGTGAGATACGGAGATAAAAATGGAGTCAGCAAGTGAAAATCAAGAAATTCCAATGCTGTTGCTGATCGACACAATTAACCAGATGATTACCGACGAGCAGGCCGCAGGGCACATGAATACCGGCGACAAAATTTATGTGTTCGTCCAAACCTCGGAGGAGTTATCTAGGACGTTGGGAAAAACTATCACCTGTAAGTAGAATGAAATTTATTTGCCGCGGATGCGCCCTTTTATAATTTAAAGTTTGTTTTACGTACACGAAAACATACGCTCAATAATGCTAATAATTCGCTCTCTTTTGCTCTCTGAATTATTTTCCTAACCTAGCTTGTTCACATTTTCCGACACCCTTGCACGACCGCTAATGCGGAGTCAGAGGGCTCGCTTTTTATGCAAAGCTCCAGCGGGCAATAATTCATGCATTTTGCAATAATATTTTTTAAATTTTCAGTTCACCAAGTAATCGACAGTTACAACCGTTACCGGGAGAAGTTTGACGCGGTGAACGCGAAGGTTAAATACCTTAAGAAAGGTGCGAGCCAATTGACTTTAGACGAGATTCGGATTTACAAAATATTCAAGAAAACTAAATACTATTTATGAGGCAAAGATATATTTTTGATTGTATAATTCTATTTGATTATTATAAAGTATGATTTTGAATAAAATAAATTAAACTTTTGCAGGGAAACCGGCGCACGAGGCACTTCTCTACTTCTTGGTGCTTCAATGGTGATTTTCTGAATATCAATTATTCGGTTTTGCATCCCCTTTTTTGTTTCATGAAGTAAAACGTCACAATGATTTATAAATAAAATGTTTTCACGAAAGTGTGCGCATCAGAACTTGATTTTTTAGAGTCTGTAAAGCGGTTAGGTGCGTTGATTTTGTTTTGTTGATAATGCGAGCCCACTTTATAGCGAAACGTTAGTAGATCGCTGGAGCAACGCTCTCGGAGCTTTCGCAAAAGTGTGCGAATCAACATTTTTTTCTCAGAGTTTGTAAAGCGGTCGGGACCGGCGCTTTCTCTTTGTTATCAAACAACCGAGTCCAGTTTCTAGCGAAGCGACGGTAGATTGCTGGAGCAGCGCTATCGGAGCTTTCGCGAAAGTGTGCGCAATAAAAATTGTTTTCTCAGAGTTTGTAAAGCGGTCAGGAGCGGTCCTTTCCCTTTGTTATTAAACATCCGACTCTGGTTTCTAGCGAAGCGTCCGTAGATTGCTGGACCAGCGCTCTCGGAGCTTTCGCGAAAATGTGCGCATCAAAACTTGATTTTTTAGAGTCTGCAAAACGGTTAGGTACGGTGCTTTTGCTTTGTTAATAAAAATGCGAGCCCAGTTTATAGCGAAACGTTAGTAGATCGCTGGAGCAGCGCTCTCGGAGCACTCGCGAGAGTGTGCGCATCAAAAATCGATTATTTAGAGCTCGTGAATAAACATCCGAGCCCAGTTTCTAGCGAAGCGTCCGCAGTTCGCTGGAGCACCGCTCTAGGAGCTTTTGCAAGGCATCTTTTTTAAAAATTGTTCCTTTAGAGCTCGCAAATCGACAAAAGCGGTGCTACGCCTTGTTCAATAAAGCCCGAGCACAGATTCTTGCGAATCGTTGGTAGATCGCTAGAGAAGCGCTCTTGATGCTTTCGCAAGGCAGCTCACGAATTAGCTGAAGCGGCGCTTACCCCTCGTTTATGAAAGCTCGAGCACAGTATCTTGTGAAATGTCAGTAGATCGCTGAAGCAGTTGTCTCGGAGCTTTCGCAAGAAAATTCTTGTTAAAAATCGATTCTTCAGAGCTTGAAAATCTGTCATAAGTGTCGCTATTAGCATGTCGGAGTCTAAAGCACCTTTGCCACTGAGTGCAAGATTGTTTACCTGCTGCACCAACAGGGCATATGCCAACTTTCGTGCTACACGGACGTCGGATCGCTTAGTGACAAGTTCTTCCTGTCTGCAGATGAACCAGAGCTTGCAGCCGCTGCCAGAAACTTAGCGGTACTCGCAACACCTTCGCTCTTCTCTGAAGAAGTCTCTTTCAAGGTAAGCTTTCTCATAGAGCTTGCAAGCTTGCCCTTCACGTTTGACTCGAGATTGAGAGCTTGGAGGAAATTTTTCCTGGGAGCTGCGAGAAGAGCTACTAAAGACGGCGGTGAGCGCTTTGGTCGAGGCTCCTGGATTACCGGTCCTATTGTTCCAAAATCACGTTTTCGACGGGCAACGTCAGCAAGAAAGACTTGCTCCCAAAATTATCTTTGGCAATTAGCAATATTCACAACTTCGCCGTGAACACTAGCACATTTGACGTCTTCGCCGCAGAGTAGCACGTGAAATGGGCTAATTAATCTAAAATATAAAAAAGGAACAGTATGTACAATTTTATTGAAGATCTATGGACGTTCGAATATGTCGGACTTTTTGTTTCTTTTTGTTTATTTGGTTTCTAGATAAATATATAGTCATGTGCTCCCTGATTTGACGTTTTTGCAACGCGTATCTTGTTAATGTGCTATCATTTTCGCAAATGTGAATTGTTTAAATTTATGTAAATAGTGTAAATAGTAATACTAATTGATGTAACTTGTGTAAGAAAGAGAGCTGAAAACGTGATTAATTATGAATCGTGATCAGATTCACACGGCGATGTTCCGGTGCCTCTGTGCGCGAAATAATAACGTTTTGAATGCTAGCCGGATGTTCTTGGAACAATATCCACATGTTCAGCCTCAACCATCTCGAACTTCGTACTACAGGTAGGTTAATAATTCTTATTAAGGAAATAGCTAAAAAATATTGCCCTAGTAAAAAAAAATTGGGTTATGATAGACTTCTTGAAAGAGTGCGTCAGCATGGCGTGATCAAGGTGGAGCAACGTCGACGCGTACAGCCTGTGCGGGGTGATCAAAACTTGAGTGATCGTATTAATCAGGCTCTAACGGACAATCCTCGTTTAAGTTTAAGGGCCTTAGCACGACAATTCAGTACGTAATCCGCATTTTCTATATAATATGCGCTTACTTTTTACCCTTTCTGCTCCTTCTAAGCGAGTGTTAGTGAGCAATCAGTATTGTTTGGATTTATTTTTATATTTAATTCAATTTTTATATTTAGATGTATCGAAAGAATCTGTACGAAGAATTGTAAGAGTCACCAGACGCCCGTACAAGCCCACGAAGGTGCAAAAAGTTTTCCAACGTGACCACGAAAGACGCCAGGCATACTGCGAATGGGGTCTGCGACAGTTGGCGAGAAATCCACTTTTCTTTAGACGAGTTTGCTTCAGCGATGAATCCACATTCACCAATAACGGGCCAATTAATAAGCAAGTTACAAGGATGTGGTCCGAGCAAAACCCGCATTGGTTTATAGAAAATGACAGGCAGCATAGGTGAGTAAGTTCACGTTAAAGGCAAACGTCAATCAGACTTCCATTTTACAATTTTTCACATATTTATTAAGGTGGAAGTTCAACGTATGGATCGGGATTGTCGGAGATCGGATTATAGGTCCGATATTTTATAATGAAAATTTGACTGCAAGGAGATATCGCAGACTATTGAGGCTCATTAATGGTCGCTTACATGACAATCCGATTCCTCAAAATCAGATGTGGTGGCAAATGGATGGAGCCCCAGCGCACAATGCTGCCGTAGTCACTGAATACTTAGAGGAACGATTTCCTGAAAGGTGGATTGGCTTAAATTCACCACACGTAAGATTTCCGCCACGATCACCTGATTTAACCATCATGGATTATTACTTTTTCGGTAATATTAAGAGAATCTGCTACACACAGGTAAAGAAATTAAAAAATTCTCTATATTCTCACAATTATTGGCTATAATCTTATTTGATTTCATAATAGCTTGTTTTTTTCCTAACATTACCTTTCAGCCAGCTACTACATCTGATGATATGAAGCAACGCTTGCGAAATGCATGCGCTGCGATTCGTGCTGGCGAATTAAGAAGAGCAAGAGAGCAACTGCGCAGAAGATTTCATCTGTGCATACAAGCAGACGGTGGACAATTTCAGCAACTCATGAAATACAGAAATCGCTAATTCAAGTAGAATAAATAAGAATTCAATTTTAAAAAACTATCAATTTAAAATAATAAGTTTGCGATAATTTATTTTCAGTAACTGCCGAAAGCTGCCAATTATGTACCAACCCTTGTTAATTATTTTGCACTATGTGGACGCTAAAGCACAGCGGAAGTCTTATTTCAGTTATTCATGGATTTTTATACCACTACCGGCTATGAATGCCTACTGTTCGTTGTTTCGCTTATTCTGCGTAGTGTATATTGCTAAACCTCGCTATCAGTTGTAAAATCTGTAATTATTATAGGAAAAAACAATAAAGTAGATTACCTTTTTAGTAAGAAACAGTCCGTCGATTATAACCGATTTTTCGAACTCTGAAAAATCAGTTTTTTCACGAAACAACTTTTTCATGAAAGCTCCAAAACGACTGCTTCAGCGATTTACCGACGTTTTGCGAGCAACAGTGCTCAGGCTTCAATGAGCGAAGGGTAGCAGTGCTCCTGCCGATTCTTAATCTCTTTAAAGAAAATTTTACCACGAACTGCCTCGCGAAAGCTCCGACAGCGCTGCTGCAGCGATCTACCGACGTTTCGCTGTAAACTAGGCTCGGATTTTCATTGAAACGGCTCTGCAACAAACACGACTTGAGCTTTAATTAGCCAGGGGTAGCGCTGCTCCTGTTGATTCTTGAGCTTTAAAAAAAAAATACTTTTAAGCGAGCTGCCACGCAAAAGCTCCTAGAGCGGTACTCCAGCGATCTACGGACGCTTCGCTAGAAACTAGGCTCGAATTTTTATCAATGAAGGAAAAGCACAGCTGCTGACTGATTCAAATCAATTTTTAATACGCACTCATTCGCGAAAGCTCAGAGATCGCTGCTTAAGAGATCTATCGACATTTCGCTAAAAACTGGGCTTGGATTTTTATAAACAAAGAAAAAGCAGCACTGCTGACTGATTTACAAGCTCCAAATAATCAATTTTTAATACGCACTCATTCGCGAAAGCTCCAAGATCGCTGCTCGAGTGATCTATCGACATTTCGCTAGAAACTGTGCTTGGATTTTTATAAACAAAGAAAAAGCAGCACTGCTGACTGATTTACAAGCTCCAAATAATCAATTTTTAATACGCACTCATTCGGGAAAGCTCAGAGATTGCTGCTCGAGTGATCTATCGACATTTCGCTAGAAACTGGGCTTGGATTTTTATAAACAAAGAAAAAGCAGCACTGCTGACTGATTTACAAGCTCCAAATAATCAATTTTTAATACGCACTTTTCCGCGAAAGCTACGAACGCGCTGCTTAAGCGATCTATCGACGTTTCACTTGAAACTGGGCTTGGATTTTTATAAAGAAAGAAAAAGCAGCACTTCTGACTGATTTACAAGCTCCAAATAACCAATTTTTAATACGCACTTTTCCGCGAAAGCTACGAACGCGCTGCTTAAGCGATCTATCGACATTTCGCTAGAAACTGGGCTAGGATTTTTATAAACAAAGGAAAAGCAGCACTGCTGACTGATTTACAAGCTCCAAATAATCAATTTTTAATACGCACTCATTCGCGAAAGCTCAGAGATCGCTGCTCGAGTGATCTATCGACATTTTGCTAGAAACTGTGCTTGGATTTTTATAAACAAAGAAAAAGCAGCACTGCTGACTGATTTACAAGCTCCAAATAATCAATTTTTAATACGCACTTTTCCGCGAAAGCTACGAACGCGCTGCTTAAGCGATCTATCGACGTTTCACTTGAAACTGGGCTTGGATTTTTATAAAGAAAGAAAAAGCAGCACTTCTGACTGATTTACAAGCTCCAAATAACCAATTTTTAATACGCACTTTTCCGCGAAAGCTACGAACGCGCTGCTTAAGCGATCTATCGACATTTCGCTAGAAACTGGGCTTGGATTTTTATAAACAAAGAAAAAGCAGCACTGCTGACTGATTTACAAGCTCCAAATAATCAATTTTTAATACGCACTCATTCGCGAAAGCTCAGAGATCGCTGCTCGAGTGATCTATCGACATTTCGCTAGAAACTGTGCTTGGATTTTTATAAACAAAGAAAAAGCAGCACTGCTGACTGATTTACAAGCTCCAAATAATCAATTTTTAATACGCACTCATTCGCGAAAGCTCAGAGATCGCTGCTCGAGTGATCTATCGACATTTCGCTAGAAACTGGGCTTGGATTTTTATAAACAAAGAAAAAGCAGCACTGCTGACTGATTTACAAGCTCCAAATAATCAATTTTTAATACGCACTTTTCCGCGAAAGCTCAGAGATCGCTGCTCGAGTGATCTATCGACATTTCGCTAGAAACTGGGCTTGGATTTTTATAAACAAAGAAAAAGCAGCACTGCTGACTGATTTACAAGCTCCAAATAATCAATTTTTAATACGCACTTTTCCGCGAAAGCTACGAACGCGCTGCTTAAGCGATCTATCGACATTTCGCTAGAAACTGGGCTTGGATTTTTATAAACAAAGAAAAAGCAGCACTGCTGACTGATTTACAAGCTCCAAATAATCAATTTTTAATACGCACTCATTCGCGAAAGCTCAGAGATCGCTGCTCGAGTGATCTATCGACATTTCGCTAGAAACTGGGCTTGGATTTTTATAAACAAAGAAAAAGCAGCACTGCTGACTGATTTACAAGCTCCAAATAATCAATTTTTAATACGCACTTTTCCGCGAAAGCTACGAACGCGCTGCTTAAGCGATCTATCGACATTTCGCTAGAAACTGGGCTTGGATTTTTATAAACAAAGAAAAAGCAGCACTGCTGACTGATTTACAAGCTCCAAATAATCATTTTTAATACGCACTCATTCGCGAAAGCTCAGAGATCGCTGCTCGAGTGATCTATCGACATTTTGCTAGAAACTGTGCTTGGATTTTTATAAACAAAGAAAAAGCAGCACTGCTGACTGATTTACAAGCTCCAAATAATCAATTTTTAATACGCACTTTTCCGCGAAAGCTACGAACGCGCTGCTTAAGCGATCTATCGACGTTTCACTTGAAACTGGGCTTGGATTTTTATAAAGAAAGAAAAAGCAGCACTTCTGACTGATTTACAAGCTCCAAATAACCAATTTTTAATACGCACTTTTCCGCGAAAGCTACGAACGCGCTGCTTAAGCGATCTATCGACATTTCGCTAGAAACTGGGCTTGGATTTTTATAAACAAAGAAAAAGCAGCACTGCTGACTGATTTACAAGCTCCAAATAATCAATTTTTAATACGCACTCATTCGCGAAAGCTCAGAGATCGCTGCTCGAGTGATCTATCGACATTTCGCTAGAAACTGGGCTTGGATTTTTATAAACAAAGAAAAAGCAGCACTGCTGACTGATTTACAAGCTCCAAATAATCAATTTTTAATACGCACTCATTCGCGAAAGCTCAGAGATCGCTGCTCGAGTGATCTATCGACATTTCGCTAGAAACTGGGCTTGGATTTTTATAAACAAAGAAAAAGCAGCACTGCTGACTGATTTACAAGCTCCAAATAATCAATTTTTAATACGCACTTTTCCGCGAAAGCTCAGAGATCGCTGCTCGAGTGATCTATCGACATTTCGCTAGAAACTGGGCTTGGATTTTTATAAACAAAGAAAAAGCAGCACTGCTGACTGATTTACAAGCTCCAAATAATCAATTTTTAATACGCACTCATTCGCGAAAGCTCAGAGATCGCTGCTCGAGTGATCTATCGACATTTCGCTAGAAACTGGGCTTGGATTTTTATAAACAAAGAAAAAGCAGCACTGCTGACTGATTTACAAGCTCCAAATAATCAATTTTTAATACGCACTTTTCCGCGAAAGCTACGAACGCGCTGCTTAAGCGATCTATCGACGTTTCACTTGAAACTGGGCTTGGATTTTTATAAACAAAGAAAAAGCAGCACTGCTGACTGATTTACAAGCTCCAAATAATCAATTTTTAATACGCACTTTTCCGCGAAAGCTACGAACGCGCTGCTTAAGCGATCTATCGACTTTCACTTGAAACTGGGCTTGGATTTTTATAAACAAAGAAAAAGCAGCACTGCTGACTGATTTACAAGCTCCAAATAATCAATTTTTAATACGCACTCATTCGCGAAAGCTCAGAGATCGCTGCTCGAGTGATCTATCGACATTTCGCTAGAAACTGGGCTTGGATTTTTATAAACAAAGAAAAAGCAGCACTGCTGACTGATTTACAAGCTCCAAATAATCAATTTTTAATACGCACTCATTCGCGAAAGCTCAGAGATCGCTGCTCGAGTGATCTATCGACATTTCGCTAGAAACTGGGCTTGGATTTTTATAAACAAAGAAAAAGCAGCACTGCTGACTGATTTACAAGCTCCAAATAATCAATTTTTAATACGCACTTTTCGCGAAAGCTCGAGATCGCTGCTCGAGTGATCTATCGACATTTCGCTAGAAACTGGGCTTGGATTTTTATAAACAAAGAAAAAGCAGCACTGCTGACTGATTTACAAGCTCCAAATAATCAATTTTTAATACGCACTCATTCGCGAAAGCTCAGAGATCGCTGCTCGAGTGATCTATCGACATTTCGCTAGAAACTGTGCTTGGATTTTTATAAACAAAGAAAAAGCAGCACTGCTGACTGATTTACAAGCTCCAAATAATCAATTTTTAATACGCACTCATTCGCGAAAGCTCAGAGATCGCTGCTCGAGTGATCTATCGACATTTCGCTAGAAACTGGGCTTGGATTTTTATAAACAAAGAAAAAGCAGCACTGCTGACTGATTTACAAGCTCCAAATAATCAATTTTTAATACGCACTTTTCCGCGAAAGCTACGAACGCGCTGCTTAAGCGATCTATCGACGTTTCACTTGAAACTGGGCTTGGATTTTTATAAACAAAGAAAAAGCAGCACTTCTGACTGATTTACAAGCTCCAAATAACCAATTTTTAATACGCACTTTTCCGCGAAAGCTACGAACGCGCTGCTTAAGCGATCTATCGACATTTCGCTAGAAACTGGGCTTGGATTTTTATAAACAAAGAAAAAGCAGCACTGCTGACTGATTTACAAGCTCCAAATAATCAATTTTAATACGCACTCATTCGCGAAAGCTCAGAGATCGCTGCTCGAGTGATCTATCGACATTTCGCTAGAAACTGGGCTTGGATTTTTATAAACAAAGAAAAAGCAGCA